>NW_027509186.1:18632500-19232500 GCF_051911475.1 Siphateles boraxobius | reverse complement strand
ATCTCGCTGAAAAAACCTAGGGTTAATGATTTTAAAATGTGAGACTTCTTTCAAAAGCATACATCTTACAGACCCCAAACTTTTGAACAATAGTGCAATTTATGTTTGAGGTTTTGGTTACTAATCATATGGTTCATAGCCGTGGAGATTTTCTTGGACAGGTGGTGCAGCATCAACATGATGATCTATGTACATAACATGCAATTTGTCATAGAACCAACATATTGCTAGTATGTTAAATAGGATTTACAATAGAACATAGGGTTTATTACAAGGAACCAAGCTAGAACATAGGTGAAATGCAGAAAAGAGAAAGCATATATATATATATATATATATATATATACATATATATATATATATATATATATATATATATATATATATATATATATATATATATATATATCTTAAGATAATATATATTGTGAAATAAATGCATAATGATTATTATCATGATTAAACAATAATTCACACTTTGTTGTGGAGTTTTTTTTTCTGCCCCTCCTGACATCACATATTTTTTAATCAATATTTGCAGGGCTCTCAAGTTTTATCAAAAGTTTAGAGTGAGATTTAGGGGAGGAGCCACCCAAATATTTGCAGCAGCGGTCCCTCGACCCAACCAAATTCGCTTCAATTTTTGCTAGCAGTTCAATTTTGCCTAATGTTCATAATTGACCAGCACAAATGGAAATTATAACAATTGTTAAATCTGATAAAAAGACAAATTCATCCAAATAAAATAAATAGTTATATTTAAAAAATAAAAATTTATTGAAAAATAAAAATAAATTTGACCCCAAACAAGCCAACTGAACATCAGTGCTCAATATACATAACATTGTGTCATAACAACTTGCCCTGAGCATGTACGTCAAGACCCAAACCGGTCACCTTTACAGGGGTCATCGGATGCCCATTTTCCACAAGTTGGAATGATTCTTTTGGGTCTTCATGTAAAGTTTGTAACATACTTTGGTTAAAATGTCTCAATGGTTGTGTAAAACAACACCCTTTTTACCTCTTAAAAAACAGCTCTGTTCACAGTGACCCGTTTCGGTGCATGTCTCTTTAAATGATAATGAGCAACAACTTTTTGGCTTTTTGAGGATTAAAAAAAAGTGAATGGATTTTTTTCATTGCATGGTGATTGTGTCCACACACTGCAAAGACACATTTATTTACAAATACCATATAAAAGTGTATTTTGCATCCGATGACCCTTTAAAAGCAATTGAAGAGTTTTTGAATGCATCAAAAATAATTTATCACGAATTTGGCTATACTCCTCAACATCAGCTCTCACTGTCTTTGATCACAGGCAAGAGATATCGTCCAGGAATCGTAAAATCAAAATGCTAAAAAAAATTAAAAAATAAATGAAGATGTCCGCAAACCGCATTCATCAGATCGTGCTCTTTCAACTTCCACTCCGTGTGTGCGCGTATTGTCTAGTAACGAACGAGCTTGCAGCGGGAACACATAATTTACCCAGAAACAACTAATTCTAATTTCTGATTGGCTGGTAGCTAGCATTTAACTCGGTATAACTCGAGACAGATGCTATGAACTCGGCAGAGAACTTCCCTCCGTTTGCCTGCGCCTCGTCCATTAATTGTATAGCGGGACAAGTTCCCTTACTCCTCAGCGTGAGAAATACAAGGTGTGGCGTGTGAGCGTGTGAACGGGTTGAAATGCGTGTGTCTCACGCCCAATGCGTGAGACTTGAGAGCCCTGATATTTGTAAGTGACGTCACTGAATAACAGTAAGTTACAGTGCATTATTTTAGGTTCAATAAATTAGGTTACTTCCAATCACCCATTGACCAATTACCAGCAAAAAAAAAAAGGTATCAAAAACTTTTATTTACACAAAGATGTGGTTAAAACCCCAAACTTATATAAACAAGAGCTCCAGTCTGTAGTTAGCCTTAACTTACCTCTTCTGAAAACGGTTGAGATGCTAACGGACTTTTTCGAAGACACAAAACCATTTCTATAAAGTAAATATTCAACAGAAGCGTACCAATTACACGTAAGAAAGGTGTCAGGGACGTTTGTATGTATCATTTGTGTGATTATGTATACTAAACTTACCTGAAAGCAGTGAAAACAACAGCGAGAGACGCTATATTTGCTGTTTGTCAGTTCTCAGTTGATGACGTTTCCTCGTTTCCATCTGTCTCGCGCTCGCTCCAGTCTTTCAATGCGACTCGAATGTTCACGCGCACGCAAATTAAAACACTTTAATGGCACGCAGCATTTAATTAAACATCTAGAATTAAACCTTATAACCTAATTTAAAATATCATTAATATTAAATCATGAATTTAAAGCTTGTGTAGTTATATGACCCATTCGCGTGCAAAATGCTAGTGGGACAAAGTGGCACTTAGTTTAAGAATTTAACACACAACACGTTTACACAACCTCTTTATTTTATTTGAAAATATTTTTGATACCATCACTTTGTTTTTGATTTCATTTTTAATATAAAAAAGAAATTGAAACAAATAAAATATTTCATAGAAATGCAGTCTGATAAGATGGTAATGAAATTACGTTTCCGTGACGTTGCAGTCAATTAGTAAAGTCATGACGTGACCAAAAAGTACGAATACATTCATAGCTGTCAACATTGAACATTGAAAATAAGGGAGATTTCCCGGAATCCATCCCCAAAATAAGGGATTTTTTTACACGATTCTTACCCACAAACTTTAAAAAAAAAAGCACTAATCATTAACAATCTAAAGAGTTTATAACTACATATAGGCCTACATATGTGAGAGAGAGAAAGAGACAGTGTGTGTGTGTGTGTATGAGAGAGAGAGAGAAAGAGACAGTGGGTGTGTGTGTGAGAGAGAGAGAGAGAGAGAGAGAGAGAGAGAGAGAGGGGTAGAGAGAGACAGTGTGTGTGTGTGTGTGTGTGTGTGTTAGGGGTGTGACCGTAACCGTGAGACCGACGGTTATAGTTGAACACCGTCATTAGAACTCTATAACCGCCAAAATCGTGTTATTAAAATATTTGTTACATTTTTTATCATAGAGAATGTTTAAATAGGCCTACTAATATCAGCTTACGAGGGAAACGGAGGCGGAGTTAGTGGTGCTTCGGAAGTTCGGAGGCTGCTGCAGGAGATGATTTGGTAGATGTCTGTGCCCCTTTACAGATCAGAGCGCACGCTGACACGGAGTTAGGGTTAAGCTTTGTTTATACCATGGTTTATACTCGACGCGTCCGCATGAGCGCGAAGGTGCGCGCGGCAAAAATGACCAGTTGGGTGCGCAAGACCACATTTCGCTTTGCTGTGTGCACGGCTTTTTTTGTAACAGCGATTGCGGCGCCGCATCCGAGGATGAACAACTTCAAGCCGAATCTGCCCGAGCTTGTACGTCTCACACAATCAGAGCGTAAAAATACGGGATATTTTACGGGAAAATACTAAAACGGGAAGACAGCGGGAAAAGAGCTAAAATACGTGAGAAACCCGGAAAAAACGGGAGGGTTGACAGCTATGTACATTAGGCCTACGTAACTGTTACGTCGTGTGTTAGCTGGGTTATAGCCATGAAGCTGCATACTCGGAGCCTGCATCTACAGTCCCCCACCGAGAGTCCCGTATTCTCAGACCCCTCGTTTTTCGAAAACAGTGCCTCCTGCTGTTCGAAAGTTCGTATAACACCCGAACACAGAGTACAGCGCACGCGTATCCAAATGCAATTAAAAACAATAGGATGCAATATAACGGTCTCCAAATAAATGATCCAATAAATATTTGCGTTCCCTGCTTAATGCATGTGCCAAAAAAAACTCATTGCGATGGAAGGGATACAATTACAGATTGAACTATCTTCTGAAAAATAGTATGTGATATTATATTGCTACAAAGTTTTTTTATATTTTTTTTATTCAAATTCCAATTTTTCTTTCAGTTCAACCTATAATGGTCTAATTAACATTACCATGCTAACATTACAAAATCTGTTTTTTGATATTTTGAATGCGAAGCAAAACAAATCAGAATAGACAAAACACCAATAATAAACAATTCAGTATTTAATGATCACCTAAACAAAGAAAAAAGGAAGAAAAAACTGTGTTCGTGACTTTACTTTTCGTCTTCAATTGCATTAAAAAAACCAATTTATAAGTCGCTTTGCATAATCATAAAAGTATATGTTGCTGGGTTTGGCAGGGGCGACTCCATCGATGTATGGTGTACCCTGGAATAGCCTACAACAGTATAGGCCCGATAGCACATGTCTTATGATGTTTAAAAAAAAAAAAGATGTTTGCAAATGTTACCTTCATGTTGCACTGCTCTGTTGAAGTGTCCCTTGAGATGTTTTTTGAACTTTGGACAACTTTTTGGGTTTGAAATATATGGGGGCACAAAATGGGCCCTGAAAATCACTGCAGCATTTATGACATATACAAAAAGTCCAAGGTTAAAGGCTAACGTTAGCTATCAAAATATTTTCGGGGGGAAGAGGGCGATTTGTAAACTATCTTTACAAATATTAAATGGACTATTCATATGTTGTATCGATGGGCTAAATTAGTTTTATTAAAAAATAAATCAAACGAATAGGCTACTACGATTCGCTAAATAAAATTGAAGATAGCCTACTCACGTTTTGGCTTAAGTTCTTCACATGTTTATCCGATACAATTTGATAGGAGGCGCTGTCTCGAAAAACGAGGGGTCTGAGAATGCGGGACTCTGGGTGCAGGGGGACTGTAGATGCAGGTCTCCGAGTCTGCAGCTTCATACTACTGCAAATGGTTAATATATCTGAGTCCCGCCTGCTTAACACACACCGCAAAACTGATTGGCTTTGTTTTTTCTTTCTAACTTGTGAGAGGCTCTTGTGCAAAGAAAGCGGCAATGCTCCCCAGAAGGACACCTGAATGCGGTAAGCAAGGGAGAAATCAACAGTTCTGTGCACAAAAATGCGGTGCAAATCAGTTTTTAATAGCCTACTGTATTAGCTACAATCGCGGGATAAGTGGCAAACAATCGTTAGTTTCGTGTGTCAGAGAGAGAGAGAGAGATTGTGTAGGCTATAATTGTGTGTTTGTGTAACCCTGCATTATATTGACAAAATGTCACCACAAAGATGGCAATATCCGAAATACTTGTCATTGTGGGGATTTTTTAGCAGCTTAAATGGGGGGACAGCTTAAAATGTAAAACTTCCGAAAGTTTTCTGTGATAGGTAGGGTTAGTGTGGCATATAATACAGTTTCTACAGTTTAAATCATTATGTCTTTAAAAGGTCGCCATAAAACATAAAAACACAACATTGCTTGGTCTTGTTGAAATGAGAGGACTGATGAAGTTGAAACACTTGTCATCCCAGTCTCATCAGCTGAAGCTGAAAGAAGTTTCAGTGCTCCTAGGGTAATGAACACATGGCTCTGAACAATGGCACAAGTGACACTTAAAGGGATAGTTCACCCAAAAATGAAAATTCTGTCAGTAATTACTCACCCCGTAAAGGCTGATTTATACTTCTGCGTCGGACATAAGCCGGAGCCTCTACGCCGTAGACTACGCATTGGTTTTAATTTATACTTCTGCGTCGTTGTCCGCGTTGACGCACGCAGAGGGTTTATGTGAAACCCGAGGGAGCGGTTTGAGCCGACCAATCAAAGAGCTTGCGTCCGCGTAGAATTGACGCGTTGTTACATTTTTGGAGAGGTGCACGTCAGGGTACGCCGAAGGGTACGCGCGCTACGCACAGCCTACGGCGTAGCTACGGCGTAAGTTCGACGCAGAAGTATAAATTGGGCTTAAGACTTTCGTTCATCTTCGGAACACAAATTAAAATATTTTTGATCAAATCTGAGAACATGGCTCACTCCATAGGCTGCTAGAAAATTGATATCTATGAAGGTATTTTTGGTGCAAAACTATGAAGGTAAAATTATGACATAAAGAATCGCATGCGCAGGGTAAGATTTGTGAAAGTGTAGCCTACATAAGATTGCAAGCGTAAAATAAATTTGCATGCGCAAGAGAAGATTTGTAAAGGTGTAAACCGCCCTTCAAGTGTAAGAAAAAAACATTTGCAGCATGTAACTGTTATTCGTAAGTGTAGGCTAAAGCCTGTTTTATGCTTCTGCGTCGAATCGACGACGTACCCCCGCAGACCCCTCTGCGTCGCCGCGAACCCCTCCGCCTTAGCTCGACGTGCACCTCCAAAAAATTGTAACTACGCGTTGAGGCGACGCAGACCACAAGGGCTGTGATTGGTCAGATGCACCGCGATGCAGCTCAACCTGACGCAGAACCATAAAACGGCCACGACGCCGGGAGTTGACGCAGAAGCATAATGAGGCCTTAATTCATGTATTTTGAAGCTGCAGCTTCATGCTAACGCAAAATAAATAAGATCTGTATTCTTCAGACCTTCATTTTTCCGCGCTTACACTTTTGGCACGGTTTTTGCGCACAAATGCGGCCAAAAGCACTGCAAACCTGTGAACAGCAATTTTCAAGCGAAAACAACAGAGGCAGGAACTGCAAAACAGATGAATTGCGTAAAATCAAACTTTGTGTAAAAAAACAAATAAACTGTTGCAAATATCTAAATGGCTTGTTGTGTGCATGGGGTAAAAAAGTTCCCGAAAAAACCCGATTTGTACAGTTGCGTCTTTCTTTTACCTGCGCTTCCAGTTTTGGCACGATTCTCTCACTCACTGAGTTTTGCAAGTGCAAAGAGGAGGGCGGGTCCACCTTCATCATGTAGCCAATCAAATGAGCTTCTCGCTGACACTCGATTTACTCTGATCTGATTGGTTCAATAAACACGCCAGTCACTAGAAAACTATCTTTATTTGGCTCAGAAATGTTCTCATTGACGAAATGGTAGTTTTAATGCACACATACATGTTAAATAAATAAATAAACAAAGGAACAAATAAATTAAAAAATAAATCATGATTGCTTAATAAGCTGTGCACCATTATGCATATCTGACATTCATATTGAATTTCGAGCTGGTGTTAATGTTATTGGATTGAAATTTTATACATTAGGCTATATAATCTGTTACACCACTGGGCTGATGTTAAACTTTACAATCATGTAATTGTATGTAATAATACCATTCTGATGCAGTGTTTTTCAAATTATGTCTCTGTTTGTGCTATTTAACACTCAATTATATATTTTGAAATATTGTCACGCACTGTAAATATTGATTCTGATTACTTCCGTGTGACTGATCAAGCTATTATATGTAGCTAGTATGAATAACAAAATCCTTTCTCTGTGTCCAGATTTGACTGTAATCAAAAATTGATACTAAATCAACATGAACTCAACTTTGACAAAAAGTAACTAATTATGTATGAATAAATACCCAGCAACCAGGGAATACACAGCATAGATAGGCCTATGTGTATAGGGCTATACAGGCATCTAGTGGTTACACGATGGAATTGCAGGTGATAAATGGTGCATAATTTAGAGATGCTCTTAAAATACGTTAAAGGGAAAAAAATATTATTATAACTCATTTTAGTAAAATAATAATAATAACAATTCTGGAATCCCCCCTGATCAGTAGACCGGTGAAATTATGCACGCAGTAGCAGGTACTACGCCTACATTCAGCAGCATCAAGATTACAAACTAATATGGCCTGATGAGCAGAATACATGCACTGAATACACAGATATTTTCTTTCTTAACACAACAGCTTGAAATTCAGTTTTGGCTCATATAGTCAGCCTAATGGTGCACAGCCTAATAAGCAATCATGATTTATTTATTTTTTCATTCATTCTGTCATTTATTTATTTATTTATTTAACATGTACATGTGTGCATTAAAAGTACCATTTCGGCAATGGGAACATTTCTCAGCCAAATAAAGATAAAGATGTGTTCTGGTGACTGCGTGTTTATTGAACCAATCAGATCAGAGTAAATTGAGTGTCAGCGAGAAGCTCATTTGATTGGCTACATGATGAAGGTGGACCCGCCCTCCTCTTCGCGCTTGCAAAACTCAGTGATTGAGAGAATCGTGCCAAAACTGGAAGCGCAGGTAAAAGAAAGACGCAACTGTACAAATCGGGTTATATCGGAAACTTTTTTTGCCCCATGCACTCAACATGACATTTATACATTTGCAACTGTTTATTTTTTTAAACAAAGTTTGATTTTACGCAATTCATCTGTTTTGCAGTTCTTGCTTCTGTTGTTTTCGCTTGTAAATTGCTGTTCACACACAGGCCTGCAATGCTTTTGGCCGCATTTGTGCGCAAAAACCGTGCCAAAAGTGTAAGCGCGGAAAAATGAAAGTCTGAAGAATAGCCTACAGATCTTCTTTTTTGCGTTAACATGAAGCTGCAGCTTCAAATACACTTACGTATAACAGTTAAATGCTGCAAATATGTTTTTCTTACACTTGAAGGGCGATTTACACCTTTACAAATCTTCTCTTGCACATGCAAATTTATTTTACGCTTGCAATCTTATGTTCTCTTTCACAAAACTTCCACAGCGCATGCGATTCTTTATGTCATCATTTTACCTTCATACACCCGCATCAAAAAATGTGAAGTCACGGAGAAATTTTGCTCATCCGCAAATCAATATGTGAATTCATCCAATGAGAGTTGCACACTTGTAGAATATTTTCTCACAAATATCTTCTTGTATATTTTTCTAGCACAAACACAAGTAAGCATACATAACTACAGCTGCTTGGATCTGCAGCGACGAATCTCAAACCTTGTTTTTCGCTTTCAAATGACAAGTTTCGCGCGCTCTCCCTTTTGCGCCATATCTCGTGAAATGTGGACTTGTGCATTAGCATCTGTAGAGGCAGTGGGCCTTCTGGAGCCTACATGAACATTCATGAGTTTCCCGGGCATGCGCGTGGAACTGCTCGCTCATTTTAGTTCACTCAGAGGTTCACTCCTCGTTTCTCAGCAGGTGTAATGGGTTATTTCAAAAAAGGTAAATATAGTTTCAGCGCGAACTTAAACTACAATTGTGTATCGTTTCGTTAAGTTCATAATGTTTTTATTAATTTGCACGTTTTGTGCATTCGTCAATGACTGAATGATTGCAGGCATTCACTTAATGTAGGCCTATAAAGTAGGCTACAGCAAACTTCAACTCGTCGTATAAATTGCACCTTGCAAAGCTTTAAAACTGTCTTTTACTAATTGTTATCATTTGTTGATTGCAATAAATTAAATAAACCCTCATAAATGTATCTGTGGGCTAATACTTTTTTGTACAAATATATCCTGGTGTGATTGATAATTCTTGTTCATTTAAATAAGCCAAATAATTTAAGACCACACACAAGCATGAATGTGTGGCCTTAGTTACTTAAGTACAATTTGGATTAAACAAAATTGAATGGACAAAAGTGGATACATTACATTTGGTACAACTAGGTTACTGTAAAGGAGGAAAAAAACACTTAACATTCTTTTACGGAATATAACAAGCATCCAATTTGATGTTCTAAAATAATTATATTTACAAATATAGGCTACATACTGGCAAAATAATGTAACACGCCTCACGCGAGCAGAGCTTATATGCTCCGACAATGGACACTGCACTAGTGATATAAAACACACACAGGTCTGTTAACTTAAGTTAACTTAATATTTTTAATAAGGTAGTCTAATATTTTTCTCAGTAACAAATTACTGACAAAGTAGGGTAGATTTAAATAAAGAAGCGGCGCGCCTCACGCATGCAGGGCTTGCGTATATTCTCCGAGAACGGACACTGCGCTAGTGATATAACACACACACACACACACACACACACACACACACACACACACACACACACACACACACACACACACAGGTCTTTTAACTTAATCAATATTTTTAATAAGGTAGTCTAATATTTTTCTCACTAACAAATTACTGACAAAGTAGGGTAGATTTAAATAAAGAAGCGGCGCGCCTCACGCATGCAGGGCATATATGCTCTGAGAACGGACACTGCGCTAGTGATATAAAACACACACACACACGTCTTTTAACTTAAGCAATATTTTTAATAAGGTAGTCTTATAATATTTTTCTCACTGACAAAGTAGGGTAGATTTAAATAAATAAAAACGACATTTAAATAAATAGAAACGAAATTTAAATAAATAAAAACGAAATTTAAATAAAGAAAAACGAAATTTAAATAAAGAAAAACGAAAAATAAACGTGACGTCCCAGTAAAATCTCAAAGTCTCCTATATTTAGCTGTAGATTAATTTAGATTGATAAGGGTAAAAAGGATAATACATTTTGTTTCTATTATTCTATGTTCCACAATGTCAAAGCAACGCAGCTTAACCCAAAATACAAGCTCATGCATGCACTTCTGTCTATACAAACTCCGCTGTTCTGCGCTCTAGCCAGAGAATACTCCCGTTGCAGGAACACTTTTAGTAGTCCAAGAAGAAGCAAATATATTTATTAAGTAGATATAACGAATTTATATGTTAAGTAGCCTATTATATTTCACCCGATTTTATAGTGTAAAACATATTCAAGCGCGAATGAGAACCGTTTCGAGGGGGATGCAGGTGTGCAAAAAAAAAAGAAAGAAAATAATATTCTAATGTCACATTTTCAAATCGAATACCAACACACGAACGAATATTCGGATATTCGGGTCCAGCCCTAAATTCTACAGTAAAAAAGGTAGAATATAAATACTGTTTTCTATTTACTCTATTATCTATTAACATCTCTATGTATAGCATATACAGACACTCCAAACAGACTTTTTACTCAATGGAAAAAATAAAGAAAAAATAGATTATGGTACAGTACATTGTTTGCCATTTATTTAAAACAGGTAACAGGTTTTAACAATACATTAACGGTATTTAAGGGAAAAAGGTCACAGAAAATACATTTTAAAATTCAATGAGAGGAACCATTAGTAAAAAACTGAAACCTTACAAAGAGGCAAAAAAACTAACAAACTAAAAACTAAAAACAGCCAACTAGGCCAGAGAGGAAGTCCCGGTCTGAGAGGAAAACATTGAGAACCAATGGATGAAAAATCCTCGATAGAGACAAAAAACTGCCAAAACATCCCAAACCTGCTTTTGAAAGATCTGCGGGGAAGTCCGGATCTGAGAGGACATCATCAAGAGAACCAATGGGTGAAAAAACGTAGGAAGAGGCAAAAAAAAAAAGCCAACACGTCCCACATCAGCTTTTGACACATCTGGTCTGAGAGGAAATCCAGGTCTGAGAGGAAAGAAAATCAAGAAAATCTTAGTGGTAAAATAAAGCATATAGCAAAAACTAGTGATCGAAAACTCTGCGAAAATTTTTAAAAGAGACATAAAATGATCATGTTAATGTAGGCCTACTTAACTGATCTTGTTTGACTAATTCTTTTGACACTTAAAAAACAACAACACAACGATCCTGACATTAATTCACAAGACCCCAGTGGATGAATCAATGTCTTCTGAAACAAAACGATAGACATGTGTAATAAAAATATTGATATTTTTAACTCATTTTTTTTGTGTAAGAAAAACAAAATTGAAGTATAAATCATTTCTTCCTACCTACTGTCATAAGAGTGTTCACCAGGACATGGTGACGTGACGTAAGTGAATTGTGAAGCTAATGGAAGTGTCGGTCCTCCTTGCTTCTGTTACTTCTCGAATAACAAATGCAGCACAAATGGCAGCCTACTTCATGCTTGTGCACAGAGTTTGCAAGTACATTGCGTGAAACTCACCAAAGATTAGGGCTGTGTACTGTCTCAGTAAAACATTTACATCAAGTGAATGATTCCTAGGAAAAAAATAAGAAAATAATTATTTCGAAATCTTTAGCTGTTGAGAACTGTCATAAAAACAAGGAACCACTACATTTTAATTACTATGATGGTAATGGATATTTCGAGTAGTTTCGTAATTATTCTCCATCTTATGCGCATGATATAATGCGAATAACATTAATGCATCTGTTACTGAATAACAAATTCATGTAAATCGAGTTAAGAGTTAGGCTACTACAAAAGAAAGCCAAACTGAATTCTAAATGGTAACTTGACATTAACCAAGCAAAGAATTCGAAGTAATCGGAGCTCAGAGCATTCATTAGCAGGAGAAATGCCTCAACCGTTGAGAGCTCTGTCTGCAAAACGCGATTCGCGCTCAGTAACTTAGCACAGTCAAATACCTTGTGAAAAAGGCGATTTTACACGCTGGGAGTAACATAATAGAATAACAGCAAAGAAATAAACTTACCTTGAACAGTGTCCTTCTTTAAGGGCCTAGAGGAGTGTTGGGAAACAATTTTGTTCTTTGCCTGCTTTCTGTTCAAAAATAGACCGCGTTGAAGATGCCCCGCCCCCACGTGCTATTTTTTTCGAGCCGCGCGAATCCCAACGCGACGCTTCAGGAGATAAGATGTACGTGGCAAAACTAAACATCTCGGTTACATATGGTAACCCTCGTTCCCTGAGGGAGGGAACGGAGACGTAGGTCATGACTGACCAATAGGAATCCCTACCAAAGCGCCACAGCTGCTGCACCCCATCCAGCGCCCCTGTGCAAGCCTCTACACCTTCTTGCCTGGAAGGACGATAGGAGGAGGCTTACACAGAGTGAGTCTGACACTGTTGTTCCGTGATAACTCATACAGTGAGATATTGGATAACACTGGGAAAGCGTGCCCTTTCTGTTTAGGAAGGAACGCTGCGGAAGCCACTTCTTCAAGGAGTTATGTGGAAACACATAATATGGACTAGCCCGAAGGCTGTACTGCATATGAAATAATGGGTGACTTAGCCCAGGGGAAAGACACAGGCTTCCGATAGGAGCAGCCGTGGAATATACACATATGGGATCCCCGTAGGGTCACACATATGGAACCCAGCCCAGATCCGGTTCTCAAGGATTCAGCGGAAAAGGGCCTGGCGCCGGACGCTCCGCCAAGTCCGGGCCGGGGGGGTTTAGAGGACTCGACAGGTTTTACTCTGGAGCAATAAGGGTGCACAGTAGGGTGCAGCAAGCCGACAGAGCCAGGCACCTCAGTGCTTCTACCCATCTAGGGTGAGAACACGGGAGGAGACTGGCTCTACACGTAGGCTATAGTATCTAGCGAACGTGTTAGGTGTCGCCCAGCCCGCAGCTCTACAGATATCTGTTAACGAGGAGCCACGTGCCAGCGCCCAGGAGGATGCAACGCCTCTCGTGGAGTGTGCATGCAACCTGAGCGGGCAGGGCACGCCTTGTGCTTGGTAAGCCAAGGCGATGGCATCCACTATCCAGTGGGCCATCCTCTGCTTGGAGACAGCCTTTCCCTTCTGCTGGCCTCCGTAACAGACAAAGAGCTGGTATGTCCATAATATAAAATCATTTTTGAGCCACAACATTGTCAACATACCATAGTTGGACTTGTACTGCGCTGCGCTGATTTCTAAAGACTGCTGCACAGTGGCGGCGACTAGCGTCTTGAGCTCAAACAACGCTAAGAGAGAGCTTACGAATGGTCCAGAACAACCTTACGAAAAGTGTGACTTACAGAAGATATACTTAGAGTACGAACGTGTCGGGAATCGTGCCATCACGTTAAGAGAGAGGTTAAGGAATAGGTTAAGAACTACTTAGCGATAAGAACATTTTGGGGAACCGGGCCCAAGACTGTTTTTTCCAGGAACAAACGGGTTTACACATAAATGCTGTACATTTACTGCAAGTAATTAGTTTATGGAACTTAGACTGTAAATTTGCAGGATTAAACTGTTTATTGAAATAACAGTATTTTACTGTTGGAAATTGGCTGTATTTTTACAGCAATTTTTAACCGTAGGGTACCAAGACTACATTTATCTAAAAAACAGTAATATTTAAGTATAATAATTGTTGTGTTATGTTTGTGGGAGAGAAAAAAAAGTCTACAAGTTTGCAACTCTTAAAACATTTCTCTCTGGGACTTCAAATTTACTGATACACATGTGTGGCTATTCTCTACAACTACAAATTTCACTGTCACAGGCGTTCAGTAGTTCCCTTTCAGTCGATAACGTCGGACGTAGTCGACGCGACTGAAATGAAATGGGATCACGCCAGGGAGCCTGTCTTCTTCGAGTACTATTGAACGAGCCAATGTAATTGGCGAGCGTGATTCGCATCACACACTCCGCCCCCGCGGCGCGGGTATAAATACGGAAGTGGATGCACGCACTAGTTGCCTTTCGCTTCGGAGCCGATCGTTTGATGTCTCTGAGAGTGCTGTTGTCTACAACGAGCGAGTGTGTCGGTGTTCTTCAGGAAGACTCTCCCAGGGCTGGTGTTCTACAGCGCGAGTGCAGCGGTGATCGCGAGCTTTGAGCTCTCAACTGCTGTTTTAACAGCAACAAATTTCTAAATGTTTGTGTGTGTTGATGGCTGGTTAGAGGGCGGAAAAGTGAGTGCTTCACTGTTTCAGTTCTCTGTTCAGTGTTGCCGCGGTCATTCCCCTGTGTGCTCCGGCACTGGTGACGGTCCTATTTTCTGAAAGAGCAACACGGGTGCGTTTGCGTCTTTTTCAAGATGTCATTCCGCCCGTGCGTTTCTGGGTGCGGTCGTTCCCTGTCTCTCTCTGATGGTCACAACTGTTGTGTCACGTGTTTGGCTTACAGCACGCTGAGACAGCTTTTGTGGACAGCTCATGTTTTCACTGTGGGAACATGACTGTCGCAGTGTTGAGGGCGAGACTCGCCTTCGTTCGTGGAGAGCGAGTCCCCATTACCATGCCCCACCCTCGGGTGCTGTGTGGGATGGGTGACCGGAGGATAGTGTTGGATGTCCCGCCCGGTAACCATTCCCTGTGGGCTCCTCACTCCTCCCTTCCACTGCAACCACTGGAGCCTCCTGTGTTGTCTGCTGGTCCATCTGTAATGGGTGGGCCAGCGGTTTCACTCGGGGCTCCCCTGGAGGACAGGACGCCGATTGCAGCATCGGAGGGTGAGCTGACTTCTAGAGATGATGACTCGGCTGCATTGTCTCCCTCCGGGAGTTCAATGTTGCCCGAGCCGGATCCAGAATTATCAGCTATGCTGAAACGGGCCGCCGAGGCTGCCGGGCTCGAGTGGAACCTCCACCGTGTCCCGTTCAGTCTCGGTTGGAATCTGGAGTTTGGTATCTTGGGGCGGGCCGCGCTGGTTCTCAGCTCGCCGCCCCAGTGCCTTTCTTTCCCGAAATGCATGGAGAGCTTGTCAGGTGGTGAACAGCATCTTTCTCTGCCAGAAACTGCCTGACTAGCTTTTCCCCCTCATTACCCTTGATGGAGGAACGGTGAAGGGTTGCGAGGTGTCCCTCCATTGGAGCGGTCTGTCGACACAGGTGCACCTGTGTCCGGCGGCCGCTGCCTTTTGGGGGGATCCTCGTCTCCCCCCTAAGGCCTGTGAGTTTCGTCTGCTCCGACGGGCAGAGCTTACAAAGCCTATGGGCAAGCCCCTTCCTCTTGCGTGCCATGGCGTTGCTGCAGGCTAGGGCACCCATGGCATGCACGAGGGTAATCCAGACCGTGCGCTCATAGGTGAGCACCGCACTGCATCCGACCTCACCCTCCGGGGTACGGGTGTCGTAGCGTGCGTGTTCGGTCTGGCGATGTCCACCTTGGTGGTCCAGTAGCGCCTTCGTTGGCTCAGCCTGGTTGGTATGGCGGATGCGGACAAGGTTCGGTTCCTGGTCTCCCCAATTTCCCAGGTTGGGCTGGTCGGCGACGCGGTGGAGAACTGCATCAAACAGTTCTCTGCCGCTCAAGCGCAGACGGAGGTCATCCGGCACATCCTGCCCCGGTGGCCAGCTGCTGCTTCCAACCGCCGCCGGTGGCAGCTCCTCCGCCTGCTCGTCGCCGTGGGCGTTCTCCGGCCGCTGCTCCTGCTGGCCCTCCGCAGCAGCCTCCACCCAGGCCTCAGCATGGAGCCGGCCGCAGTTCAGACGCCCAGCCCGCTCCAGGCGCTGCCAAGCCAGGTGGCAAGCGACAGCAAAAGCATTCCGGAGCGGGCCGCCCAGGAATGGATGAGATGCTCTTGGAGTGGCACGATCACTCCCTCCCCCCGGGTGAGGGCCGGGTGGAGCCTTTGTTTGTGTGTGTGTCTGTTCCGCCGCTGGCTCCCTAAAAAAAAAAAAAAAAAAAAAAGCGGAGCAAGCGGTACCCACACTTCAAAGAGAGAGCAATTTCATCTGTTCCTGGGTCCCAAGAGGGCCAGTCTGGCGGGTGTGACCCTGTATAGCCTTACACCCCTCAGCTCCCCCTTGGTCGCCAGCAGGCAGCTTGGTGCGTTCGAGGACCCGGTCATCCGCCTTCTCACGCGCCCCCTGCCGCTTGTGGAGACAGGTAAGTGTTGCACAGCACACTAACACCACTCTCTCCACTTTGCTGCCCCACCTCAGGCTCGGCTACCCCGCTCAAGTCAGTGATAGACATCACATTAGGTGTTGAGCAGACGTGCTCCTGAAAATTCAGTGATATTTATCACACCGAGTGTTGAGCAGTGCTCCTGACTTGTGCGTGCTTATCTTATCCTGCTGGCGAAGGATTTGATATAGCCGCTCCTCCAGCCGGTACGAAGGCCAGTGTAAACTCGTTCTTCGTGCTACTAGGGGGTGGGTCGTGACCATCTTGGCCCAAGATTGGTCTGCAGCTTTGACCTGAAAGACAGGTGCTTCAGATCTCTACCTCCCGCACCGCAGGCCATCCTGTGTGTTGCGTCTAAGGGTGGAGTATCAGTACAGTGTCCTTCCCCTCGAGTGCTCCAGAGCCCGTTGGGTCTTCAGGTCAACTGGAAGAGAGTAATCTCGCCCACGGGCTGAGTATCTCTTTTCTAGTTTTGGAGAGGTACTCGGTCCAACATGTCTCTCCAATGAGAATGTGTTCAGCTGGTGTTGAAGTGAGAAAGGGTCCCACTGAAAGAACTTTCAGAGGCTCCTGGGGTATATGGTAGTCGCAGCCTTTGGCTCCCTCCATATGTGACCGCTTCAGCGCTAGCTTCACGATCGAGTCCCGAGGTGACCGTGGCAGAGCAGCTCACCCTGTGTGACTATAGTTCATCCCGGTCTGCTGCCAAACCCTCTTCAACAGAGGGGCCATGTACAAAGGGCGTGTTTTAACGGGGGCCTGGGCGACCCCCGACTACACGGGCATTCGTGCCTCGAGTTGTTAGACATTGCGACCGTTGCGCAAGCTTCCCCTGCATGTCACAAACTCACCCGTCACCTCCTCCTTGGAGTCAGACGCTTCTGAGGGCGCCTTGTTCCACTCCTCCCGCTTACTCAATCGTGCCGCCATTGAGCCTCACGACAGTTATAGCCAGGGCAAGTGGAGACTCCATCCCCTGGGTCCGGCTGGGTCATGACCATTCCGGGGCCGCTCAGTTGCCCCCCCGGTTTTATTTTTCCGCCAGTGTTTGGGTAAACCGAGCGGACTACCCTTGGACAAACACTGGGACTCAGCTGCCCCAGGGGCCCGCAGAAATGCGTTTAACCCCAGTGAGCCTTCTAAAAGTGACTGCGACTCATGGTCGCCTTGCGCCTGCAAGTCAGTGAAATCATCACTCTTCATGTTGAGCAGAATTGCTCCTGAAACTCAGTGAAGTTCATCGCACTCAGGTGTTGAGCAGCAATGCTCCTGTAGCTCAGTGAGTCCATCACAGGTAGCTCAGTGAATTCATCACACGCAGTGCTGAGCAGAAATGCTCCTGGTGCTCAGTGAAGTTCCTCGCACTCAAGTGTTGAGCAGAAATGCTCCTGAAGCTCAGTGAGTTTATCACACTCAGGTGTTGAGCAGTAATGCTCCTGAAGCTCAGTGAACTTGTCACACTCAAGTGCTGAGCAGAAATGCTCCTGTCGTTCAGTGAAATTCTTCGCACTCAAGTGTTGAGCAGAAATGCTCCTGAAACTCAGTGAGTTTATCACACTCAGGTGTTGAGCAGGAATGCTCCTGAAGTTCAGTGAACTTGTCACACTCAAGTGCTGAGCAGAAATGCTCCTGTCGCTCAGTGAGGTTCTTCGTACTCAAGTGTTGAGCAGAAATGCTCCTGAAGCTCGGTGAGTTTATCACACTCAGGTGTTGAGCAGGAATGCTCCTGAAGCTCAGTGAACTTGTCACACCCAAGTGCTGAGCAGAAAATGCTCCTGAAGCCCAGTGATCTTCACATGTTGTGTTGAGCAATGCTCCTGTCTTTTGCGCCCGTCACTTGCACCTACGTGCCATGTCAGGAGAGGAACAGGTCTTCATAGTTGCCCCTTATTGGCCCAACTAGACCTGGTTCCCTTCAACAGCCTTCCTGACTTCCCCTGGAAACTCTTTCGGGGACGGGGCACGATGGCACACGCGTTCTTCCCCCGGAGATTCCGGGCGGTCTTACATCTGAACGCGGAGGTTCAGGTGGCTATCACAAGAACATGTGATAGTTACCATCACTTCTGCGAGCACCCCCTAGAATTGGGTAGCGTGCTTACGCCTTTAGAAGTGGAACCTAGTCGTTGAGTGCGTCTTCTCTCCTGAGGAGATCCTGAAAGCTTTCGATCACTTCAGTGCTCTCTTTCCTGCAAAATGGGTTGCAGTAGGCTGTTTTCCTAAATCACCCTCAAAATGATGTTGCCTCGGTGTTTAAACGACGCTCATCGTGTTGCAGAAGTATGCAGAAGCACGTTCTGGTCGTCAGGTTCCTGAGGAGCAAGGTCTTGTAAATCCTTGTGTCCCTCTTTATCCTCTTGGGCCTTGTCCCTGGTGCGACTGCACTGCAGAGACCGCCCCTGAGCCACTGCAGGTAGTGAGTTAAAAATTCTGTTATATCAGTTCTCCTGCTCGCGTGGTCTCTACTAGAGGGTAGGGACTTGCTCGCTTTCGGTCAACGTATTGTGCCTGGAGTCTGGGCCGGCTAACTCTCACAAGCTGAGACCCCGGCTCGGATTGTGCCCAAGGTTCCTACCTCTCCCGTAATAGGAGCAGGTGGTGAGCCTGCAAGCGCTGCCCTGGAGGAGGCAGATCCAGCCCTGGCTTCTCTGTCCGTTCGCTTGGACGTGTACAGAATGCAAGTCATAGACCTCAGACCAGCTCTTCAAATATCTGTTGGAATTCAGCAGAGAGGGAAGGCTGTTTCCATGCAAAGTTGCACTTAGTGCTTGCCTTCATTTCGGCAAAGATCCGAGATGCAACATGTCCACTTAGGTGTTGAGCTCCTCTATGATGAGTGTAAAGTGCTCCGCCTGGGCGTTGACGATATACTTTGCTAAACAGATTCTAGAGTTGGGGGCTGGACGACACCTGGTTGAACCGCCGCTTCCCGTGGGCTCCCTTCTCATGAAGCCAGTTTCACCGTGAGCCCGGTTCAAGTGTCGGCTTGCTGCGCCATTCCCCTCCTATGGACTGGATACGTGCGCCTTTCTACTCCAGTTGAGTTCCCTTAAAATTGAACCCTGTTGAGTTCCTCCACACCCCTCCGACGTCGGACGTGCGGAACGTCTGGTGTTAGGCCTACCACTCGTAAGCGGTGTGGAACCTGTGTTAGGCTGGGTCCATATGTTGCGGTCCCTTCGGTGACCCCATATGTGTATTCTTCCACGATACGGCTCCCTGCGGTGAGCCCGTGTCTTCCCTCGGCAGAGTCTCTCTGCCGTCACTGTCCGGTGTGTCTCCCCCCGTCTTGGGCTGGAGCCACCCCAGTGACATTCCATATGTTAGACTGCCCGGTTTCCGCCCAGTTCAAATGTGTATTCTCCACATTACCTCCCTCTGGGTTGGATGTGGCTTCCGCAGCGTCCCTTCCTTCCAACGTACGGGGAACGCTTTCCCAGTGGTCCTGTAGGAACAGCAGTGACTTCCCTGGCCTAAGCCCTGTCCTTCCCCGCCTTAAGTTTGCGGGGGCATCAGGAGGCTTTGGTTTAGGCACTGGAAGGTGGCAGCGTTAGTGGCGTGTTCAATGGTTGATCCCATTTCAGTCGCGTCGACTACGTCCGACGTTATCGACTGAAAGGGAACGTCCTGGTTGCGTATGCAACCCACCGTTCCCTGAAGGAGGGAACGGAGGACGTAGTCCCCTTGCCACTACCGCTGGACCACCGCTGACCCCGGGTTACTCTCGGCTCCTCAGCGAAAAGCAACTAGTGCGTGCATCCACTTCCGTATTTATACCCGCGCCGCGGGGGCGGAGTGTGTGATGCGAATCACGCACGCCAATTACATTGGCTCGTTCAATAGTACTCGAAGAAGACAGGCTCCCTGGCGTGATCCCATTTCATTTCAGTCGCGTCGACTACGTCCTCCGTTCCCTCCTTCAGGGAACGGTGGGTTGCATACGCAACCAGGACGTTTTGCACCAAAAATACCTTCCTATTTGCCAGCCCAGAAATGTTAGTAAAGACATAGTTAGAATAGTCCAAGTGGCTCAACCTTAAGTTTATCAAGTTAAGTTTTCTCTGTTGTTATGTTTGCCTGTAAAGCGCTTTGAGAAAGCAACTTTTAAAGGCACTATATAAAATAAATTTATTATTATTATTAATTTGTGTTCCGAAGGTAAACGAAAGTCTTACGGGTTGAGTAATTACTGACAGAATTTTCATTTTTGGGTGAACTAACCCTTTAACAGTACTGCTGTGTGTCATGTCCAACATATATGGAAGCGTATGAGTAGCAATATTCAATTTGAAGTGTAATATGCAAAATGACAGTGCAATATGTAAAATGGCAATGCATTTCTGTATTTGTATATTTCTCCATTACATTTGTGCAACGTTGGTGCAAGATGAAAATGAAAAATCAATTATAAAATTTACATTTGCTATTTCATACACATATTTTAACGCTTTATAAGTTGCAAAATTAAAATGTATTACAGAAATGATTAGATATTTTAAAGGGTAACTAAACCCTGAAACAACTTTTAATGATCTATAAGAGTGGGGCTTTATTAACGCTGTTCATTGATTCGAGTAAATTTTTTTGACATTTGGGTATAAAGTATTTAAATTCTACAATATATGGTGTAAAAACGTCTGAGTGCTGGCCTTGTTGTGGTTTTCAATCTTTCTGAAAAATAACTTCGCAGAGATCTTTGATGCCAGAAATAATTAGACTTTATTTTCAAACGCCATTCCGTTCCATAGAACGACGCTCTAACGCTCTGGCCCTGCGGCCCACTGGCCCTCTGGCCTTCCAGTGCGCTCCCGAGTATATTTTGGTTCAGAGTTAAATACATACATTTTCTTCCAAAGAAGGTAACACACCCTATAGATAGTTTTGGGTAAAGGTCTTTTACCATGTGACTTCTCAGAATAGAATTTTCTGCAGCAAACAACATTCCATTCAAGGTCTTTCACATACACAGAGGAAATCCAAAGTCACAGACAGAAGAAATAATTGTGTCCAAATATATAGCAAAATTACTTGTTTTCTAAATAATAAAATCTTCAACATTCCCTCCTCTGAGGCTTATCTTAGCCTCACTTTCACTAGCTTTTCCCAGAGTGTAGTTTCAAAATCCAGCTCCCTCAGTTACGCTACCTGGTGACTCAACTGAGTCACTCATTCTCCTTTCCAATTACTGGATTAAGCCACCACACTCTGGCGGAGCACTCGAGCCAAACATCTTCTTCCATACATTTTTATTTCTTTTAGTTGTTCTTTCTTTTTTGTTTAATGGAAAAAGTAAAAGACTCGAGTTCTCCCTAATCAGACAAACTTAAACATTGTTATAAGTGTGTGTATACATTTGTTCTTGCATTGCATGTTATTGTCACAGTTATGTAGAGTATATCAAACATAAAAGTCTCTTATATTATTGAAAGTTTTCTTGCGGTGTAGATATCCTCTAGGGTCTGGCTCATCAATCATCTTCTTGTCCTCAAATCCTCATTTACTGGAATCAACATCCAGGGTTTGTAAATATCAATTTGGTTGCCCTCTCAAATTAGTTTTCATTATCTATTTTCCGCATTTCCATTCGTTTAACCGTGGTTTTCCAACTAGTGATCTTAATATACAAAGTACACAACAGAATAATAACCCACTTTCAATATCCCTAATTGAGCAAACCTTAATTTTCAAAACTTTTCATTAAGTTTTCCTTAACTTCTGCTCTTAAGTTTTTCTTGACTCAATCGTAATCGCTAATTTTCCTCCCTGCACAATATTATTTAGTAAAAGTGCAATACTGATCACCAAACATAAGTCAGTTTACTTTTTTCACATAATTGTTTTTCTCCTAATGCAGACAAAGCATTATAATAAATATCTGCTTATTATAGTAGTCTAATTGATTTATTATGCATTTTTGTTCTACTTGATCCATATGACTATTAATTCAAAATATGGCTGGGTAAACATAACTTTTATCACTTCTTATGAGAGAATATCATTTCTTAAATTCGAAGAATCCATCTTTTAGTCAGTCAATTTTAGTGAACAGAACACTTTAGACCTATCTAATAAATTGCAATACATTTCGCTTACTGTCTATTTTATTACCAAATTTAAACAATAAATACCATTTTGACCTTTTTAATCTTGCATATTGCTTCCTATTCTCATTGTAGCTCCTCAATTCAAGACTAAACTGAATAAATTTTCTTACTAATTTCTAAATAAGCTATCATGAATAAACTAATTATGTCTCATGTAATCACTCTAACTAAGAAAGCTTCAGAGCAATGTTACATTTATCTCATAAAAGTCATTCAATAAACTCATTAGACAATTAGACAAATAACTCTAGCAAATAACTTTTTGCACTATCTTACATATTCCTTATATGTACATTTCTTTTTCAGTATATCTAACAATCTAAAAGTTTTTCTATCAACCTTTTAAACCATTAGCATTATAACTTAATTATTATTAAAACTTCCTTTTGTTCGTATGCAACTTATTTTTAATCTTCAATACTTCTGTTTAGTTGACATATAATCTGACGTTATTTTTGATAGTTTTTCAATCTAAGGTTTACTTCTCTGTTAGAAATTTAATTTCTGTTCCTGCCCCTCCTCTGTTGATTTCATTGCTTTTACCCATCTATATCATGTCCACATGGTATACTGATATATGGCCTATTTTTGTCGCTGTTCTTTTCTTAACTTTGTTTTTGCCACAAATTTCACAAAACTTTGCAAAAATGCTTTTTAATTTAAAATGCCTTTAATTTTATCTTCATTTTAATTTTTAATTTCCTTACCTTACTCCCCCCTTTGCGCACTGGTTTAAAACCATTGCGCATCTGGACTGAGAATATTCAAAAGTATTCATTGGTTCAACAATCTGTCCTTCATGTGAATGCCAAATATCTAATTTTGACCCCTCTCTGGTGCCATTTAGATTGTTCACAAGGGCCTGTTAGTTATTGGATTTCAATAAGTTCTTGTAAGTCTATAAACTTTCTATACTTTCTATCAAGCACTACTTGATATCATTTTAACTAATCAATTGCATTTTGAATCAAATTGTATGCTTATCAATTAAAATTAAAATTTAATATTTGTTAATACTTGCTTTAATTTCAACTGTAGTCTTAAATTAATTAAGTATACCCTTGTATTGACAAATTGCATCTGAGTACCATTAATATTTATTTAAAAGTTCTTTTTAGTTCAAATTTTTTCCTTCATGAATTGTCTTAATTCCCACTATGCTATATCAATTTCTTAAAAACAATTGTTAACATTATTTTAGTTTCTTTTCTTTTTTTCATTATCATTGTTTTCTATGTTGCTTTAATATATTTTTCTCTTCAATCATTTTTGTTATTGTGGGGTTATTATTAAGTTGCTACTGAATCTATTCAAGGACTGAACATTCAATCATAGGAAAGTTGGTTGATGTTGACTATGGTTTGAGCTTGTACTCTTCTGTGTTGATTCTCTTCTTTGCACAGTTCCTCTCATTACTGTGTTTCTGGTCAAGTTTGTCTTCTTTTTCCATTCATGATTTGATCATTCTGTTAGCCATCTTGTCATCTTTACATCTTTCACCAGGGTGACTCTTGAGTCGTTCATTCTAATGGACTCTTTCTCTCATTGTCAGCATGTCCTTGATCCCTCAGTTCAGTTGTGGGGGGTTGCTGAAGTCAGTTGGTGTATTTTAAGTTGAGAGACATGAACTCAAATGTCACTCTGTTAATCACTTCCTCTGAAATTACAAAGCATAGTTACTGGTTCTTTTTGTTAGACTTGTTCCAGAATCCTTCCTGGAATTGAGCTGCTGCTATCTGTAAATTAAAGCTTAATTATTTTTGTTAGTGAAAACAACATGTGATTTCAATCATCTGCTCATCTGTCCCATTGTCCTTCTCGATGTTACCTGTAGAAAGGTCATGTGGGCTGAGTGGTGTCCTTTCTGCTTTCATTAACAGCAGGACTTTAATCATATATTCTCATTGTTTTTCATACAGTTTGACTTTTCATCATTATTTGCAACTTTTTGCATTTTTCTCACAATAAATTTCCATGTACTCTTATAATTAGTCAATTCAACTCAGTTATCTCTTTGTCTTGAGTTCCACTATCAACCCACTATTTATTAGGCATCTTGGACAATACTCAACCCTCTTTGTTACAATACAAAAGTTACAAGACAATATTTCATATTCTTTTGACAAAGATCAGCTCCATCCTGATATGCTGAAAAGAAAGGCAGACGTGTTATGCTGCAAAGAAAGTCAGATATGTTATGCGCTGCGCAAATGTGGCACTGTTTTTTCTCTTTTTATTTTTCTCTTTTCATTCTTTGTTTTTTCATATTGTAACTTCAGTTCCCTTTCAGTCGATAACGTCGGACGTAGTCGACGTCGACTGAATTGGAATCTCGCTAGAGAGCCTGTCTTCTTCGAGTACTATTGAACGAGCCAATGTAATTGGCGTGCGTGATTCGCATCACACACTCCGCCCCGGCGGCGCGGGTATAAATACGGAAGTGGATGCACGCACTAGTTGCCTTTCGCTTCGGAGCCGATCGTTTGATGTCTCTGAGAGTGCTGTTGTCTACAACGAGCGAGTGTGTCGGTGTTCTTCAGGAAGACTCTCCCAGTGCTGGTGTTCTACAGCGCGAGTGCAGCGGTGATCGCGAGCTTTGAGCTCTCAACTGCTGTTTTAACAGCAACAAATTTCTAAATGTTTGTGTGTGTTGATGGCTGGTTAGAGGGCGGAAAAGTGAGTGCTTCACTGTTTCAGTTCTCTGTTCAGTGTTGCCGCGGTCATTCCCCTGTGTGCTCCGGCACTGGTGACGGTCCTATTTTCTGAAAGAGCAACACAGGTGCGTTTGCGTCTTTTTCAAGATGTCATTCCGCCCGTGCGTTTCTGGGTGCGGTCGTTCCCTGTCTCTCTCTGATGGTCACAACTGTTGTGTCACGTGTTTGGGCTTACAGCACGCTGAGACAGCTTTTGTGGACAGCTCGTGTTTTCACTGTGGGAACATGACTGTCGCAGTGTTGAGGGCGAGACTCGCCTTCGTTCGTGGAGAGCGAGTCCCCATTACCATGCCCCACCCTCGGGTGCTGTGTGGGATGGGTGACCGGAGGATAGTGTTGGATGTCCCGCCCGGTAACCATTCCCTGTGGGCTCCTCACTCCTCCCTTCCACTGCAACCACTGGAGCCTCCTGTGTTGTCTGCTGGTCCATCTGTAATGCGTGGGCCAGCGGTTTCACTCGGGGCTCCCCTGGAGGACAGGACGCCGATTGCAGCATCGGAGGGTGAGATGACCTATAGAGATAATGACTCGGCTGCTATGTCTCCCTCCGGGAGTTCAATGTTGCCCGAGCCGGATCCAGAATTATCAGCTATGCTGAAACGGGCCGCCGAGGCTGCCGGGCTCGAGTGGAACCTCCACCGTGTCCCGTTCAGTCTCGGTTGGAATCTGGAGTTTGGTATCTTGGGGCGGGCCGCGCTGGTTCTCAGCTCGCCGCCCCAGTGCCTTTCTTTCCCGAAATGCATGGAGAGCTTATCAGGTGGTGAACAGCATCTTTCTCTGCCAGAAACTGCCTGAATAGCTTTTCCCCCTCATTACCCTTGATGGAGGAACGGTGAAGGGTTGCGAGGTGTCCCTCCATTGGAGCGGTCTGTCGGCACAGGTGCACCTTTGTCCGGCGGCCGCTGCCTTTTGGGGGGATCCTCGTCTCCTTTTGTCCGTTCCGACGGGCAGAGCTTACAAAGCCTGTGGGCAAGCCGCTTCCTCTTGCGTGCCATGGCGTTGCTGCAGGCTAGGGCACCCATGGCATGCACGAGGGTAATCCAGACCGTGCGCTCATAGGTGAGCACCGCACTGCATCCGACCTCACCCTCCGGGGTACGGGTGTCGTAGCGTGCGTGATCGGTCTGGCGATGTCCACCTTGGTGGTTCAGTAGCGCCTTCGTTGGCTCAGCCTGGTCGGTATGGTGGATGCGGACAAGGTTCGGTTCCTGGTCTCCCTAATTTCCCAGGTTGGGCTGGTCGGCGACGCGGTGGAGAACTGCATCCAACAGTTCTCTGCCGCTCAAGCGCAGACGGAGGTCATCCGGCACATCCTGCCCCGGTGGCCAGCTGCTGCCTCCACCCGCCGCCGGTGGCAGCTCCTCCGCCTGCTCGTCGCCGTGGGCGTTCCCCGGCCGCCGCTCCTGCTGGCCCTCCGCAGCAGCCTCCACCCAGGCCTCAGCATGGAGCCGGCCGCAGTAGGGACGCCCAGCCCAGGAATGGATGAGATGCTCTTGGAGTGGCACGATCACTCCCTCCCCCCGGGTGAGGGCCGGGTGGAGCCTTTGTTTGTGTGTGTCTGTTCCGCCGCTGGCTCCCTAAAAAAAAAAAAAAAAAAGCGGAGCAAGCGGTACCCACACTTCAAAGAAAGAGCAATTTCATCTGTTCCTGGGTCTCAAGAGGGCCAGTCTGGCGGGTGTGACCCTGTATAGCCTTACACCCCTCAGCTCCCCCTTGGTCGCCAGCAGGCAGCTTGGTGCGTTCGAGGACCCGGTCATCCGCCTTCTCACGCGCCCCCTGCCGCTTGTGGGGACAGGTAAGTGTTGCACAGCACACTAACACCACTCTCTCTACTTTGCTGCCCCACCTCAGGCTCGGCTACCCCGCTCAAGTCAGTGATAGTCATCACATTAGGTGTTGAGCAGACGTGCTCCTGAAAATTCAGTGATATTCATCACACCGAGCGTTAAGCAGTGCTCCTGACTTGTGCGTGCTTATCTTATCCTGCTGGCGAAGGATTTGATATAGCCGCTCCTCCAGCCGGTACGAAGGCCAGTTGTAAACTCGTTCTTCGTGCTACTAGGTGGTGGGTCGTGACCATCTTGGCCCAGGATTGGTCTGCAGCTCCGACCTGAAAGACATGTGCTTAAAAACAGATCTCTACCTTCCGCACCGCAGGCCATCCTGTGGGTTGCGTGTAAGGGTGGAGTATCAGTACAGTGTCCTTTCCTTCGAGTGCTCCAGAGCCCGTTGGGTCTTCAGGTCAACTGGAAGAGAGTAATCTCGCCCACGGGCTTAGTATCTATTTTTCAGTTTTGGAGATGAACTCGGTCTAACACGTTTCTCCAATGAGAATGTGTTCAGCTGGTGTTTGAAGTGAGAAAGGGTCCCACTGGAAGAACTTTCAGAGGCTCCTGGGGTATATGGTAGTTGCAGCCATTGGCTTCCTCCATATGTGACAGCTTCAGCGCTAGCTTCATGATCGAGTCCCGAGGTGACAGTGGCAGAGCAGCTCACCCTGTGTGACTATAGTTCATCCCGGTCTGCTGCCAAACCCTCTTCAACAGAGGGGCCATGTACAAAGGGCGTGTTTTAACGGGGGCCTGGGCGACCCCCGACTACACGGGCATTCGTGCCTCGAGTTGTTAGACATTGCGACCGTTGCGCAAGCTTCCCCTGCATGTCACAACTCACCCGTCACCTCCTCCTTGGAGTCAGACGCTTCTGAGGGCGCCTTGTTCCACTCCTCCCGCTTACTCAATCGTGCCGCCATTGAGCCTCACGACAGTTATAGCCAGGGCAAGTGGAGACTCCATCCCCTGGTTCCGGCTGGGTCATGACCATTCCAGGGCCGCTCAGTTGCCCCCCCCCCCCGGTTTCATTTTTCCGCCAGTGTTTGTGTAAACCGAGCGGACTACCCTTGGACAAACACTGGGTCTCAGCTGCCCCAGGGGCCCGCAGAAATGCGCTTAACCCCAGTGAGCCTTCTAAAACTGACTGCGACTCATGGTCGCCTTGCGCCTGCTCAAGTCAGTGAAATCATCACTCTTCATGTTGAGCAGAATTGCTCCTGAAACTCAGTGAAGTTCATCGCACTCAGGTGTTGAGCAGCAATGCTCCTGTAGCTCAGTGAGTTCATCACATGTAGCTCAGTGAATTCGTCACACGCAGTGCTGAGCAGAGATGCTCCTGGTGCTCAGTGAAGTTCTTCGCACTCAAGTGTTGAGCAGAAATGCTCCTGAAGCTCAGTGAGTTTATCACACTCAGGTGTTGAGCAGGAATGCTCCTGAAGCTCAGTGAACTTGTCACACTCAAGTGCTGAGCAGAAATGCTCCTGTCGCTCAGTGAAGTTCTTCGCACTCAAGTGTTGAGCAGAAATGCTCCTGAAGCTCGGTGAGTTTATCACACTCAGGTGTTGAGCAGGAATGCTCCTGAAGCTCAGTGAACTTGTCACACCCAAGTGCTGAGCAGAAAATGCTCCTGAAGCCCAGTGATCTTCACATGTTGTGTTGAGCAATGCTCCTGTCTTTTGCGCCCGTCGCTTGCACCTACGTGCCAAGTCAGGAGAGGAACAGGTCTTCATAGTTGCCCCTTATTGGCAACTAGACCTGGTTCCCATCAACAGCCTTCCTGACTTCCCCTGAAAACTCTTTCGGGGACGGGGCACGATGGCACACGCGTTCTGCCCCCGGAGATTCCGGGCGGTCTTACATCTGAACGCGGAGGTTCAGGTGGCTATCACAAGAACATGTGATAGTTACCTTCACTTCTGCGAGCACCCCCTAGAATTGGGTAGCGTGCTTACGCCTTTAGAAGTGGAACCTAGTCGTTGAGTGCGTCTTCTCTCCAGAGGAGATCCTGAAAGCTTTCGATCACTTCAATGCTCTCTTTCCTGCAAAATGGGTTGCAGTAGGCTGTTTTCCTTCACCCTCAAAATGATGTTGCCTCGGTGTTTAAACGACGCTCATCGTGTTGCAGAAGTATGCAGAAGCACGTTCTGATCGTCAGGTTCCTGAGGAGCAAGGTCTTTTAAATCCTTGTGTCCCTCTTTATCCTTTTGGGCCTTGTCCCTGGTGCGACTGCACTGCAGAGACCGCCCCTGAGCCACTGCAGGCAGTGAGTTAAAAAATCTGTTATATCAGTTCTCCTGCTCGCGTGGTCTCTACTAGAGGGTAGGGACTTGCTCGCTTTCGGTCAACGTATTGTGCCTGGAGTCTGGGCCGGCTAACTCTCACAAGCTGAGACCCCGGCTCGGATTGTGCCCAAGGTTCCTACCTCTCCCGTAATAGGAGCAGGTGGTGAGCCTGCAAGCGCTGCCCTGGAGGAGGCAGATCCAGCCCTGGCTTCTCTGTCCGTTCGCTTGGACGTGTACAGAATGCAAGTCAAAGACCTCAGACCAGCTCTACAAATATCTGTTGGAATTCAGCAGAGAGGGAAGGCTGTTTCCATGCAAAGTTGCACTTAGTGCTTGCCTTTATTTCGGTAAAGATCCGAGATGCAACATGTCCACTTAGGTGTTGAGCTCCTCTATGATGAGTGTAAAGTGCTCCGCCTGGGCTTTGACGATATGCTTTGCTAAAACAGATTCTAGAGTTGGGGGCTGGACGACACCTAGTTGAACCGCTGCTTCCCGTGGGCTCCCTTCTCATGAAGCCAGTTTCACCGTGAGCCCGGTTCAAGTGTCGGCTTGCTGCGCCATTCCCCTCCTATGGACTGGATACGTGCGCCTTTCTACTCCAGTTGAGTTCCCTTAAAATTGAACCCTGTTGAGTTCCTCCACACACCTCCGACGTCGGACGTGCGGAACGTCTGGTGTTAGGCCTACCACTCGTAAGCAGTGTGGAACCTGTGTTAGGCTGGGTCCATATGTTGCGGTCCCTTCGGCGACCCCATATGTGTATTCTTCCACGATACGGCTCCCTGCGGTGAGCCCGTGTCTTCCCTCGGCAGAGTCTCTCTGCCGTCACTGTCCGGTGTGTCTCCCCCCGTCTTAGGCTGGAGCCACCCCAGTGTCATTCCATATGTTAGACTGCCCGGTTTCCGCCCAGTTCATATGTGTATTTTCCACGTTACCTCCCTCTGGGTTGGACGTGGCTTCCGCAGCGTCCCTTCTTTCCAATGTACGGGGAACGCTTTCCCAGTGGTCCTGTAGGAACAGCAGTGACTTCCCTGGCCTAAGCCCTGTCCTTCCCCGCCTTAAATTTGCGGGGGCATCAGGAGGCTTTGGTTTAGGCACTGGAAGGTGGCAGCGTTAGTGGCGTGTTCAAAGGGTGATCCCAATTCAGTCGACGTCGACTACGTCCGACGTTATCGACTGAAAGGGAACGTCCTGGTTGCGTATGCAACCCACCGTTCCCTGAAGGAGGGAACGGAGGACGTAGTCCCCTTGCCACTACCGCTGGACCACCGCTGACCCCGGGTTACTCTCGGCTCCTCAGCGAAAAAGCAACTAGTGCGTGCATCCACTTCCGTATTTATACCCGCGCCGCGGGGGCGGAGTGTGTGATGCGAATCACGCACGCCAATTACATTGGCTCGTTCAATAGTACTCGAAGAAGACAGGCTCTCTAGCGAGATCCCAATTCAGTCGACGTCGACTACGTCCTCCGTTCCCTCCTTCAGGGAACGGTGGGTTGCATACGCAACCAGGACGTTCCTGACCAGGAAATTTAACCAAATGCATCCATGGTCATTATTTTATTGGGCAGAATTTGCCCTGTGGGCCCACAAATTTTAAATACAGCTGTATTGGCAAAATAATTGATTTGCCTTAGTGTCTCTTCAGACACCATCTCTCACTCATTCACACTCAGTGTCTCTCACACACACACTGGCCAGCATACATTCTTGCAGGTTGTGCTCTAAATGTGGCATCCTATAATTTTAGCCAAGGGTTGATCAGGTCAACACAACTATGTCAAACACTATTGAGAAGTGTCAATGATCATAAGGTTTAGTTTAACACCATTGTTATAATCCTTTTTTTTTCATTTTACAAATTCTAATAGACTAAGTATTTTAGAATAATAAGCCTACCAATTGTAATTTTTCAAATGCATTTTGTCATTTGTTTTTCTGATTTTTCCTATTCTTTTATGTTTTTTGCTCATGAGCTGCTTTAAGAAATTGGAGATCTCTGCATAATCTTGGATCCATGGCCAACAACATTTCCATCTCATTATCCCAGTTCTGACAGCATTTTTTGCGATTTCATAATTTTGGACTTTTGGAGTAATTTTTTTCTCCAATCTATATCTCTAAAAACTTACCAAAACAAAATGGAGTGACCAGTATCATTGTTTAGCCAACAATAATAATTATTATTTGACATTTTGTGTCTATCTTTTTCTTTGCTACAGAATAATTTTTCTCATACTTTTAGCCCTATAGTTGTTTAATGTAATAGCCCTCACTATAACAAATCCAGCCTCAGATTGAACTATTTGGTGAGTTGAGCACCCACTTGTCTTTTTCAGTGTATTCTTTCTTTTTTATATGGCTGAATTTGAACCTATACTGAAAAAGCAAAGAGGGTTAGTTTAGCAGAGAATATAAAGAATTGCTTATGAGACCAGTGAATAATCAGAATGAATAAAGTTAATATAATATCTAAATTTGAAGCAGTCTCTAGAGGGATCATCGGAGTTGCCACACCTGTGTTGCCCGTAAGGGAAGGATGTCGGTCAGTTCTTCTGTTTTTAGATTATCAGTCTGTTGAAGCTTCATGGCTGTCGCTCTGCATGTGTCGTCAGCCTAGCTGTCACTCAAGGCTTGGTGTAGTAGACTGTATATTGGCTCTGTTGTTTCTCTGCCTCTGCTGAGTTTGGGCTTTTGATAGATTTTGCCTCAGCTTTGCATCTCAGGATTTTCCTCTTGTCCTCAGGAAAAAGTCTCCAGTGAAATAGTGAACGTTTCACCTTTTCCAGCATTAAATCAGTCTTTCTCCATGCTGAGTTTTCCAGAAAGTGGTCATCTTCAGAAGGGGAGCTGAACGCCCCTCACCCACTCTTCTTTTTCTCTCTGCAGTCGTGTCTTTGACCTTTCACCTCTTCCATTCGACACTGAAGCCATCTGAAAATTGAACACTCAGAGAGCTGCATAGATCAAATTAGTCTTTATAAATATTTGTTCCTGAGCTATTAGCTTTTTTTTCTTTCTAAATTCCACTTTTTAACCATCTTTTTCCTAGTTCTTTTATACTATATAATAATCACTGGTTGACAACAGCAGTTCTCCCATTCTATTTTTAGTAAAGCAAGTTCTTTGTTGCAGGAAAAAGCAAGCTATTTCTTCATTGCAATATGAGCAATAATCTAACTTTTGATTTTCTGAGTATAATACAATTAAATAATTTTCCCTATCATAAAATCAGCCTTCAATCTTTCTTCTGTATTTGCATGCTGTGCTCAAAATAATCTAACATGGTGAATACAATTTTGCTCAGCCATTTCTAACAATTCCCATTTACTACAGTGCTAAGATTGCTGTTATTTATGACTGTTGAAACTTTGTCACTCAATCTTGTTCACTTTTAGCACACTGCACAAGTTATTTTTTTCTTAGCACAAACTTAATTATCTACAATGGAATCATTTTTCTCACTTTGTCTTCAGGGATAGTGAGATACAAATTTTAGACGTCTTCAGATATAAGATAGAATATATTAAGCACGTGCATTCTTATTTATCATTATCTATTCATATATATCATTATATCAGTCCATTTATTAATTAAATATATATTTTATACTTTAACTTATTTCATACTACAATAATCTGCAAGACTAATATCTTGAAACAATTGTTTTCTTTTACTATTTCCTTTACTTTTAATACTCATTTATACATTACTTGTCTCTCAAGCTCATTCACACATTCCTTGTCACCTATTTTTAACCACAGGCACAGTCAAGCAGACACACGGGATCCCACATACACACACAAGCTATACTCTACTCACAGTTTTACTCACTGTCTTTATAACAATACATCACTGATACACTTCCCCAACACAGTGAAAAATAACTATATAAAACTTAGCCTACCCGAGCAGACTTTTGTCAAACCCATGTTTGACAAAACGGTAACCGCTGGCTATTAGCTTCCCCGAGCAGTCTCTTGTTAAATCTTTAACAAGACGGTAACCGGAAGCTAAACTTGATCTGTACGCATGCTATACTTGTATCCGTCCAGGCCCACTTACAAGTAAACACAGATCAACACTGATATCTTATCAGTACTTATAATCCTCTGTGTACATGCTATCTTATTATCCGTCGAGGCCCTCTTAATAAGAAACACAGAAAACTAATACTAAACTTCATCTGTGTACATGCTATCCCATTATCCGTCAAGGCCCTCTTAATAGGAAACACAGAAACCTGATACCCTATACCAGTATACTTAAATCTATAAAAAACTGATAACCTCGATCAGTACACTTGTCATCCTTAAGGCCCTCTTGACAAGAAAAAACAATAACTGTTATCCTTTAACAGTAAACATAAATTAGTACGTACATACGACAAAACCTTTAGCGGCACATCAGCATCCTACCAATATTCATACAATCTGCATCAGATTATATAAACACTGGCAAACACTAACGGGAGCTCCGCCGCGCTATAACACATTACTTGATATCGTCTACAACAATAGACCCTTATTTCTAGAATCAAAGATCCTCTTATCAATTTTATAGTTCTTTAAACTTGGAGAAGCATTTTAAAGGGTCTTACCACTCTGGCTCACTGGTGACAACACATACTTTTTCAAAAGCAAAAATTTGCTCACCTCAAAGTACAGTGGCCACTGTTGTCTGTGTCGGTCACCAGAGTCGCCTTTCGTGGTTCCTTCTGCTTCAAAACCCAAGCCCCACGTTGGGCGCCAAATGTTGTGGTTTTCAATCTTTCTGAAAAATAACTTCGCAGAGATCTTTGATGCCAGAAATAATTAGACTTTATTTTCGAACGCCGTTCCGTTCCATAGAACGACGCTCTAACGCTCTGGCCCTGCGGCCCACTGGCCCTCTGGCCTTCCAGTGCGCTCCCGAGTATATTTTGGTTCAGAGTTATATACATACATCTTCTTCCAAAGAAGGTAACACACCCTATAGATAGTTTTGGGTAAAGGTCTTTTACCATGTGACTTCTCAGAATAGAATTTTCTGCAGCAAACAACATTCCATTCAAGGTCTTTCACATACACAGAGGAAATCCAAAGTCACAGACAGAAGAAATAATTGTGTCCAAATATATAGCAAAATTACTTGTTTTCTAAATAATAAAATCTTCAACACCCTCTTCAGGTTGAATGGTTGCTACTTTAAAGGGTAACTCAACCCCTGGTCAGAGCCTGACTCCACCCGCTGGCAATGCTTACATCAGGCAGTACCACAACATCCAATAGGAAAATTCACTTGCAGTAACCACTGTTCAACCTGAAGAGGACAGCACTCAGACGTTTTTACACCATATATTGTAGAATTAAAACACTTGAACTTAAAATACTATACCCAAATGTCAAAAAATTTACTCGAATCAATGAACCGCATTAATAAAGCCCCAGTCTTACAGATCATTAACTAAAAAAAGTTGTTGTAGGGTTTAGTTACCCTTTAAGTTAACTTAAAAATGAAAATTCTGTCATAATTTACTCCCCATGAAGCTTTTTCAAACCTGTGTGCATTTCTTTCTTCTGCTGAACACAACTTTTCCTCGATTTACTGAAGTAGGTGGCCCACTATAAAGCAAGGTTACTCACTCCATTTCGCTTGCAGACCCCCAAAGTTTGAGGCGGTTGTCGAAACTTCAGTGAGAAGCAAAGTGGGTAACGTAGCAAAAGGGTCGATAGAGCTAGCCCCCCCCCCCAGCGCTAAAAGACTCGGTTTTCTATAGCGGCTATTTTCTAGTCCTGAAAAAAGACGGCGGTCTCAGACCCATACTAGATTTGAGACATTTGAACAAGGCTCTCATGAGACGGTCTTTGAGAATGTTAACTACAAAACACATCCTCGCGCAAGTTCGCCCGGGGGATTGTTTTTTTACGGTGGACCTGAAAGATGCATACTTTCACATTCAGATAAACCCTCGTCACAGGCCATTCATGAGATTCACCTTTGAGGGTCAGGCCTATCAATACACCGTTCTGCCAAACGGTCTATCCCAGGCACCCCGTACATTCACGAAGTGCATGGATGCAGCGCTCTCTCCCCTGAGACATCAGGGAGTGTACGTGCTAAATTATCTCGACGACTGGCTGGTGCTGGCACAGTTGAGAGCTGAACTACTGTCACACAGAGATTTTATTCTGGGCAATTTGAAAAGTCTGGGTCTCAAAATCAATCTAACCAAGAGCAAAACTGATCCCCAGCCAGAGTGTGGTCTTTCTGGGCACAGTTATCGGACTCTATAACGATGACAGCGCAGCTTACATGAGAGCGCGCGCTCTCTGTGCGGACGCTAGCAGCCTCATTCAAGGCGGGCGAGCACACACCTCTAAAGAAATTTCAGAAACTTCTCTGTCTTAAGGCAGCATCATCATCAGTCCTCCGTATGGGATTACTGTGCATGTGCCCGCTGCAGCACTGGCTCAAACGTCGCGTGCCAACCCATGCATGAAAGTCAGGCAGCCTGCGCATCATGGTGAATCACGGTTGTTTACGGACCCTGATTCCCTGGCGGGCTCAGGGCTGGTACCACTAGGCTGTGACCATGGGAGTAGTTTCCAGGAGGAAAGTGTTTTTTACAGACGCATCCAACCTAGATTGGGGAGCGCTGCACGAGGGCAAGCATGCCTCCGGCCACTGGTTGAGCACAGAGCAGAGCTTACATATCAACTGTCTGGAAATGAAAGCAGTTTGTTTGGCCCTCAAAACATTTCTGTCAAGCCTCAAAGGTCACCACGTTTTAGTCCGCACGGACAACACGTCAGTGGTGGCCTACATAAATCGGCAGGGCGGCATCAGGTCGGGCAACCTGTACGCCATAGCGAGAGACCTCCTCTTGTGGGCACAGACCAATCTTGAGTTATATGAGGGCAGCGCATATCCCCGGCATTCAGAATCTGGGTGCGGATATGCTCTCACGGGCAACACTCTCCTAGGCGAGGGGTCCCTGAACTCACAGACGGTCAGTCTGATATGGGGTGTGTTCCGCGAGGCCGAAGTCGACCTTTTCACCTCGAGAACCAACACTCACTGCGAGGTGTTCTTCTCGAAGGCCAGGGACGCACTGGCCCATCTCTGGCCCATCCGCCCCCTTTATGCGTTTCCCCCTGTTTCAATGATTCCCCAGGTCATCAAACGGGTCAGGGAGAGCGGATGCCCAGTGCTCCTAGTGGCCCCCCTCTGGGAATCCAGACCGTGGTTTCCAGAACTAGTTCAGTTATCGGACAGAGTCCTCTGGCCTGTTCTGCTGAGGAAAGACCTCCTCACACGAGCCAATGGGACGATATGGCATCCGCGACCCGACTTATAGGCCCTTCATGTCTGGCCCCTAAACGGGTACCCAGGGACCTTCCTGAGAAGGTCTTAAACACTATCACTAAGGCTAGGGCCCCGTCTACCACGCCTTTATGCTCTGAGGTAGTCAGGGTTTTCCAGCTGGTGCTCTTTGATCCAGGGTCATGTGAGTTGTCACAGGAGTTGTTGGACGTGGGCCGTTCCCCGTCCACGCTCAAAGTGTGTGTGGCAGCCATTGCAGCTCATTATGCTGTGATGGCTTGCCAATCACAAGGAAGAAACGACCTGGTGGTACGGTTTCTGAAAGGAGCCAGGAGGATGAACCCCTCCAGACCTCCTTCTGTGCCGTCTTGGGACCTCTCTACAGTCCTTGGGGCTCTGAAAGATCCACCTTTTGTACCGCTCCAGTCGGTTGATCTTAAATCTCTCTCGCTAAAGACTGCTCTCCTGCTGGCACTGGAATCTATCAAGGGAGTGGGAGATCTGCAGGCTCTTTCCGTGAGCCCTTCATGTTTGGAGTTTGGATTGGATGACTCCAGGGTCATCCTCAAACCCAGACATGGCTATGTACCCAAAGTGCTCTCAACGCCGTTTAGAGCACAGGTTATTACATTATTAGCCCTTTCCCCTTCTGCTGAGGATGGGGAGGCTAATCTACTCTGCCCTGTCAGAGCACTGATAATCTATCTGGAGCGTTCTGCATCTTTTAGACTATCAGAACAGCTCTTTGGCTACTTTGGTGGCCGATCTAAGGGTGATGCAGTCACTAAACAAAGACTGTCTAGATGGATAGTGGATGCCATATCTATGGCATACACCTCAGTGGGCTAGGCTTGCCCTATAGGTATCAAGACCCATTCGACTAGAGGCACGGCCTCGTCTTAGGCTTGGTCCTCTGGTTTTCCCATTCAGGATATTTGTGATGCGGCCGGCTGGTCCTCGCCTTCCACATTTATGAAGTTTTATAATATAGAGGAACCGTCCCTGCAGGTGAAGATATTTTCGGTATGATTGAGGCCCGACTGTGTCTGGTCTTGTCTAAAAATTATGTCACTGTGCACAATCACATATACATTTTATTATAGAACCCGCCTTTGGCCGGTTATATTTTCCCTATACTGATAGGCCCGACAGTGTCAGGTCCTATTAGTACATTATGTTGGTTAAGATACTGACATATATATATATATATATATATATATATATATATATATATATATATATATATATATATATATATATATATATATATATATATATAATTACATATTACTAGACCTCAGAGATGCTCACAAGTCTCTGAGCTAGAGTCCAAGTCAAGTCTCAAGTCTTTGAGCTAGAGTCCAAGTCAAGTCTCAAGTCTTTGAGCTAGAGTCCAAGTCAAGTCTCAAGTCTTTGAGCTAAAGTCCAAGTCAAGTCTCAAGTCTCTTGTGGTTATAATAAGTGTTGCATCACGTACAGCGACCCATCCAGGCTGCTTAGAACACTGCATAGCTATTAAGGAATTCAAAGCATGTAATATGTTATTATGACTCCTTTATCTAATAGCATACAATATCAGCTTTGATTTAAGTATATAATCAGTGTAAACAGGCTATTTCAACATGACAAAAACACCAAGAATACTTTACTTTTAAGTTAATATCTGTATCTGTAAAAATTGAGGTTCTGAAGAAAAAGGACTCTCATGTCTGTTGCTGAATTATAATGAAAGGCCTTGGCTCCTATTGTGCTGGCTCTGTGGAGCCATTAGACTAAATATAGAAAATGTTATAGCCTACCTCACAGCACTAAAATTGACATAGTGCAAAACATCACAGTAGCTAAATGCAAAACACTATTGCAACCAAATGATGTGAAATACATGGTTCATATATTTGTGGGGGCTCGCCACACATTGATTTTCGATTTATTTTTTTATTTTTACTAAGCCTATTTAAAATCGTATTTGATTGCAGAGCGCCGTAGCGCATTCGCGCAGCACTACCTCTCGCACGTCTCTCTCTCTCTCTCGTACACCCACCTCTCGCGCTCTGGAACACCATGAGGTGAACACGCGCAGATACCCCATATTTTGCATTGAGCGGTTCTTTTGTTTGGCCCGTCTTGTTTGAAGTTTTTAAACCCAAAGCTGACGATGAATGGCACAGCAACGGCCGGTGCAGTCGACATGTTTGTTTGTTGTCCTCTCATGTGTGGCCGCGCGCGCGCACGTAGTACGTGTTATGTAGGCAGGTTTTAGGTAACGGGTCAGAGGGAGGGGAATAACAGCGTGCTCATCAGACGTTTCCTAAAAATAAACATTGTTCACGAGTCCCGCAGCTCGAGTCCGAGTCGAGTCTGAAGTCTTTCGAGGACGAGTCTCAAGTCGAGTCTGAAGTCACTGTGTGTGCGACTTAAGTCGCACTCGAGTCCGAGTCTCAAACTCGAGTCCCCATCTCTGCTAGACCTGTCCGGTCTGTTCATTATATATGCTTGGGTTCTGGCTTGTTGTCTGTGAGCTCAGGGTCCTGAGCTGCAGTAGGCAACCAGTTACTTATAGTGCGTGTTTTGCATGGCGTCCCCACTGCGTATAGCTACGCAATACGAAGTGACCGTTCGAAAGGGAACTACTCCGTTACTATCGTAACCTCAGTTCCCTGAGAGTAGGGAACGAGTATTGCGTAGCCGGCCGCACTATAGTAACCTGGCAAGTTGTCGCTTCAGTCATTTAAACCTTTTATAATGGTGTTTTTCGAGGACTAATATAGGCTAAGGCCGCGCCCTTAGGCGGGCCATTGGATGTGCAGTTGCCGCAGCACAGCAAATGAGTGAGCCAGACACTCACTGTATTAGCTGTGAAGCTGCAAAATGCGTTTTACATTATAGCAGTGGTTCTCAAAGTTTTTCGGTCATTCCCCACTTTGGACAAGGGGGAATTTTCAAGCCCTACCTGCCCCCATCGCCCCAACACAATGCTAATGAAATACGCAACAAGCTTAAAATTTTCCAATTTATTGAAGTAACAAGTAGTATCAGTAAAGTAACAAGTTGTATCTAAATACATACTATCTACATCAAATAACAGCAAGTTCAAAAATAAAGAAAATAAAAGTGCAGCTGTCATAACTTGCATGAAATTCAAAAATAGAGAAAATAAAAGTGCAGTTGTGTCAAAGTTCCAGTTGTGGCATTGGAAACTTTTTGAAAATCTTCTTTTGACAGTATTTATCTTCCTATTTTGAGTATTCAGCCATTGCCCATGGGAATTATTTTTCTTTCTTTCTAACTACTTTTCTATCCATCTATCCTCATCTATCCATCTATCCATCCATCTTCATCTATCCATCCATCTTCATCTATCCATCTATCCATCCATCTACATCTATCTATCCATCCATCTTCATCTATCTATCTATCCATCCATCTTCATCTATCTATTTATCCATCCATCTTCATCTATCTATCTATCCATCCATCTTCATCTATCTATCTATCTTAAACTGTAAACTACTTTAAACTTAAAGCTTTTAAAACTTCCGGTGCTGGTCCAAACTTTCACAAGCCAGCTTAAAGTTTGTCTCGATGACCTTTTTAATCTAGTTAAATTGGCTTGAGAGAGCCAGTTTACTGAAATCCTATTTAAACTTGTTATTAGTGGTGCTTTCCAAAGGCAAGACATCAGTATTGTTATTGCTCATACTTATTATAAGTGGGTGCTTGCCAAAGGCAAGGCACTCACTATTGTTATTGCTCATACTTATTATTATTTTCTTTTTCTTTATTCCACCAAAAGGCATCAAATCGTGCAGATTATTGAGGAATGGTGTGTTATGACTTTTATAATGATCGGGGGTATAAAAAGCGTCCGAAAAATCCCATAGACTTAACTAACATCATGCTAATCATGCTAATCATGCTGGCAGGATGCTAACAACATGCTAATCATGTTGTTAGTTTTGTTAAAAACAACATGCTTATCATGCTAGCATGGTGCTAGCAACATGCTTACCATGCTAGCAACATGCTAATGCATGTTAGCATCTTGCTAAAAACATGCTAATCATGCTAGCATGATGCTAACAACATTATAATAATGTTAGCATTATGTTAATTTTGCTACCATCTTGCTAAAAACTAGCTAACCGCATCCTACCAACCGAGTGGCGAGTTTTGCCACTGCAAGCAACCACTCACATTTTCTTCAGGAAATGTACATTCTAGTCATTCTTCTACCTCTTAAAAAAAATCCCATAGGCTTAACATTGCAACAAACTTTGACGACTTGTAGCACTGAGCGAGGATTTCGCAGAAACGTGTAATTTTCCACATTTGAAGAGGCTGGCAGGCTCTGTAAGAACATATCGCACAATGGGGTAAAAGTTGCACCCCTGGGGGGCAAGAGGCCCCAAAAGTTTCCCATTGACTTACTATGGCGAAGGTCAGCCCATGAAACGCATGTGTTTCTCCTACTACAGTAAATTGCATTGAGATTTTGTATTGAACATAGCTCTGGATCACAGTGTCATAGAGACAAGTGGCTGGGCTCATTTTATTCAGACGACCAATGAGTCTCTCAGGATCATTGTGAAGCTATCAAGCTACGCCCTAGCAACCAATTAGAGCACCTTAGCAACAAGTTCCATAGACTTCCATTGAAAGAGATCAAAGGGATGTCTCCGGACTGAATTGTCATAGAAACATGAGGGTGGTCTCGTTTGACTCAGGGCAGCAAACAGCCAATCATGATGGTCTCGTTTGACTCGGGGCAGCAAACAGCCAATCATGAATCACCTCAACACTTCCTAGTCCCTCCCTAGCAACGTTTCTAGGCGGTTGCTAGGGTGTTCTGGGTTAGAGTTCTCAACTGGCCTGAAAATTACAACCCAACCTGGCCCGTGGCTTTTTAACCAGCAGACGGGAATTCAAATCAACCTTTAATGTTCACATCTTTTAACAATAGCCTACAAACAATACAAACAACTGAAACAAACTTTAAATATATAAATAGGCTTTATAGGCTACAAAATATGCCTCAAATAAAAATCTTCTGGACGACCCTGTTTTTTTGCTGTCATATTTCCTCAGCACCTTGCATTTTGAGCATTGCACATAACCTGTAGAATTTCCATCAGAATCCAGCACCACTCCAAACACTTTCCAGACCTCTGATTTTCCCACTCCTGTAGTAGCGATGGGGAATTCACCTGCGGCAAGTTTACTTTTCACCAACTCCATCTTCTTCTCCAGGCTAAAGGCGTGCACGCAGCGGCGTCAGGTCTGCCCCCGCGATGCACGTTGCACGCAGCAGCCAGACTTTCTTTACGGTGAACAGCAGCGATGATTAATACTTTTTTTTTTCACTGAGCGGAGAGATTAAGCCCGAGATCCGTCCCGACCCGAGTCATTTGCTAATATTTTCGACCCGAACCCGCGGGTCCCATCGGGTTTGTCGGGCCGACCCGGCCCGTTGAGAACTCTATTCTGGTTGGTTTCTAGGGTGTTGCTAGGTGGTTGCTATGGTGTTCTGTGCGGTTGCTAGGCGGTTGTTAAGGTATTTTGGGTGGTTGCTATGGTGTTGCTAGGTAGTTGCTAGGGTTTTCTGGGTGGTTGCTAGGGCATTGCTAGGCAGTTGCTAGGGTGTTCTGAGTGGTTGCTACGGTGTTGCTAGGCGGTTGCTAGAGTGTTCTGGGTGGTTGCAATGGTGGTAATCCTGTGGTGATTTGCTACAGCAACCATATAAAAAATGTTTTATAGGGCTATTCGTACGTAGCCTATTATATTATTTGTTTGGGGAAAAAATATTTGTGGTCGGTGAATGTTACAATTGTACTGTAGGGGCCAAAGGCATATCTTGCAATTTTACATTGTTGGTTTACTTAAAAAGGACATTAGTTCAGTGACAGTCTTATTATTATTAACACTAATTAATAATAATATTAATGATTAGAATTAATTTGGTCATATTAAGTTACAAATGTGTGGCTATATATTGGGCATTGTGTAGGTTAATAGAAAATGGAAAACGCAATTTGTTCTTAACAAGTAATTCACTGTGTGACGACATAATGCTTCTACAGTTCACAAGGAAAGATCACTTCTATGGACGTTTTTTACGGGGTTGTGTCTACTGGTGATCATGAGTGGTCTGGTAAGTTCATTTATCACAACTGCATCTTTTAAAATGGCAGTATTAATTCTTCAAATTAAATAGGCCTTAATTTAATTTGCTTAATAATTAATGCTTAATCAAACTAAATAGTTAGAGTACAAAATATTCAAGGTAGCCTACCATGCGGATAATGTAAAATTGTGTAAATAATTTTGACAACAATATTCTTCATGCTAAAATAGGCTAGTGTCTATTAAGTCACCTGTGGAGACTGACAGGTGTAGCCTAATGGGTTATCGTTATTGTAGGCTATACATAATTCTGAACTTCTCAATGTTGTCTATGGCTAATATTTTCCCAGTCGCATTGTTTGTCTTGAGGACCTTTGCTTGCTTTTAATCTTACTCTCAGTATTCTGCAGATGTGTACTTTATAATTACGCCTATGTTCCTTGCAGATATTGTTGAACACTTTTTATTATAATATGAAATGTCAAAATGATTCCAAATGAATAAAAACTTAAAATAGCCTACTAATTGTAATTTCTTAAGCATGTAACGCGAGTGCACTTCAGAGCGAACACGCACACGCATGTTGGGTTTCCATGTTTTATAGGGACTTTCCATAATTATTTTATACTGTACAGTAGAGCTCTGCGCGGGACTGTTTTTTTTTAATCCCGCTGAGCTGAATTTCTGACCATCACCACATGCGCTCCCGCAACGTAGGCTATATGTTCCGCCCCCGCCCGCAGCCGCAGCCGAACCTCATTAGACCAACTCGCAGACAAAAATTAACACAAAATATAATCCACATCTTCTTCTCTGAGGTGAATAGCCTATACCTGTTGTGTTTGACATTTATCACAAAGTAGGCCTAGGCTAGTTTTCGGGCTCTCATCCGTTACTGTCATCCTGACTGTCATCTGACAAACGGAGTTTCGGTCCGAAGATAGCCTATTTAACTCAGTGAAGAAAGTTCCTTGACACTTTTTTGGGGGATTTCTAAAACGCCATGTTATTTTCTCACACACAGACATCAACAATCAATTTCAACAATGGTGACACTCAAATGAAAAGCCTCATGTCGCAGTGCATGCTGGGTACCACCATAGTACAGAATAATCAGTAGGCCTATCACTTACATTTCACAGTATCGTAGTGTCTTACATTTTTGACCCAATATTGTCAACGAAAGTAGTTCCAAAGCCACACCAGAGTAGTTGTACAACTCCAAGCAACACAGTCTAGTGTTTCGTTACTGAAAAATTAAACATTTTTAAACAAATGATTTAACCCTCTGATGTTCTTCATTTGGGCTGACACTAGAGGTTTGATTTTGATCATAATGTAACATTATTGAAAAACATATTTTTTTCAGTACAAAAAAAGCTGATCTTTTACAAAGTAATTTTTATTGTAAGAATTGTGATTTCATAATATTTAGATATGAATCCAACAGGAAAAACTTGTGAAAAGATATCTTTCAGTTAGTCAAATAGGAAATAGCAGATAATGGAGCTCTATATCCATCTAGTGGCTAAGATGATAATTTTTTCCTTAAAAAACTACATTTTCCAAAATATGGCAAAATTGTTACACTAAACCATGTAAAATTATCCACGTTATCCCCATAAATGAAATTTAGAAATGTGGGTCTTTTATAAAGTGAATTTTACATAAAAAGCTGTTTTTGTATAAAAACCTATTTAAAAAAAAACATTTTTTAATGTATTTATATAAATTTAAAATATATCATAAATCCTCCAAACACTGCACAAATGTGGAGAAAAAACATTAATAAACAGAGTAAAATAACATTTGTTTAAAAAAAAAATATTATTCTGTAACTAAATTACATGTTGTTGCCTGGGGTCTCTGAAGACCCCGAAGACCACGAGTGTGACTATTTTTTTTCACGCTAACATAAAAACAGATATCTTTACAAATATAATTTTTTTATATATTTTTTTTGTAGATCTAGAAAGGGTTGAGAGCTGTACAAAGTTTCATATAATTTGGACAAAGATAATTGTTTTTTAAAATTCAGCAAAAGTCATTTGCGGGTTAAAAAGACCCTGAAGAACATCAGAGGGTTACCAGTTAATAAAGACTGGCACTTGCTTCAGTGACTTGCCGCCACCTCATGTACTGGTTGCTGAATAAAGATGTTTCAAGGACACCTAGGCAGTGCGGAAACTGCCAACTTTGCTGGAACTAAGTGCAATTGTTTGCCATTCCTCCTCAGTTTTTGGTTTCTAAGTGAGAAAAAAAGTAGGTACATGCTGCGCTTTCTAAATTAGTTTCACTTATTTAACACCCTAGTATTTAATTGGGAAACCACCAATTAAGCATGAACGGACAAAAATCTATAATTGTTACATAAGCCTGTCATGCTTGTCCTCTACAGGTCCTTCTCAAAAAATTAGCATATTGTGATAAAGTTCATTATTTTCCATAATGTTATGATAAAAATTAAACTTTCATATATTTTATATTCATTGCACACCAACTGAAATATTTCAGGTCTTTTATGGTTTTAATACTGATGATTTTGGCATACAGCTCATGAAAACCCAAAATTCCTATCTCAAAAAATTAGCATATCATGAATAGGGTCTCTAAACGAGCTATTAACCTAATCATCTGAATCAACTAATTAACTCTAAACACCTGCAAAAGATTCCTGAGGCTTTTAAAAACTCCCAGCCTGTTTCATTACTCAAAACCGCAATCATGGGTAAGACTGCCGAAATGACTGCTGTCCAGAAGGCCATCATTGACACCCTCAAGCAAGAGGGTAAGACACAGAAAGAAATGTCTGAACAAATAGGCTGTTCCCAGAGTGCTGTATCAAGGCACCTCAGTGGGAAGGAAAAAGAGAAAAAGAGAAGCAGCTCTGGACTGTTGCTCAGTGGTCCAAAGTACTTTTTTCGGATGAAAGCAAATTTCGCATGTCATTCGGAAATCAAGGTGCCAGTGTCTGGAGGAATACTGGGGAGAAGGAAATGCCAAAAATGCCTGAAGTCCAGTGTCAAGTACCCACAGTCAGTGATGGTCTGGGGTGCCATGTCAGCTGCTGGTGTTGGTCCACTGTGTTTTATCAAGGGCAGGGTCAATGCAGCTAGCTATCAGGAGATTTTGGAGCACTTCATGCTTCCATCTGCTGAAAAGCTTTATGGAGATGAAGATTTCATTTTTCATAATGACCTGGCACCTGCTCACAGTGCCAAACCACTGGTTAATGGTTTACTGACCATGGTATTACTGTGCTCAATTGGCCTGCCAACTCTCCTGACCTGAACCCCATAGAGAATCTGTGGGATATATTGTGAAGAGAAAGTTGAGAGACGCAAGCCCCAACACTCTGGATGAGCTTAAGGCCGCTATCGAAGCATCCTGGGCCTCCACTTCTTTTATTGGTCGGATGAAATATGCTAATTTTTTTGAGATAGGAATTTTGGGTTTTCATGAGCTGTATGCCAAAATCATCAGTATTAAAACAATAAAAGACCTGAAATATTTCAGTTGGTGTGCAATGAATCTAAAATATATGAAAGTGTAATTTTTATCATTACATTATGGAAAATAATGAACTTTATCACAATATGCTAATTTTTTGAGAAGGACCTGTACATTTATAAAATAATATATATAATATATAACATGAATATGAATAATACTAATATCAATAATATACAGATACTAATATACTCATTTTAATCTAAATAAAATATTAATAAAAATATTATTTATAACACCAGGTCAGTACTTTCAAAGCTATGGAACCTTATAAAAAAGGGTTATATTTAGCACCAAAAGGGTTTTGCTATTGTTACAAGCCAAAGAACCATAATTTTTTACTGTTTAGAACCATTTTCTAGGACTGCCGTCTGCCAATAAATTGCCGTGTCCCACACATACTTCAGACACAGGTCGCACCTGATGGTGTTCCCATAGTGTTAACGTTATGACACATTGTCTCATTCCCTTCTCAGAGAACCGGGATATATACATAACCTTAGATATTTTTTTGTTTAATAATCGACAAGCATGATTCCTACAAATACAAAACTTTTGATTAATAACAATCTTTGTATTTGTAGGTTGTATGGTCTTATACAAGTAATGAAAGGAAGAAACACCCTCCACCCAGCTTTTTGTCTCTGGACTGTGCAGGAATATACACATACTCCACTTCTCCTTCAGTACTCAGTTCAGAAGAGTCAAGCTCATTTTACTCTGAAAAAGGAATCAATTTGGACATCTACCCCAGGTTACAGCAGGATGTTTACTGGGCCGAGCCTGACAGAGCAATCACAAATGTGTCCATAAGTACTAGTCCAGGCCACACAAAATTCATCATTCAGAACCTGAAAGAGAGCTATCAAATTGGTGAGGAGCTTTATGTTACGGTGCACGCAAAGGATTTTAACAACAAATCCAAGTGTTATGGAGGTGACTTTTTTCAAGCCAAGCTATTCTGGTATAAAACTAAGGTCAGTTATTGTACACATTAGATTAAATAATCTAATCTACCTGGTTCATAGAGAGTTATACTGAGAATGTACTTCTGTCACAGGCCAGTGTGTTTGGGCAGGTGGTGGACCTGCTCAATGGGTCCTACTCTGTACGTTTCCTCTTGCCGTGGGTCGGCAAGGCACAGGTGGCTGTGCGTCTAATTCACTCTAGTGAAGCTGTGCAGGTCCTGAAGCATCACAGAGATACTGACTCTGACAGAGTTTTCTTTAATGGATATTATGAGGGACCAGGACCAAATAAGACCAGGCTGAGTGAAACCATGATGTGTAATGTAAAGTGGGACAACAGTGGACTAGAGCATTTGGGAACAGAAGACTGCTGCTGTGAATACAACGATCCCCGTACCGGAGAAACTTGGCGCTGTCAGAGACCTAAATCGCTGCCATGCAGTGCCCTTGTGTACCACTCTATGGGTGGTTATAGAAACCGCCTGACTAATATGGAGAAAATGCTTATGTGAGATTAAAGAACTCTTGATTGACTGTTTGTTTGGTATGTTTGATGCATTGATGGAAGGCAATTTGACAAAAATATTCTCTTTGGCAGGAAGCAAACTAACAAAGGTATCGATGGAGATAAAAGGATCATCAACATTTTTCATTCCGAGGAAAATGAAACTATTGGTATGTTGGTCAATGGTTTAACCCAGCAGAATTATACAGTACAAGGAGGCAGATATGCTGGCAAATGTGTTGCACATAATTAATTTTCTGACATTTAGACAATGCAAGTCAAATAAAATCTCCAGTTCAGGCAAATTTTTGAAAACTTATACCTTTGACACAGAACTTACATTTACTCGTCCTGCAGATGTAACGGAGAAATGTCACCCTGGTTTACACACTCCAGTTCCAGCTGGCTTTTACTTGAATGATGTGTGGACATCATTCGTCTGTAGCACCCGCCATTTTACAACCCAAATGACAACAGAGTGCCTGAAAAACAAACACATCTACATGATGGGAGACTCCACTATAAGACAGTGGTTTGAGTTCTTTGTTAAAGCAATACCAAGTGAGATAAATAGCTTGCTAATTTGTTAATTAAAATTATGTATACAGTGCACAGATGCATTAATTGTGAGTCTGTTTTTCAGCCCTGAAGCAGATGAACCTGCATGTCGAATATAAGTCAGGGCCGCTCTTAGCAGTGGATGTGGACAACAACATTGACTTGCACTGGAGGGCTCATGGCGTTCCTCTGCGCACTCCGAAAACAGCATTTGCTGATCTGCACTACATCAGTAATGAGATCGATGATCTGGCTGGAGGACCCCACACAGTCATTATGTTCAATCTGGGACCCCATTTCACCACGTACCCTCTGGAATTCTTCACCCATAGAGTGTTGAGGATTCGCAAAGCTGTTCTAGCATTGTTACAGCGGGCACCTGATACAACGGTTATAATCAAGACGGTCAACACTGGCTATAAGGTAGGCTAACGTTATAGGCCTTCATCACACTTAAAAAGCAGACGCTTCAAATAGTAGCATAAAATAACTTCCGCTGTAGCCTGTATCAATGGCAGTACTTGTGGCACAGGAATGGATTGTTCTGATTTATTGATGTACAGTTAATCACAGATATTTCATCTAAACACATCAACTTCAGTTTACTATCATTAATTGGGTATGATAAAAAAGTAAAATGGACGGTTATTCTGGCACATATTTCATGATTTAAAGGGGAGCGCAAGTAAATAAATGCAAGAATAGAATACAAACAACATATCACATTAAAGACCATAAGAATTAGACAATGTTATACATCCAATTAAACATTAATTGCATTGCTTTCTTGCACTCTACTTTCTAATACAATTATTAAGTACAATTCATGGTTCAAATTTCCAGCCCAGAGTGAATTATTCAAAAGTAACTGGTTTTGTTATCTTAAACAAGTCATATTATGCAGGTTTGGATGCAATGATGGGATAGCATTGTATTGTAGTGTATTTCGATTATTCCTCCAGCAATAACTTATACCTCTTATATATTTTATCTCTAATGGAAGATTGCACACATGGTAGGATATCGTGTAAGGCTAAATAAACCATTTGAAATAATGACGTTAATTGTCAAATTGCTAGTTTAATTTTCTTGACAAAATTAGCAACCGTCCATTGACAATAATGCAGGTGGAAAATCAATTAAGCTACTTATCGGAAACGGTTGTGACAATACGCGGACTGTGATATAGGTCTATAGAGTACCAAGTGTTCAAATAAGGCACTCTGTGATGACAAGTTTATGGATGATTTTGTGTTTCTCTGTCTTTACAATAGGATATTTTTGGCAGTGACTGGTATTCTCTACAGTTGGACAGAATTCTGCGCTGGGCTCTTCAGGATGTTGGTGTTTATATTATAGATGTGTGGCAAATGACCGCATGTCACTACAGCGAAGAGAATATTCATCCTGGCCCTATCATCATTAAAAATGAGATTGACATTTTACTCTCTTCTATTTGCCCTAACTGAATTTAAATTAAATTATCTTGACCATGTTGTGTAATAACTGTTATTACAAGAGAAAAACGGTCTTAAAAAAACAAAGAAATCCTGTTTGACTTCCCTGAGTTGTAATTATAAACCACATCTTGAATAAACCACTACTATCATTTTTTTTAAAAGAATGGTTTAGTACATGTCAGAGACCTCATTTTTGTTTTATCTTCCTCAAATTGGAAGATCAACTTCTTTGATAAACATGAATGACCCAGACAGCAGGTTTATTTAGTAAGTCAAACAACTTTAATAATAGCTTTAAAGGGCCCCTATTATGGATTTTTGAAAATGACATTGCATGTAGTGTGTAACATAGAAGTGAATGAAAACATCCTGCAAAGTTTTAAATCTGAAAATGCACCATATATAAAGTTAAGAGTCAAAAGTTTCAAAAGTAAGAGTTGACTCTTGAGTCAATGAAATTAATCGTTTTTCAAACGAGTCATAAACCGTTTCGTTGTGACGTCAAGAAGAATTAAGATATTGCCCACCCACTTAATGCGCACGCGCAGACACAAGGGAAAACTTCAACCTCGTGTCTAGAAGACGCTGTGCTCTACAATGTGCAGGTAAAGCCATGTTTTTCCCCACTGCCCAAGGACAAGCACTTGAAGAATCAGTGGTTAAAATTAATCTTTACCAGATAGGCTACCACAGCAGTAATCCTAAATAATTCCCTTTATTTTACTTATGACTGCTTCTCAAATCTCGGAGTTCAATGCAGTCACTTGCTCTTGAAAAAGATGGTGTTCAAAATACTTAGTTTTGAGTTTTATATTGTGTAGGTCTCCTGCTAACTGGTTAACTCACATTATGACTGTATTACTGAAATACTTCTGCTAATCAGCTGTGGGCCACTATTACCTAAAACTGTGTCTATTAATGCAGATTGACTGTTGTTCTCACTACTTTGAGGAAAGATTAAGCATGGAGCAAGATTCGTTTTACCAACGCCTATGTTACATCAGTCATTCACGCTGGAAAGGAGGGATTTAGAGAGACTGATTCATCTGACGAGTCCTTTGAGAATCATTGAAAATGTGGTGATGTGCAAATGTATATTATGAGGACATATTTTGACCTTTGATGCATGTAAACATGTTGTAGAAGACTTCAAAACAACATTAGGAAACTTTAAAAAAGCATAATAGGGGCAACTTTAATAATAATCAGTTTATTTGTAATTAATACACTAAAGACAACGCAGTGATTATTTTTACATGTTTATTCAATTTATGTATTCTTACTTGAATACTTTATTAAATAAATTTAAAACACTTTTAAGTAAAGCACTTTTAATTTAGACTGTTTCTTTCTTATTTTGTAGTTGTTACTGTTTTTTTATTTGCAAAATTGTTCTTATTTTTAATAACAGATAAAATAACTGAAATAACTATAACATGATTATTAATTGTAATTGGTATTAATAAAATAATTGGAGGAAAAGAAGAATTGTTTTATAATCAAATTGTTACCCTTTGAATCGTTATTGAATCAAATTGTGAGGCAAGATTTACACATTTAATATATTCATTGTTTTATTTTTTTATTCAAACGGTTTCCATTTTACCATACTTCAGCTTTTGTAACTTGTTTTTTTAATATATAGACATACAGTCTATATTAATTCTGAAACTTTAAATCTAAAGCTCCAAGTAAAAAATAATACACTAGATCTACTCAATAAAAATGTGGCAACAGATTACAAGCAATATTATTCATTAAATTTAACAACACTTAACAATTGAGTTAGAATTAATCAAATGAGATCCTTACAGATCAACCATTCAAAATGAGTAACTGCAAATAGCATGCACAAAAATTCATTAAAATGTAAGCAAAAATATTGGTTCCCTTTCAAGGGAACTTGAGCTGCATGCCTTGTTAAGCCACGCTGTGGGAACGCCCCTGCGTGAAGCATGTGTATAATCAGTCCAATGGTGTGACAAAACGTCATAGGCGGGTGATGTCATAGACCAGGAAACTATAAAGCACACCTGAAAACAGACCGCACTAGCTTCTGTGCCTTCAGCAAGCTCTCTCTGTATACTGTCTCTGACTATTTGGTGTTGTCTGTCATTGGAAGCACAATTTACAAGAGTATCTACATATGTGTATATATAATGGCAGGCAAGCAAGAGTTTAAACGGTGTGCTGTTCCCTGCCCTCGTTTTATCACACCAGCTTTGTGTTGCTTGTTTGGGAGCGGAACATGCCCAGTTAGTTCTCGAGGGGGCTGACTTTGAGTATTGCGAGAAGCTGTCTGTGAGGACGCTCTGTTCCTGCTGGGCTTTCTTCGAGGAGGACAGTTTGGTTCGCGCTCCCCAGGGTGCAGGTCTCGCTGCTGCCGAGGCACAGCGGCGACGCACATCTTGGGGCTCGCAAATGGATATGACAGTGGGATTTGAGACGGGTCCAGCCCTATTTCAGCCTTCACCTGCCAGATCCAGTGACTTATCTCAGAGGGAACCACGCGCTGCTGTTTCTTCTCCCCGGGCTGAGGCACCAATGCTGCGATTATCGAGTTCTGAGGAAGCATGGTCAGCATTGATGCAGGGGATTTTGAGGATTCGCCATCTCATACCCCTGCTGATGAGGAGCTTTTGGAGGTTGTGTCTCACGCTGTTGCCAAATTAAATATAGATTGGCCAGCCGAGGAACGAGATGAATATAAAAAGAAAAGTGTACTAGTGTAATGAGGTTAGATGTTACAGGAAGAAGGAGGCGGGAATTGGTGAACATTGAACAAACTTTAATATCAAAAATAAAACTAATACAAAATGAAAGTAAAAGACAGCAGCCCCTCACGGACGAATTCTGTCACATATAACAAAACAAACACAACACAAGTCCAGGCCTGGCCTCTCTCCATCTCCACTGTCGTCGCTCCTCCTTTTATGCTTCCGCTCCTCCGTGAGAGATACGAGACCGGTGTGTCACGCACAGGGCCGGCGCTAGCCATTTAGGTGCCCTAAGCACAAATGCTTGGTGGTGCCCCCCCAAGCCCCGCCCCCATATATCTAAATTTATATATAATATAAATTATATATAAATATATACAGTATATACTTGCAAATATTTCTTAAATATATACGTGCATATGTGTGTGTATTTATATATACAAAATGATTATACACAGTACACACGCATATATCATGTAGACACAAACTTTTATTTTGGATGCGATTAATCTTTTCCCAGCCCTAATAATTTGACAAGTTTGACAATAGCAGTTTAAAGCATTTATTTTCAGACTAACAAATGACTGCACAAACTCACGTCTCTCAAGTTCTCTCTCTCCGCATGTAACACACATTTTCTCTACACTAACGTCAACATAGACATACCAAACACTAACAAAATAAAACAAAGTAGTGGCACAATACAAAGAACACAGCTTGAGTTGATCAGCCGGCTGGACATCATGACGCGCACGGAGTTCACCGCTGCGTGTCTCACCCTCCTGCACACTCCACTTATATGCTCAGCACGAGCCATCAGAGCAACGAACCACAGGTGCGCAGGGGAGGAGCCTACACTCAGAAAGAAACACCAATTAGAAGACGAGACAAACATACACACAAAAATACACAGGCAACACCCATAAGGCTGAGGCCGTAACAATCTTAAACAGCCCAAGTTTCAAATTTTCAAACGGACCCCCGTTAAAATAAAAGATTCAACATGCAGGGCTAAAAAAGCCTGCCCCGGATAATTTGCACTACTAGCGACGCCCCCCTGGACATGCATACACGACGCAAGTTCGCCCGCGCTACAAAACTAACATTTTTATTTAAAACATTGTCTTACCTGCAAGCGACGCACGAGTATCATCCCGCCGTCTCTTCTTTTTCCTTTTTTCCGCCCCCGACTCTTGGTGCCTTTTCGAGGCCATGTCTGAGGTCAGTGTCTGCCAAATTTGACATTGATTGAGGCATAATCGAACAGACCACTGGGAGGTGGGGAAGGGGGGCACCAGAGGGAGACTGGCACAGGAGATTCACCCTTTTCTCGACTAATTTGGTCTAGGCCTATATTACTTTTGTATTGCTTTTGTATATTAACATGCTTTAGACATATTTTATTTATTATTTATACTAGTAGACTATTGTGATGATTTTTCACGACCCAGATTTTTTGGTGCCCCCCCAAGCACTTGGTGCCCTACGCGCAGTGCATGATGTGCGTGTGCGGAGCACCGGCCCTGGTCACGCAGGTGGCGCTCATCAGTAATCACGCCACCGGCCTCTTGCCGCTCTCTCACGGCCCTCGGCCTCGTCCTGCTTGCCACATACCCTCCTGCTCGCCCCTCGCAGGCCGGGGGGTACCCACGAGACTGTGCTCTACTCCACCCCCCCCCCCCCCCCACCCCCTCCTCCGGGGGTAGCAGACACGGTGGCTGCGGTACCTAGGGGTATGGACAGACGAGGCAAGAGAAAAGGAGACAGAAGCATGAGAAGCGACAGAGACAAGAGAGGGGAGAGAAAAAAATAAATCTTGGTCCGGTTCCCATAACGCGCTGCCATCTGGTCCTCCACCAGCTGGGCAATCTTCTCCGAGGTGCCTGACGGTGGCACTGGATAGCCTTCGGTGGACGGCTCGACACTCCTCCGCTCCCTCACGGACAGCAGCCGCTCCTCCAGAACCCAGGTGGCCGGCAGCGAACTTGTCCGTCCCCCCGGCAACTCACTCCAGCGCACTGCCTCGAACGTCCATGGCGACAGAACCATGGCAGGCAAGTTCTGAGGACTGTCATCGTCTCTAAGAAGGATTCAGCAAAGAAGAAATCTTGACGCAGAGGCTATCAGACTTCTGAGGGTGGTCCCCTCCGGGGAGAGACGAGTACCGTTTTTCCTCGGTGCCAGTGGCGGTTTTAGGCACGGGCGAACCAGGCAGTTGCCCGGGGCGGCATTTTTTCATGTCACATGGGGGGCGTCACGAGCAGTTAAAAAAAAATCCTCTGCGCCGCGAAGTGGTTTTCTATTATATCATTTCACTGTGTGGGGAATTGGCAAATTGGCGCCCCTGCTTGAAGTTGCCGTGTGTGACGCCGGTTTCACACTGCACGCGTTAGCAGTGCGTATTTTTTTCGGCGCCCATGTTAACAGATTAGAGCATTCACACACCGCACGCAGAGGCGGTGCCGCAGCGCGTAGCAGGAGCACTGTATCAGCAATACTCTAATGGAATTAGTGGGCTAAATTCAGTCACACCACTTCGACTTTCTTCCTAAATAACGCACATTTCATTCATAATATTATAAATACAGGCCTATAGTTCCTGCAAATTTTTGTTTTTATGAATTCTGAAAATGGCTAATAAAAATAAGTAATACAAAACGATTATGTGGGTCACCTCACCAAGGTGAATTGGTTTAGTCTTGACTTCTGGTCGTGACTCGTTACGTGAGTGACAGTGTTGGGGGCGGGGGATGGGAAATCTGTTGATTGTCGAGTGCCAAATAAACAGAGATGGACAGGAAGAGGTCAAAGCCATCAGGTGCACAATTTAGAAAAAAAAGAAAAGAAGAAGAGGAGAAACGAGCAAAAACTATGTTCTCTCTGTGGTATGATTACGGTAGGCTATCCATGTTGACATGAATGAAGGGCTAATGTTAATTGTGGGTAACTCGTCTCTTACGTTTCTTAGCCTTTTTGCTATGATGATTGCTATGCTTACAACAATAATTAGGTTTTAAGTCAACAAACACGAGATCTAATTTCACCATAATATTGTGCTTTTCAACAAAACTGTTACAAGTTCAGTTATTATTTATTTCCATCAGTTGGGTTAACGTTAGGCCCTGTAATTAGCCAACGGAATTTTCAAATCTGTAGGTAGTTTCAAGTATACTTTTCTTGATCTCAACTACAGTGGTACAATGACATTTTAATGACTAATTCAATTTGTACATCTGTAGTTGAGGTCAAGAAAAATATTCATGACACAGTTATAATGGCCTCATGATGACAGCCAATGTTCTGTTCTTAGTGCAATAGTGTAATGATTCTCTTTAGTGTTTTCACATTTGTGTGATAAAGTATTTGTGCTATAGAATATTTATTCTATATCTTATTTGTATATTATTCTTAATGTTTTATATTATTGTTGCTCTCTGCTCTTGTTAATTTTTTTATATATCTGATTGTATATATTTTTTGGCACATTTATGTATATAGTGTATATTAAAGTTCTGATAACTTACACTGTCATAGTTTGTGCAGAATTGTGTCCACTGTCCTTTGGCAATGATGGATGTAATGAAGGATTTGTGCAATTGAGAAATATAATTTTCTCTTTAACTTTAGTTGTTATGATAAAATATGACTGTTTGTGGATAATTTTGTGTTTTATTTTTATTTTTTTATTTTTTTTGTAAGGGGGGTGCTCGAAGGTGGTCTCGCCCAGGGTGTAATTCAATGTAGAACCGCCACTGCTCGGTGCCCTCTGGGGGGGGCAACTCTAAGAGGAGGATTGCAGCGCTGCCAGTACGGTTGTTCCCTGCTGGTTTGCCGCTTTAGGGCACCGAGGTGTCAGCATCCCCAAACGATCCTCCGAGGAGGTTTGTAAAGCAGTCAGTTCGGCTTTTCCCTGCCGGTTCGCCGCTTCAGAGCGCCGAGGTCAGACCTACCAACCTGTACGCATTTTGCGTAGGGGATACGCGTTTTGACCTCAAAGTACGCTGGTACGATTTGTCACTCTAAACTAGTGACTAGTAGATATTTGGCTTTTTTTTTAATATCGGCATCGGCCGATAAGTTTTTCTGATTTCTTTTATTTTGACGGGCGGCGCTGAGAACAACAGCACCTGAGAAGAGAACGGCAGCACCTGATGATCACACAGCGCTCACTCACATTCTCCGTCTCTCTGTCAGTCATATCTAATACTTTGTTAGACAGAACCGGTGGCTACAGAACTAATAATCAAAGAAAGTAAATGGTATGCGAAAAAGTAATGCGTTTGCTTTTATATTATTTGTAACCAAAAAGGCAAATAATCAGGCTAAAATACTTTCTCATTTACCGTCAACATTCAGCAAATGCGCATCTACATCATTTAAACAAATCTCTGAATATCTAATAAACATTTAATTTCACAAACCTTGCAGATTTAATCGAATCCAGCTGTGATATCTTGTGAAGTGTGCATTTGTAGCCTATATAAACGTGTTCCTGCGAGTGAGAGTCGGGTGCGAAGTGAGTGAATGTGAACAGAAGATCAGCTTCACAGGAGACGCGATCCAAAAACTTTAAATCCTTCAATTTAAAATATGCTGTGCTATATCCAGTTGCCCACTGTGTCATATTCATGTCGTTTTCACTGTGTGCTGTATGTAAAATTAGCGTTACCTTGTCAAAAGTCAAAGTAAAACAAATATGATTATCAGAGCGCATGCAATTACCAGATTACTGAGTGCCCTGTTACAGTGTTTACTTCCTTTTTATTCACATATTCATATATTTTTAAACAATAACTTTATTTGTGAAAAATACTGTAATAGGATTGCAGATTCAAGAAGTTGCCAAATAGGGCCTAAGCATGTTTATTTTAAATATTTTTAAATATTTATAAAAATTTATCTAATTTATTATTGATTTATATAAATAAAAAGTGTGTGTGTGTATATATATATATATATATATATATATATGTTTGATATATAAATATAGATATCGGCATCGGCATCGGCCATCAAAAAACCCATATCGGTCGACCACTACTTTAAACTACGCAAAAACCTGGTGACGCGCCTCTGTTCACGAGCAGTCCTCGAATCAAGCAGCAGCAAAAGAAGAAGAGTTCGACCAATCATAGCGCGGAGTTCATTCCCCAAATAGCAAGGGAGGAAGATTGACAGATGCGTAAGACCTATCATTAAAAAGAGAATGAAAATCGACAGCAATAAAGAATCCCGCTCGATCCCTCTTCCGCCGTCTGACTGAGTTCATAAGCGAGGACAGTACAGTAGTAACAGTTATAGGCTACTTGATATTCTCTTAATAAGTGGTTCGTTTTGCTATTATTGGACTCCTGTCTATTCATTGTCAACTATTTTCTATAAATATGTTTGTATTGGCTAACGTTTATTCAGCTAATGCGTGTTAGCTGAATAAAGTTCTGTGAGATTTAGTATCATATTTGGATATTGGAATAATAAATTATGTAGCCTATTTTACATGTACAACGTTCCGATGTTAGTGGTTTTTTTATTTACTGTTTTCTAGGGGTTTCTTAATTTTAGACTATTGACCAGCACACATTATATACAATGCAATATTAATCATGATTAAAAAATTTACTCCTCTGGTTGGTGCATCATTGGGGAGAGATCCTCTTATTATTAGTTTTCTTCGTGGCACCCTGAGGCATGCACTGTGCACTAGAGTACTAGCTTGGGATTTGGCTGTTTTGGAAGGCCTGGCTTTGGCTCCCTTCGAGCCAATTGAAGAGGTTTGAGAAAAGTTCCTTACACTAAACACTTTATTTCTCCTTGCTATTTCTTCTATCAAGAAAATTGGAGATTTGCAAACCTTGTCGGTTGCTCCTTCGTGCCTAGAATTTGCACCTGGTATGGTGAAAGCCTTTCTTCACCCGAGGCCGGGTTATATTCCTAAGGTCCCTACTAAGGGAATCGGGAGAAAACCTAATCTGCTGTGCCCTGTGTGGGCTTTGGATGCTTACGTACACAGAACTGCCCTGTGGTGCAAATCGGATCAACTTTTTTCATCTGTTTCGGGTCACCAAGAAAAGGTTACCCTCCATCCAAGCAGAGGATGAGCAAGTGGGAAGTCGAGGCTATCTCACTTGTTTATGAAGCGGCTGGTTGGCCTTCACCTTTGGCTGTCCGGGCCCATTCTACCAGGAGTAAGGCTGCCTCAAAGGCTTTATTATCGGGGGTTTCCCTTCATGACATCTGTGATGCGGCAGGCTGGTCCTCACCGCATACATTTGTTAGATTTTACAACTTGGATCTAGGCTCCATTCCAGGGTCTATGGTGCTTGCTTCTTAGTGTTCGCAATGATTTCACACAGAACAGGTATTTGCTATTATGGCAATGGTATAGTGTTCCCACAGCGTCTTGACACAGCTCGAGTTCCCTTGAAAGGGAACGTCTCAGGTACTGTTGCTTTCTTCAACAAAAATTATGACTAAATATCGTCGTCAACGAAGCTTTATCACGTGACGAAAACGAGACGAGACGCAACGTAAATGCTAGTCATGTGATGATGACTATAATTAAATGTATAATGCTATATTATTGACGAATAAAAACGAGACTAAATGTGGTTTACAAAATAAAAACTATGCTAAAGTGTCTCTTCATTTTCGTTGACCAAAACGAGATGAGACGAAATAACATTATAACATTTCGTCTCGTCTCGTTTCATAGTAATAATTCTGACTAAAATAAGAGTAAAATGCTCAGACATTTACTCGACTGAACCTTGACTAGACTTAATAGAGAATGAATGTGACTAAAACTAATAAAAACTAAAATGACAGCTTGACACAAAGACTAGATTAAAACTAAAATTAAAACAGGCCGCCAAAAACAACACTAGTCTCAGGTTACGTATGTAACCCTGGTTCCCTGAAGAGGGAACGAGACGCTGCGTCACCCTGCCATACTCCCTGCATGCCTGTGATCAACTTGCTTCGGCCTATCAGAAGCTAGCGCGGTCTGTTTTCAGGTGTGCTTTATAGTTTCCTGGTCTATGACGTCACCCACGTATGACGTCTCGTCACACCATAGTACTGATTATACACATGCTTCGTGACGCAACTACGCAAAGGCGTTCCCACAGCGTCTCGACGCAGTGTCTCGTTCCCAGGGAACCCGGGTTACATACGTAACCTGAGACGTTTCCTTGGACAAAATAAAACGCTATGATAATGAAAGCTACTGAATTGAATTGTTTTGATTAAAAAAAAAATAAGTTGGTATTATTATTTTTAATGAGTGGATTATTAAAATAATTGAATTAAATCTCATTTCAACTATGAATAACAGACATAGACATCAAAGATTAATTATAAACTCCATTATTATTGCCAACAACAGTCACAAAAATAGCATCTATTAGTATTCTCATAGAGAACATTCACTACTCTTTACCTTTTACCTTACCTTTAAAAGGCATATCAATTCACACAGGATGAGAACAGTGGAAGTTTGCAGAACATGTCTCTTTTTGTGTTTCTTTTTCTAGGCACAAATTGTTCAACATACACAATGCAGTTACGTTGTTTAAATAAAATAGATACAACAAAACAAGGTTTCCAGATTTGAACAACTGGACTTGGTTCCAATCTAACAATCTCATATTAAAACAGCAGTGTAGACTAGTGCAACTGGACTCCATTTGACAGTTTTGAAGCATCAAGGTCCAAGATTTTTTTTTTTGAATACCTCAAAGGTATACTTTGCAGGACGGGACAATGAGATTCAGTGTATACAGTAGGTCAAACCAAAGAGGACACAGGAACACTATCAAGGCCTTTTAAGATCTCTCATCCGCTTGACATTTCGATTCCAGTGTCCAATGGGCTTGTATAAACTCCTTTGTTGTTGAAGCTCCTGTCCTGGTCACAATTACTGCCCTCATAAGCCGTTCAATTCTTGTCTGTTCTTCGTTGTCCTGCAACATTAAACAGCAGTGAGATTCAAAACCTAAGAAATATTGATCAAAAGAGAAAATGTAAAATACTGGATACTAACATGCCTAAGACTTTTGCACAGTAGTGTGTGTAAGTGTGTATATACACACATACATAGATGCATACATGCAAGCATTGTAATCGTTTTATCAAGCTTATTTTCACTACCAGTTTAAAGTATTGAATCATTTTTGAAGTTAATACATAACTAGGCTGTGCAACAAAAGGCATAAATGTTCTGGGATTATTATTCGTATTACGTCAACGTAAGGGATTGAAAAATGGAGAACTGCAAGCGAGTGCTGGAAACGGAATGCACACTGTTCAATGTCAGCACTAAATATAGTTTTACAATTATCCACTTCACCCATTAATCGGTGTAAAACACAATTTCCCATACTTTATGAGCAACATCCAAGTTCAAATGTACGGAGCCAACACGGCATGTCAATATAGGATGACACAAATTAAGAATCCTCCTCACCCTCATATCATGTGCTGTGCTTTGTGCAAATGCGATACGGCCATTACTAAACATAATTAGCTGGTTCCCCATTACAGTTTAAAATCTTTAAACATATTGGCTACATGAATGGATTAGTTTTCCTTATTTTTCAAGAGCACTATTAACGCCAACATCAAAAAAACTAATTTTTAATGATGTTCATATTACATTAATTAGACAACTTGAACAATTTACAACAGTTATTTTCATAAATAAATGAAACTTCCTTACCTTCATCAGAAATTAAGTGAAAAAGAGCGCCGAAGAGCTTTGCCTCCAGGTTTTTAGCGGGAAACTCCAGTACAGGCCTCATGATGAGCATAAACTATTCAACTGCAGAGGTGAATCATTTTACAGCTGCCCTTTTGACATTAATCTGTGTCCTTTTGATAGAAATAAGATAGAAATAAACAAATTGAAAAAAGCTAATTGAAAAAAGTTCGCAATCAGAAATGAAATATCTGGAGCAGGGAAACTCCAGTGCATACGTGCCTCGTGATCACGATCGTTTTAACAGGAATTGAAAACAGCTCATTTGCATCACATTGGATTCATTCAATATTCTCTTCATTTGGAATTATTCAAATAGAATAGCTAAATCCTAAACAACAAAATTGAGTAATTATTTGACTTTCTTTTCTGTTTTGGGTTTGTCACATATTTTAGTTCTGTTTCCTTGCTTTCAGTTTGTTTCCATGGTTTTTCACTGATTTGATTATCGTATGCACCTGATGTTCATTTTCTTAATTTCTCTGTGTATTTAAGCCCAGTGCTTTGCTCAGTTTGGTTGTCCATTATCGTTGTACTATACCCTGTTGTTTTGTTCGTGTTTCTTAATCGAGAGTGTTTTGTGATAATAAACCTTGATACTGCATTTAGATCAGTTCCCTTTCGAATGGTCAGTCGTATTGCGTAGCTATATTTATATGTAAAACTCCTTTTTCTCTGAATACTGAAGCCTTTTGTATAATAACGCAGTGCTACTGCACAGCCATAATAGTGCAGAGACTACTCGCACGCTATTGGCTTTGTCAGTGGTAACTGCGCGAACCTATGAGCAGCGTAACTGCGCAAACCAATCGGTGCAAGAATGGGCGGGGTATCCGTCTATATAAGACGCTCGATTTCGCCATAGATTCAGATTTATCTCCTTCAGCGACGATCTACGCACCTCGCAGAACTGCTCGACTACAAGCCGTTGCCTTCTTTGTCGTGAACAGCTGAGTCAAGCAGCGGAACAGCGAGCAAGATGATTGGGTAATATGATTAAATATGATTTGGTATTAATTGTGGGGGATCTTAATATCCATGTGTGTTGTCCCGCCAAGCCTTTGGCTAAAGCTTTTTTAAATCTTGTGGAGTCTTTCAATTTAACTCAGTGTCTCGCTAATCCCACACATATATGTGGACATACTCTAGACTTGGTTTTAACACATGGCCTGCATATTGGTAATATTGAAGTCTGTGATGCCACTTTCTCTGATCATTTACCTGTTTTATTTGAGATATGTATTTCATGTGATTCTAAAGTGACTGTTCCAAACCGTCGCTGTCGGACGATTAAGCCTTCAACTGCTCAATTGTTTTCTGAGGCTTTTAATGGCATTGAGGTTGATTATTCAATGTCCTCATATGGTCTTAACACTGACCACTTAACCTCATTATTCTCTCTAACCTGTCAAAGTATTTTGGATATAGTGGCCCCTTTTAGGACGGTCCGAGAAAAAACTAGAGCTCAACCGTGGCTGAATGCTACTACTCGGTCTATAAGGCTTGAATGTAGAAGGGCGGAACGCCGCTGGAAGAAGGATAAATTACAGATCTCATTTGATATTTGTCTAAATATAAAAAAACAGTTTGATCTAAGAAATCAAAGTATCTCTCTAATATTATCTGTAACAACTCTCAGAAGCCAGCTGTGTTGTTCAGTACTGTTAATGCTGTCTTGAACACTTCCCAAGCTACTTGGTTAGAGCCTTCGGCCGAAATGTGTGAGAATTGTTTTACACTTTTTTTATCAATAAGATTGACGCTGTTAGAGCTAATACAGTATTTCTCTCCCTGTGACTGTTTTATCTATTTTTTTACCGAGTCCTCCACTGTTTTCAACCAGTTTGAGCCGGTGTCTCTTGTCTCATTGAGGGAGATCATTGTTGAAATGAAATCATCCTCATGTGGGATGGACGTTGTTCCTCCACGTCTTCTAAAAGATTAATTTGAAACTATTGGTCCTATAGTTCTTGCAATTATTAATAGTAGCCGACCTCGGGATTTGTACATAAGTCTTTTAAACATGCAGCAGTGGAACCAGTAATTAAGAAATCTAATCTGGATTCATCAGTCTTTGCTAGTTTTAGTCTCGAAATCTCGAAACTTCCGTTTCTGTCTAAACTACTGGAGAAGGTCGTATTTGGACAATTAAATTCATTTCTAGATCTACATGGTATTCATGAAGTGTTTCAGTCTGGTTTAAAATCCCTACATAGTACAGAAACTGCACTGTTGAAGGTTTTTAATGACTTGTTACTTACTACTGACTCTGGGAACTGTGCTATTTTAATCTTACTAGACCTTTCGGGAGCATTCGATACTGTGGACCATGAGATTTTGATCACACACTTAGAACATTATGTTGGTATTAAGGATACTGCGCTGGCATGGTTTAGATCCTACTTGTCTGATAGAACTTTTTCAGTTCGCTTTGGAGACTTTATTTCCTCAATGGCTTCTTTTACGTGTGGTGTCCCCCAAGGCTCCATTTTGGGGCCTATTGTGTTCTCCATGTATATGCTCCCCTTAGGTCGTATTATTAGGAAATTTGGTATTTCTTTTCACTGTTATGCAAATGATACGCAAATTTATCTGCCTTTGAAGCTAAAAGATACTCACACATTAGCGCCTCTATTACAGTGTCTTGAGGAAATTGTAAGTCCTCAGTTGTAAGTCGCTTTGGATAAAAGTGTCTGCTAAATGACTTAATGTAAATGTAAATTAAGGCCTGGATGGCACAAAATGTCCTTAGTTTTAACGAAAATACAACTGAAGTTATGCTGTTTACGCCGGGAAGCACTTATGAGTCAATACAATTGGACCTTGGTGAATTGAATCCACTTGTGAAGCCTTATGTAAAAAAAATAGGTGTTATCATGGATGGTGATTTTAAATTGGACACACAGATTAACTCGGTAGTTAAAGCTAGTTTCTTTCAATTGAGACAACTCACCAAGACAACTTTCCTGTCTTTTAAAGACTTTCAAAGATTTGTTTATATTTTCATCTCACCTCCTCTGGATTACTGTAATGGCCTTTATATAGGCATTAGTCAGGCCTCTCTCTCCAGACTGCAGATGGTCCAGAATGCGGCAGCTCGCCTGTTGACGGGTGCACAAAAGCGGGAACACATTACCCCTGTTCTCGCTTCTCTTCACTGGTTACCTGTCCATTTCAGGATACATTTTAAGATTTTGGTGTTTGTTTTTAAATCTCTTAATGAGCTTGCACCTAAATATCTTTCTGACCTGATCAAGCTGCATGCTCTGCCAAGAGCACTTAGGTTCGTTTTTAGTTGTCCCACGGGTAAAGTTGAAGAGCAGGGGTTACAGAGCACTTGCTGTGGCGGCACCCAAGCTCTGGAATAGTTTGCCCCTGTACATTAGACAAGCTCAAACACTTGCTGTTTTTAAATCTACCTTAAAAACGTATTTTTATAGTTTGGCATTTGATGCTATGTGAGAGTTGCCTTGTTGTTTGCTGTTGACTGTTTGTACCATTGATATGGGATATGTGTGTACAGCACTTTGATAAACACTTGCTGCTTTATAAATAAACTTTGACTTTGACTTGACTTAAAAGGTACCCCCAAACCTTCTAACCAATGGCGCCATTCTTGTAACGCTAACTAGACAGCCAACAGCTCCTTGTTGTCTATGTCGTAATTGTGTTCGACGGATGTCAAACGATGAGGAAAAAAATGCACAAGGATGCGTTTTGTCATCCACGGAAGAGCGCTGGGAAAGAACCGAGCCTACCCCCCACCCAGGGGTGCCCCGGAACAATAGGGGCTTGGGGAGAGTTGGTGAGCAGAAAACATATCTCCTCAGTGTGGTTAACCGAGGTGATGAGAGTACCTGTGGTATGGCTAATGGCAGGGAGGTTCTGCCCATTTAAGGCCTTGACTGTTTTCTCCTGCTTAAGAGAAAAGACAGGAAGTTGGAGGGATTGGGCCAACTGAGAGTAATTAAATTACCTTCAGCTCCATAGTCCACAAGCGCTTGAAATGCATGCATGTTAGATGCTCGTTGCAGTCTCACCAGGAGGGGGGTCGAAGCAGAGGATTTGCCCATGGTTATCCCACCCGACAGTAACCTGAAGTCTACTGTCGGGCTTCCCCTTTTACCGGGCAGTTGGTTGCTCGTGATCGAAGGCGGGACCAACGGTATCGTTGGCGCTGGTGACTGCAAACTCAAAAGTGTCGGGAGCAGAGGTTAGTAAAGCCCGTTGATCTCGTTGTCGCAGGCTTGCATCCACCCGTATAGCTAGTTCGATTAGACCATCGAGATCGGATCGATGCACAATGCGGTCCTCTAATCCTTGCAAAAACATGTCCGTTTGTGCTTCCTCATTCCATTTACACTCCGCTGCCAGGGTGCGGAATTCTATAGAATAGTCTGAGACCGGACGATTACCTTGACGTAAGTCGGCAAGCACCCGCGCCGCTTCATTATCTGCGATGGAACGGTCAAACACCTGTCTCATCTCGTCCACTAGCGTTTGGAATGAAGCGCAGCAGGGATTCTTGTTCTCCCATACCGACGTTCCTCAGAGCGCCGCCTTCTCCGACAGCAAAGTCAACACAAGGGCCACTCTAGACTGTTCTGTGGCAAATGTCTGAGGCTGAGGTGAAAATAATAAGGAGCATTTAGTTATGAACGCTCTACCAAGATATGGCTCACCGGAGTACGGAGAAGGTGGCAGTAATCGAGGCTCCGTCGAAGCTGTCATCAGAGAGGCAGGAGGATTTGGTGGTGAGGTCGATGCAGTAGAAGAAGCTGTCGCTCCAGTTCTCAGGTGTTGTAATTGAACTGTCAGATCAGACACTTGTGCTACCAGAGCCTGCACCGCACGACCTGTAGCTCTCATTTCCTATTCTTGTCGATCCATACGAGAACTGCTACGAGACTGGTATTTGTTCAACTCTGTTGCATTCGGTGCATCTAATGATGTGGTCAAATGTTTCTGTCAGGGATGAATGAGACAGATGCAATCGGCAATCTCTCTCTAAGTCGTCCTCAGACGAGCCTTCCATCGTTGCCTCCAGGCATCCCGATTCTCCATGCATCCGGCCAGTTCGTTGGTGCTCTGGGCTCCTGTATCCCTCTTGAGTATGTCCACGTATGTTAGCGTGGGACGTCCTCTTGACCGATGGCCATGTGTTGGTTCCCATAGCACCAGCTTGCTGGCTGGCAGCTCGCGATGCCTTCGGCAATGTCCTGCAAGTCTCTTTCTCCTCACAGCAATCTTGTTGCTCACTCTTGATACTCCCTCATACAGGATTTTGTTGGTTACATGCACACTCCTACTGATATTAAGCACTGCACGCAGCATCCTGGTGTAGCACCCGTCCAGGGACTTCTCTAGGGTTGGATTCAGGGTCCAGCATTCACTGCCATAGAGGAGAACAGACTCTACTGTCGCGTAGAAGAAGCTGAGTTTGATTTGGCGGGAGAGGTTGGAGTTCCAAACACTGTTCATGCCGTTCAGGGCCCTCCATGCAAGTGCCTTCCTTACTTTTAGATCTTGCTCAGTTGAGTTGACCCATGCGCCCAGGTACTTAAAGTCCTCAACTTCTTTCAGCACAGTGCCTCCTACTGTTATCAGAGGTTGATGTTCCGGTGGTACGTTGTAGGTCATGACCTCAGTTTTCTTTGCATTTACCCTAAGGCCAACCTTAGTGCACTCTCGCTCCACCCTGTGTAGTAGTTTCTGAGCTTGTTCCATGTTATTGGAGAGCAAACTAATGTCATCCGCATAGTCAAGGTCTGTCAAGACTACTGCCGGGTGCCGACTTGACTTCCTTGGTGTCAACGTGAAGCCAAGTTCCTGCTCTCGCCCACTGATTGCCTTCTTGAGTGCATAATCAAGGACTATGATAAAGAGGAAGGGGGCTAATGTATCCCCTTGCATAACTCCAGCCAGGATGTCAAACTCCTCGCTGTTGCCATCTGGAGTCACCACCCTGGCCCTTGTTCCTGAGTACATTGACTCTATTGCCCGGGGTAGGTTCGGAGGAATTCCGTATGCCTTCAGGATCTTCACCATCATGCCTCGATGAATCGAGTCAAATGCCTTTTTGAAGTCTATGAAACCTAAGACTGCAGTCAGGTTGTCCTTCCTCACCTCCTCTATCAATCTCCTGAGTGCCAAGATCTGGGATGTAGCAGTTCGCCCTACTCGAAATCCATTCTGATTTACTCTCAGGTGAGGGTCGATTGCCTGCCGGACCCTGTTTAGAATCATGCGATTGTAGATTTTCGCAGTGATACAGGTCAGGCTGATACCTCGGTAGTTGTCCGGCTTCGAGAGGTCTCCGGATTTGGGCACTGGCACGATGTTTGATAGAGACCACATATCAGGCTGCCGATTGTGAAGCAGAGCAAGGTTGCAGAACTCTAGAATGATGTCATCAAGATCACAGTTCTTCAGCACCTCTGGGGGTATTCCATCCGGACCAGCGCTTTTTCCCACTCTTACTGTGGCTTTTGCCCTGACGAGCTCACCGAGTGCGAAGGGACCATCGTTGACGTTCAGGTTTGGGAGGTCTGATGGTATTTCCTCTTCCTCAGCTGCGTCTGCTGTTTCTCCCAGCAGCCTTTTGAAGTGGCTTGACCAGGTCGCCACCCTCTCTTCCGGGCTATGTCCCTTCACCTGTCCCTCCTTGGTCCTCTTCCGCCCCGTTATTTCATTGATGACCCTCCATGCTTCCCCATACTGCTGTTCCCCATGCGCCGCCTGCACCCTCCGCACTCTTTCCATCAGTTCTTCCCCTTTGATGGTATCATAGGTTCTGAAAAGAAACTGTTTGGCTTCGTACAGCTCACTGCGCCTCTCCTCAGTTGGTTCCCGCTCAAAGTTGAGGCGGCCTTCCTCCACCATCCCACGTGCTGCTATGACCTCTGGATGTTTTGATCGCAGGGAGGTTCTGACTTTCTCCATCTTAGGCACGCACAGTCTGGTTGCCTCCTCGTTCACTGTGACGAATCTCCTGTATTCGCTGCTTGCCTCCGCTTCCCAATCCAGCTGCTGGAATCGTCTCCTCACCTCCTCTGTGTATCTGGTTAGAAGGCCAGGGTCACTTGAGAAAGCTTTCCAGTTATATCGGATTTTGGGACTTGGTTTGGGGGCCCTGAGGCTCAAACGAACCCTCATTGAGACCACGCGGTGATCTGAGCCCACAGAACTAAAAGTGCTGTATGGCTCAGCATTCATGATGGAGTTCCTCCACTTCTTCCTCACTAAGATGTAATCTAGCTGCCGTAGCATTCCTGAGGCTCGGTCCCGGAAGGTCCACCTCTTTCCTGTTCTCTTCCGGAAGATGGTATTTGCCACCAGTAACTCGTGCTCCGTGAGGAAGGCAGTGAGGTAGGTGCCGTTGCGGTTGGTAGAGTCGTGATAAGGGAAGGGTACGTCCTCTGGTCCAAGCCTCGCATTGAAGTCCCCAAGGATTGCCAGGAAGTTGTGCGTTGGGACGCCGCGGACCGCTCTTACAAGGTCCTCAAAGAACTTCTCCACCTCGTCAGATGGTGCCACGTTGGTAGGTGAGTACACGACTATGACTGTTGTTACTGGGTTGCCCGAGAACTCTGCGCACATAATCCTGTCGGTATGGTGGTAAACCCGATGTAGAGCCTTACGTGCCCGTGGGCCCAGCATTAACCCTACACCTCCTGTTGCGGCTTGCGCATCGTTCTTCCACGCTGATGCGGAAATGAACGTGCATCTCTCCACTCTGTGGTACAGTATCGGGTCTTCAGTGTGCACTCTCCTATGTTCTTGGACCCCCAGGATCTCCACTCCCCGTTCCTCTGCGCAATGTGCAAGTTCTATCAACCTCGCTTCTTCTCTCGCTGTACATGCGTTGAAGGTTCCCATAACAACTGGTCTCCGACAGCGCATGAGTGCATTGGACGGGGTGATGTAGTCGGACAGGACCCTCCCTGGGACAATCCCAGGGTTTAAGGTCCCGTTGTCATGGTGTCCCCCCGGAGGAGGACCAGCACCACCATCCGCTGCGATGTTCCTACGGACTCCCGCCGTTGGAAGTATAGGATTTGGGATGTCTTTGTGCTCCATGGTTGGCTTTACTATGCTTATAGCGGACTGTGGGGTGCAACTCCTCACAGTCCCGATTTAATTTCAGAGTAACCTTCTCTTAGACAGGTTGCCATCCAAGGCTATGAGCCCCATCTACCCATGCTATTTGACCCCTAGCTGGGACAGTGGTTGGCAGGCGTCAGGGCGTGTCCACACGCCGGTGGGCCTGCACGTCGTGCCTCTGGGGCCCACTGCTGCTCCGAGATCCCCTGCAGTTTAGCCTGGGACCTCGCGGATCCCAGTATCCGTGTGTGGCCACGTGGAGGCACTGCAGGAGTCTTGGTGGTGGAGAGGCTGTGTACTGGCAGGAGAAGACTTACGCACTCGGCTCCTCTTTTCACCTCCACTAAGGGGGCTAGCCGGTGGCAGTAGCTGAAAGCAGAGAGTAACAAGCAGGAGCAACATGCAGCACATAACATGCAACATGCACTAACTACAAGTACTTCTACGCCCTACTGCACATGACGCATCACACACACCCTGTGCAAACGCACACACACACAATGCAGTAAGGTGAATTTATTAGATATACACTAGTGTGAACAGCAGGAAAAGCCAGTTAAACACTGGTACAGAGTAGTAGTGGGAAGTTCGGATCATTTTACTGACTCGAATCTTTGAGTCTCGTTCAGCAAAATGAACGAATCTTTTTTCGAGTCATTTCGTTCATTTCAGCATAATTGAAATTAAAATGGCATTATAAATATCCCAACTTACTTACGAAAATGTTGATTACATTTGTAAAAAGAATAAAAATAAACTATAGGGTAATGCAGCCAAAGCCAAATTATAAGAACCCTAAATGTTTTATTAATTGATTAGTTGTTGGGTCTTAAGTTCAGGCCATTGCAGTGTGATTGTGTTGGTTCACCTCACCTCCTGATCCGAGACGTTCTTTCCCTTGCAACTTCATATTTATCAGGTTAGTTCTCCTCTCGTGTCTCGAGCCGTTAGTTGTCGACTCGCCAGTGTCTGACTGCTGGGCCGACCGTGCCATGTGTAATGCAGCAGGGCCGGAAAGAGGAATGACTATGATCTTTCGAGTCTCGAGTTCGGGATTCGGACGGGTCCGAGTCTTTCGTTCTTCCTGTCAGTCCCATATAGGCTATGCTGTCAGTACCGGAAAGAGAAATGATTAGTTCATCTGGTTCGGGTTCGGACTGGTCCGAGTCTTTCGTTCATCCTGTCAGTCCCATAAAGGCTATGCTGTCAGTACCGGAAAGAAAAATTATTAGTTCATTTTCTTCGAGTCTCGAGTTCGGGTTTTAAATCCTTCGTGCTTTTGTCACGTGACCGCTGGTATCTCGCATCAAATACAACATTAGATTTGTGTTATTGACTGCGTCTGAATGTATATTGTTTTATATTTAAGAATTAAAATACAAAATATGTGCAATAAACATTATCTGAAAAATAAAAGTTCCATCTTATTAGCCTATTTGTCCCTGTCCGTCTCTTTTCTAAATGTTTCTTGTGCATCTGTGGTGTGTTTTATTATATATTATACATTAATGAACTACTATTATATTATACATTAACTACGTTCGTGTTTGTAAAAAGGTTGTGAATTAGTAGGCTATTCAATACGGTGACAAGTCACGTGACAAAAGAAAGAAGGACTCAAACACGAAGACTCGAAAAAAATGAACTAATCATTTCTCTTTCTGGTACTGACAGCATAGCCTATATGGGACTGGCAGGAAGAACGAAAGACTCGGACCGGTCCCGAACCCGAAGGCTCGGAGAGATGAACTAATCATTTCTGTTTCCAGTACAGATTCAGAACCCATATGTTGCGCAATGCGCATGCGCGGTCAACACAAAATGAACGAATCACTGTCTGAGACAACTCGGTAGTCCTGAGTCATATTAAAGATTCGTTCAAAATGAACGAATAGTTCATGAACGACACATCACTAGTACAGAGTTGTACCTGTAAACCGCATTCTTCCATCTTAAAAATATATGTAAATTACGTAATATGCTCTAAATCAGTGCTTTAAGTAATATGCTCTAAATCAGTGCTTTCCCAAAAGAGGTGCCGGCTCTATTATTATTATTATTACATATTTTTTGCTGACTCCCCTCCTCCCCTGAGGTAACAACAACTATATTGAAGGGGTTTTATATATATATATATATATATATATATATATATATATATATATATATATTTACAGTCAACAGACGACCTTATAAAAAATAATTTAATTGTGGATTTGCTTGAGCTAGAAAGAGCTACTGAACATAAATAAAATGTACAAAAGGGTATTGAAAACATTTCGAACAAAATGTAGGCTACATAAAATAAATTATAAAACATGATAACATAATAACCATAGAACAGTAGAACATAAACATGAGTCCTGCTATGGTTCATTCATTTCTTTACCCGTTTCACACACCCTCTCCGGACCACGTTGAGTTGATACCATGATTGACACATGGACACTTATAATCGGATTGACGGCTCGATCGGACTAAAAAACCCTCATGTAAACACCTTAATCGATTCGATTGAACTCGATCCGAATGACATTTCGATCGGATTGAAAGGGGTGGTTTATCCCTTATGTAATCCGATTGAGAGAACATGTAAACACTTGATTGAAAACCGAAACTGAAAGGACTGCACATGTGCAATGACGGTAAATAAACATAATGAGTATAACGCGCAGAACGAGCTGTTTTCCTGTTGAATAAAGTGTCATATTAATAAGCTTCCCGTCATTCTAAAATTCTCATTTTACTCGCGCATATGTGAAGTGAAGCAGGACAACGTCCCACCAGTCCTTGTTGTGGATTCTCATCCACAGACGCCTGGTTTTGGCCGCGGGGAGGGGCATTTTTACTTCGTGATCAACACGGCAAAACGGTTAATATGCTCTAAATTATGACCAGAGACGAATTAATATTACATCTGCTGTTTAAAACAAATAAAGAACCAATAGAGGAGAATATTTATGCGCGAACAGCGGGAAACTCTGTATATTCGTGCAGTTTGTGTCATGGGAAAGGACGAGAGTGGAGGCAAAACCAGGTAAGTGATGTTTATTTAAAGTGAAATAGTGAACCGAGAAGAACAAAGTCACAGCGTCCGACACACAAGGACGGGCAAGCGATGCAGGGACCTCGATGGATGCCGGTAGAGTGATGTGAGATGGGTTAAGCGATGGTAGCCAGTCCAGAGAGTGCTGTAGAAATCAGTGACGAAGAACACGAAGATATCCAGGACAGGAATGCAGGTACAGATAACAGCCAGACAGGAACAGGAACGGACACCGGGAACACATCACAACGATCTGACAAAGACAAGACGAAAACAGTGAGTATAAGCGGATTAAAGTGTAAATGAAACACGGGCTTTAATTTGGAAACATGGAAGACGGGGGTGAATTCTCCTGTACGCCGGAGGAAGTTTGATTCGGACTGCCACCGGACTAAGGATTTTGGTGACAGGAAACGGGCCGATAAATTTAGGAGCTAATTTATTGGAAACGGAGTGGAGAGGAATGTTCTTGGTGGAAAGCCACACCTTTTGACCAACGACGTAAACGGGAGGCTTCGACCGGTGGCGATCGGCCTTAGCCTTGGTGCGCGCCCCCACCTGGAGCAGAGTCTCACGGGCTCTGGTCCATGTGCGGTGGCACCTCTGGACGAAGGCGTGAGCGGAGGGGACCGCGACTTCGAATTCCAGACTAGGAAAAATTGGTGGCTGGTACCCTAGACTACACTCAAACGGAGATAGGCCCGTGGATGACACTGGCAACGAGTTATGAGCGTACTCAACCATGGAAAGCTGTTGACTCCAGGAGGAAGGGTTCTTGGAGACCAAACATCGCAACACTCTTTCCAGATCCTGGTTGGCTCTCTCGGTTGGGCCATTGCTCTGGGGATGAAACCCTGAGGACAGACTGACAGTCGCTCCCAGTAACTTACAAAACTCACGCCAGAATTTGGACACAAACTGGGGACCCCTGTCGGAAACCACGTCAATCAAGGAGGCCATGTAAGCGAAAAACGTGGTCAACCACAGTAACCGCTGTCTCCTTGGCAGAGGGTAATTTGGGCAAGGGGATGAAATGAGCCGCCTTCGAGAACCGGTCCACTACGGTCAAAACGACCGTCTTGCCCTGGGAGGGCGGGAGGGCAGTGATAAAATCTAGGGCAATGTGGGACCAGGGTCTCGAAGGGACAGACAGCGGTTGGAGTAGCCCATCCGGGGGTCGATTGGAAGTCTTACCAGTGGCACAAACCGAGCAAGCCAAGACGAAACTGCGAATGTCGCGAGCCATTAATGGCCACCAGAATCGTTGCTTAACCAAAAAACTGGTGCGTTTAACCCCTGGATGACAAGCCACGTTAGAACAATGCCCCCATTTGATGACGTCGGACCGTAACCCCTCCGGCACAAATAATCGATTCGGTGGGCCACCGGGCGGGGCGTTACCCCTTCTAAGGCCGTCTTGACCTTCGACTCGATCTCCCATGTGAGTGTGGAGACAAATAGGGTCTCAGGTAAAATGCACTCAGGAGTAAGCGGGCGTTTGGAATGGTCAAAAATACGAGATAAAGAGTCGGGTTTGATGTTCTTGTAACCCGGGCGGTACGATATAGAAAAATCAAAACGACCGAAAAAAAGAGCCCACCGAGCCTACCTGGAGTTGAGTCTTTTGGCAGTGCTGATATATTCTAAGTTCTTATGATCAGTCCAGACTAGGGGTGCGCCGATCCGATACTCAGTATCGGTATTGCTCCAATACTAGCAATATATGCCGGATCGGGTATCGCCAGACGAGACCATCCAAATCCGATCCGATATTGTAGCCTACGAATGTTATTGTTATACAACACAAAAGGCACAAAAACATTATAAAGCACTATAATGTTTCCCTGTACTATATTCCAAGTTTTCTGAAGCCATTACATATAGTTTAATGTGAGGTACAGATTTAAATCGTTAAATTAATCTTCACCTAAGTGCTTCCCTCCGCTGCGGCTGTCAGTCATTCTCAGCACTCAAAAAGCGCGTCGCGTTCGGGTAAAACAGTCAACACGATGAAACTCTCTCCAAGATGAGTCAATGTTCCTATTATTATACTGTAGATCTGTACATAAAGGTCTATGGTTTGCATAAAAGGACTTTAACGTGCTGGAGTTTCACATGTTTCTTTCTACCGGGTGTCTGTTAGATCACAACACAACTGATCAGTGATCACAACACTGGAGTAGAGAGCGATATAATTGCTCTTCACGCGCACATTAACTGAAATTTAAAACTGTTAAAAGGCTCAAACTAATGAATAAATAAAGAAACATATGTAACGTTATATCTTACTTTTGTGCTTTGAACTTTTCAATGCGAAGCGCTGCGCGCCGTGACTCCTTGTTGCTTCGAGTGCATCATTCTGCGCACAGGATGCGCATAAGTGTTTCGTGCCGCTCTGAATCGCAGCCTTTCATATTACAATATTTTTGCGGAATGGCAGTTTATTGATAGCCTTAGTTGTTCTGTCCAATCTATCATATGTTGCTGCTTCATTAAAAAGTTGCGCTTTAAATTTAAAAATAAATGTCTTTTAATTATATAGTACATATTTTCTAGGAAAAACAATGTTTAAGTCAAGCTTTGATGCCTTTAACAAAAGAATAATCACAGTCTCTTCCCCACAGTGAGGCATACAGATACAGTTTATTAGGTAATTTGGCACTGTTTTTTTAATTATTATTTTAGTATTGGATCGGATCGGTATCAGCCAATACTGAGTCCGAGGTATCGGAATCGGTATCGGAGGCAAAAAAGGTGGATCGTGCCACCCCTAGTCCAGACGATAAAAGGTACCCCCGATCCCTCTAACCAATGACGCCATTCCTCTAACGCTAGCTTGACCGCCAACAACTCCCTGTTGCCAATGTCATAGTTAGGTTCAGCAGGTGATAAACGGTGGGAAAAAAACGCGCACGGATGCATCTTGTCGTCTGCGGAAGAACGCTGGGAAAGAACTGCGCCTACCCCCACCTCTGACGCGTGGACCTCCACCACGAACTGACGTGAGGGATCAGGGGCTATCAAGATGGGAGCCGAAACGAAGTGGCCTTTTAATTTGGCGAATACAGCCTCAGCTGTATCGGACCACCTGAACGTAGTTCTGGGGGAGGTCAAGGCAGTCAGAGGCGCGGCTAGTTGGCTGAAATTGTGAATGAAACGCCTATAGAAATTGGCGAACCCCAGAAACCTCTGTAGGGCCTTACGGGAGTCTGGGCTTGGCCATTCTACCACAGCCTTAACCTTATCAGGATCCATGCGCATTCCCTCAGATGACACGATGTACCCTAGTCAAGTCAAGTCATCCTCATTTATATAGCGCTTTTAACAATGTAGATTGTTTCAAAGCAGCTTTACAGAGATAAAGATATAATTTAAGGTAACAGAGATTGGTTTGGTTTTATAGTGGCTCTTGAAAAATGTTTTTTCCAGCTAAAGTTAGTTTTGATTGATTCACTTCCGTCTAAATGATCGTTTGTTATTAAATTAGGGGCCGCTAAGACGACGCCGTTCTCTCTAAACAGACTTTACACGTGAACCTGTGATAGACGCTGATGGCGTTCACATGCGCATTAAGAATTGATTCTATAGTTATGTGCGTTTGAATATATGTGCGCAGGTTTATAATTCCTTACAAACCATGCCTAAACAAACTACTTGTCTATAATTTTTGATGCAGAATTTTTATTTTATCTTATCACTTTGGGTAGGTACGCGAACCGAAAAATTCCACAACGCTTTATCTGTAGAGTGGTATAGGGATCCTCCATAGGGAGAGGCTAGTTGGCACTTCAGCACTGCATTGTCATCGGGTCCAGGCGAAAGTCCTTCGTCAGATCTGGAAACGGCCTGGATCCGGCAGGCTGCGGGAAAACCTCGGGATAAACAAAGACACTAAAATTAGCGTAGATGCCATTCTTCTTATGATGTAACGAGTACATCAGGATTTGAGGGAAGTGTTCCCAGTTCCGGCTGACCTAATCTAAGCAGCCTAATATTAAATTATAGAAGTCTATAGAGTGTTATGTGAATGCTAGGTCAAAGAGATGTGTTTTTAGTCTAGCTTTGAACTGACAGACTGTGTCTGCTTCCCGGACAATGTTAGGAAGATTGTTCCTAAGTTTTGGTGCTAAATAGGAAAAGGATCTACCGCCAGCAGTCGATTTATATATTCTAGGTATTATCAACTGGCCGGAGTTTTGAGATCGCAATAGACGCGAAGGACTATAATGCGTTAAGAGCTCGCTCAAGTACTGGGGAGCTAAACCATTTAGTGCTTTGTAAGTAATCAGCAATATTTTAAAATTTATACGATGTTTAATAGGGAGCCAATGCAGTGTTGACAGAACCGGGCTAATATGGTCGTACTTCCTGGTTCTGGTAAGAACTCTAGCGGCTGCGTTTTGGACTAGCTGTAGTTTGTTTATTAAGCGTGCAGGGCAACCACCCAGTAGAGCATTACAATAATCTAGCCTTGATGTCATGAACGCATGAACTAGTTGTTCCGCATTTGTCAATGAGAGCATATGACGTAATTTAGATATATTTTTAAGATGGAAAAATGCGGTTTTACAGACACTAGACACATGACTTTCAAATGAAAGATTGGTATCAAAGAGCACACCCAGGTTCCTAACTGACGGCGAAGACTTAACAGAGCAGCCATCAAGTGTTAGACGGTATTCTAGGTTATTACGTGTGGAAGTTTTTTGTCCAATAATTAGAATCTCTGTTTTTTTTAGAATTTAGTAGTAGGAAATTACTAGTCATCCAATTTTTAATATCAACTATGCATTCGGATAATTTTGTGAATTGGTGAGTTTCGTTAGGTTTGGAAGAAATATAGAGCTGAGTATCATCAGCAAAACAGTGAAAGCTAATTCCATGTTTCCTAATGATATCTCCTAAAGGTAGCATGTAGAGAGTGAACAGCAACGGTCCTAGTACTGAGCCTTGTGGTACGCCATACTGAACTTGTGATCGATAAGACATCTCTTCATTTACTGCTACAAACTGATAGCGGTCAGATAAATATGATTTAAACCATGCTAGTGCAATTCCACTAATGCCAACATAGTTTTCTAGTCTATTTAAGAGAATGTTGTGGTCAATGGTGTCAAATGCAGCACTAAGATCAAGTAACACTAATAGAGAGATAAAACCACGATCGGATGATAAGAGCAAATCATTTGTGACTTTAATGAGAGCTGTCTCAGTGCTATGGTGCGGTCTAAATCCTGACTGGAAATCCTCGCAGATACCATTTCTTTTAAGAAAGGAACACAGTTGTGAGGATACTGCCTTTTCTAGTATCTTTGACAGAAAAGGTAGATTTGAGATCGGCCTGTAATTGACTAATTCTGTAGGATCGAGTTGCGTTTTTTTAACAAGCGGTTTAATCATAGCTAGCTTAAAGGTTTTTGGTACGTATCCTAGAGACAAAGATGAATTAATGATGTTAAGAAGAGGATCTATGACTTCTGGAAGCATCTCTTTCAGTAGTTTAGTTGGTATAGGGTCTAACATACATGTTGTCGATTTAGATGAATTAACGAGTTTGCAAAATTCTTCCTCTCCTATGGCAACAAATGAATCAAATTTTACCTCGGGGAGACTATAATGCACTCCCTGATGCGATGCTGTAGTAGACGGTTGCATAGTTATAATTTTGTCCCTAATATTATCAATCTTATAAGTGAAGAAGTTCATAAAGTCATTACTGCTGTGTTTCTTGGAAACTTCTGGGCTTGAAGCTTTCTTTTTCGTTAGTGTAGCCACTTTTTCAAATAAATACCTTGGATTATGTTTATTTTCTTCTAATAGGGTTGAAAAATAAGCAGATCTAGCAGCTTTTAAAGCCTCTCTGTAAGCAATCGAGCTCTCCTTCCATGAAATCCGAAATACCTCTAGTTTTGTTTTCTTCCAGTTGCGCTCCATTTTTCTGGCTGCTCTCTTAAGGGCCCGGGTGTACTCGTTGTACCACGGTGTTAGACTATTTTCTTTAATCTTCTTTAAGCGCAACGGAGCAACTGTATCTAAAGTGCTGGAAAGGAGAGAGTTAAAGTTTCTGTTGCAAAATCAAGTTCTTCTAAGCCCTAGAAAAGAAACAGACTGTGCATGAAAATCGCATTTCTCCGCCTTGACAAAAAGCCCATTCTCTAGCAGTCTATGAAGTACTCGTTGGACGTGCTGCACGTGTTCCTGGAGAGAAGATGAAAAAATCAATATGTCGTCCAGGTAGACATATATGAACTGATCAACCATATCTCGCAGCACGTCGTTGACGAGTGCCTGGAAAACCGCTGGGGAGTTGGACAGCCCAAACGGCACAACCAAGTATTCAAAATGTCCCCTGGTGGTATTAAAAGCGGTTTTCCATTCATCCCCCTCCCTGATGCGAACCAAATGATAGGCATTACGCAAGTCCAATTTAGTGAAGATCGATGCTCCCTGCAACCTCTCGAGGCTGAAGACATCAATGGCAAAGGATAAGTATTCTTTATCGTGATGTTGTTCAAACCCCGGTAATCAATAAAAGGTTGCAGAGAACCATCCTTCTTCCCCACAAAAAAGAACCCCGCCCCCGCCGGTGAAGAGGAAGGCCGGATGAACTTAGAAGCTAGAGAATCAGAAATATATTTCTCCATAGCCTCCCTTTCTGGTACAGAAAGTGAATATAACTTGCCTTTAGGCGGAGACTTACCTGGCATTAAATCTATGGCACAGTCATAGGGACGGTGTGGAGGGAGAGAAGCAGCACGGGACTTACTGAACACTTCCTTCAGGTTCAGGTACTCAACGGGCACATTAGATAAATCCACTGCTTCCTCCTGAAACACAGAAACAGGTACAGACGGACAGGCAGACGTAAGACAAGACTTATAACATTGAGTGCTCCATTCGGAGATGGAGTGTTGGCGCCAGTCTATTCGGGGGTTGTGTAATGTGAGCCAGGGATGACCAAGGACTACGGGTGTCAGGGGTGAGTCCAAGATGAGAAATGACATTGTCTCAGTGTGATTACCAGATATAGTGAGTGTTATGGGTCTGGTGGTGTGAGCAATGTTGGAAAGTTTTTGACCATTGAGGGCGTTGACGGATATGCTGTGATCAAGAGAAGTGACAGGAATGAATAGTTTCTGTGCCAACTCACGGTCCATAAAATTCCCCTCTGCCCCTGAGTCCAGAAGTGCTTGAAAGTCGTGAGTACCGGTCATCCATCTCAGTCTTACCGGGAGGAGCGTGGGTGATGGTGGTGAGGTCTTCTCGGCGGAGATCCCACCCGATAGTAGCCTCAAGTTTACTACCGGGCTTGGCCTTTTAACGGGCAATCATGTACGAAGTGGCCTGCCTCCCCGCAGTAAAGGCAGAGTCTGAGGGACCTCCGCCTCTCCTTCTCCTCCCGGGAAAGTCGAGCTCTACCCACCTGCATGGGCTCGTGATCGACGACAGGGCTGACCGTGTCTCTGCCGCTGACTCGTGGGGATTCTGTGACTCCAGAAAAACGGACAGGGGGAGCACGACGTTCCATCCTGGCTAGTCTAGCATCCACTTTGAGAGCCAAATCCATGAGGCCGTTCAAACTTGTGGGTAGGTCCAGCGTGTAAATCTCCCTTGAACACGGTCAGCCAGCCCACGCAGGAACATGTCCCACTGCGTCTCCTCGTTCCACTGGCACTCGGCCGCCAGCGTGCGGAACTCAATGGTATAGTCAGAGACCGGTCGGTCCCCCTGATGTAGGTCGGCGAGGACTCTGGCTGCCTCTCGTCCCGCAACCGACCGGTCAAACACCCTCTTCATTTCTTCGGCGAGTGCCTAGAACGAGGCGCAGCATGGGTCTTGGTTCTCCCACACCGCAGTTCCCCATAACGGCGCCCTCCCAGTCAGCAGCGTCAGCACGAAGGCTACTCTGGATTTCTCGCTGTTGAAGGTGCGGGGTTGAAGCAAAAAATGCATTGAGCACCTGGTAAGAAACGCCCTGCAGAAATTAGGTTCCCCTCCGTAAGCCTCCGGAACAGGGAGACGAGGTTCCGACTGGAAGGACGGCTCAGGTGGTGTGGGTTGAACCAATGGTGTGGGCGGCGCAGCGGGACTCCTTAGGAGTTGAAGCTGTTGGGTGAGCTCAGACACCTGCATCACTAAAGCTTGAACTGCCCGCCCTGTGTTCGCGATGCACTCCTCCTGAGAATCCATCCGATTGACTGTGCGGGAGACAAACTCATTAAAAGTGATCTCCGATCTCCCTGCTGCCTCCATGCCGTGGTCAGATCATTCTGTCATGGGAAAGGACGAGAGTGGAGGCACAACCAGGTAAGTGATGTTTATTTACAGTGAAATAGTGAACCGAGAAGAACAAAGTCACAGCGTCCGACACACAAGGACGGGCAAGCGATGCAGGGACCTCGATGGATGCCGGTAGAGTGAGGTGAGATGGGTGAAGCGATGGTAGCCAGTCCAGAGAGTGCTGTAGAAATCAGTGACGAAGAACACGAAGATATCCAGGACAGGAATGCAGGTACAGATAACAGCCAGACAGGAACAGGAACGAACACCGGGAACACATCACAACGATCTGACAAAGACAAGACGAAAACAGTGAGTATAAATAGGCATCGCTGATCAGATTCAGCTGGTGCTGAGATAGAATACAGCTGGCGCCACTGATCAGCGGTAGTAATAGGAGACCATGCCCATACTCACACGCACAACAACAATGACACGAGACAAGAAGGACACAATGAATTTAAAGACCGTGACAGTTTGTGCATGTCAAAAAATCAGATCCGATTTGAAACTTGTGACATATAAGCGTGCACATCAACCCGATTACTTTATTTATCATTCATGTAAACACCTTGTTCAGATTCATCAATCGTATTGATTTCATTCCGATTTTGTCCATGTAAACGTAGCTACTGGCAAAAGCGAAGCATGCTCTTTTCACTTGTAAAACTCAAGGGTGTATGGGTAATGTAGTCTCTGCTCTCGGTGGGACGAATTAGGAAGCGTGCATTGTGAAGGGCGCTCTGAAAAGCGACAGCGCAGCCAAAGGATTAAAACAGATGTGCAAATGAGCGTACCGGTACGCTAAAAGCACGTTCTGGGCGCACGGAGAGGTGGCGGTACTTTCAAGAGCTATATTTGAAAGTGGCGGTACAGAGTACTGGCGCGTACCGGCCCACTTAAAGCACTGCTCTAAATGACAAATGCGGAACAATTAGTTCATGCGTTCATGACATCAAGGCTAGATTATTGTAATGCTCTAATGGGTGGTGGCCCTGCATGCTTAAGATATAAACTACAGCTGGTCCAAAATGCTCCAAGAGTTCTTACTAGAACCAGTAAATATTGCACTAAATGGTTTAGCTCCCCAGTACTTAAGTGAGTTCTTAACGCATTATAGTCCTTCACATCTATTGCGATCTCAAAATTCCGGCCAGTTGATAATATCTAGAATTACAAAATCGACTGCTGGTGGTAGATCCTTTTCCTATTTAGCACCAAAACTCTGGAATAGTCTTCCTAACATTGTCCGGTAAGCAGACACACTCTGTCAGTTGAAATCTAGACTAAAAGCACATCTCTTTGACCTAGCATACACATAACACATTATAAAGTTCTATAATTCAATGTTAGGCTACATAGATTAGGTCAGCCGGAAACGGTAACACTCCCCATAAATCCTGAAGTACTCATCATAAGACGAATGGCGTCTACGCTAATATTAGTCTCTCTGTTTATTCCAAGGTTTTAGATCTGGATCCAGGCCGTATCCAGATCTGATGAAGGACCTGCACCTGGACATGACGTCAACGCAGTCCTTGTCAACTAGTCTCTCCCCTGTGAAGGCCCCCTTCTCCTTCCCTTTACCTCAGTACAGATAAAATGTTGTCAAAATAGTTCCGGTTCACATGGCTACTCGGAAGCGATAAATAATTCTGTATTATACATTTTAAAGGCCAGACAAGTCATTTGATTAGGTCAATTTGTAGAGAAAGACTACACGACTGCGCACATATTCAAACGCGCATACCTATAGACTAAACACGTAATATGCATGTGCACGCCATCAGCGTTTTCACAGGTTTGTGTTTTTAAAGCTTGCAAAGAGATAAATAAATATATATATATATATATATATATATATATATATATATATATATATATATATATATATATATATATAAAATGTATAATACAGAATTATTTATCGCTTCCGAGTAGCCATGTGAACCGGAACTATTTTGACAACATTTTATCTGTACTGAGGTAAAGGGAAGGAGAAGGTGGCCTTCACAGGGGAGAGACTAGTTGACACTTTAAAACTAATTTTAGCCTGATAATAACTTTATTCTAGAGCTGCTGTAAAGCCAAAACAATCTCATTTAGCCTTTCTTTAATTTCCTATTATCGCTGTAAAGCTGCTTCGAAACAGTCCATATTGTTAAAAGCGCTATATAAATGAAGGTGACTTGACTATACAGTAAAAAGTCAAATACATTTTTTGAAATCGGTGCTTAAGGTTAGCGGTAGCATAAGCCATCAGGCAAGTGCTATTTAAATAAACTCCTGATGTACTTACAAACTTTCCAATGCCTCGTTTTATGAGTTCAGAACCTATTTGTACTACTGTAGAAGTTTGACCATTCCGGGCATTATTAGTGGGGTAATTTATGAGATACAACGTTGGATCCATTAGCACCTGCACTAAGCCATGGGGCTGATATCTCTAAATAAGCTCTAACTTTAATGATGTTCGACCAAGGGGGAAAAAAAAACATCTGTGGGGGATGTTTGGCTCGAGGTCATGGCGCAAAGGTCCCTAGGTTGAAATTACTCCGAACCATCCCTTTAAGGGAATTTATTTTAGAATAAAAAGCTATTTTTACAGTCTATTCAGTTAATTATATTCAGAACTAGTGTAGACTGAATAGGTCCCATAGACTAAATTACATCGTATCACTCGAACCTGGGCAAATTGAGTGCCAGTCAAGTTTATTTGGCGATTTAAAACGTTATTATCTAAAGTGATGACAAAAAGGCTTTCCAACTGATGTAAAAAATATCAGTATATATGGTAAAATAGCAGTGAACTTTTTCTCTCACACACGTGTCCCGCATTCACTCAAAATCACATCTATTGTCCTGCAAGAGAGCAATAACCAGGTGGTCACCAGAGTAATGGCTGATAGACCCTATTCAGAGCAGTTCCATGACAGATATGAAAGCGAGGCTGCAAAGGATAGACTTACCATGTTTTCAATGGCATCCACTGTAAAAAAAAAACTAAAAAATAAAAAAAAAACTCCAAGATCACTTATAATTTTCCACACCTCATGATGTCTGGAGTTTGTCTACTTAATTTTTTTTGTGGAAAAATATGTTTAGAGAACATTGCAAAAACTTTAAATAACAGTACAACCCACTGAAGAGAAGTATATCTATCCCTCACAGCCTCGCTTTCATTCCCGTTAAAAACCAAAGATGGCACTGCTGTGAATAAGGTCTATTGAGTAACGTCAAAGAAACACAACAAGGCAAAATCATTTGATCATTTCCCCCAACATTTTATCTGACTTATAATACACTATGATACATATTTCCACAGTAAGTGTAGATAAAAAATAAAACCATGCAAACTTATTGACCATAAATATGTAAAATACAGAAAAGGAATAGACTACTAATGTGCTGTTGTTTTGCCAAAAATAAAACAATCTCATTCTTGATCATAGCAAAAGTTAGTTTGAAAGCTAGTTTGATGTTACTGAAGTCATTGCAGTACAGTATATTTATTTTGCAAAGTAGAAATAATAGCAGTGGGAAAACAACACACATAAATGTAATTAAAAAAATTATGTCATGGATGGATCTCCCATCCAGTATATAGTACAATTCATTCATCCCTATTATAATAACAAGCCAATAAAAATGATTAGTGACTTAAAACAACCTGTATTTATACAATATCATCCTTTTACATAATACCGTTCTTTCATCTAGCACCTTTGGATATAAAAGTAAAACTTTCATTTGGATGAATATCAATGTCATCAAGCAGTAGTAACACAAGCAGTAGTATACAAGACTCTATCGGCAAAAGATTCAGACTTCAAACAATTATTAAAGCAGTGACAACAGAAGTGCTTCTGAAATTCAAGTACACTTTCGGACTGTCAAAATCCCGGTAGAGGTAGAGAGCAACCACTCCAAGTCTCACTATGTGTCTTTGCGTGCCCAAGCAAATAATCAAGAGGCACTTGCAAACAAAAAGTGATTTGAATAGAGGGGTCCACTGTTTGGAAATCAAACCTCTGAACTGTTGTTGCTATCGAGGACTTGCGTCATCATGGGCTCAGTGCTGTTGGAGCTTTTGGGGGACTCCGTGACGTTCTTATCCCGCCTAGATCGCACCACCAGAATGACGAGAACGACAAGGAGGATGGTGAAGAGAAGACCTACCAAGATTCCTATGATCAAGACAAGCTGGTCGTCACTAGAGTCCCTGTGATTCAGTTCCCTGGGAACAACACCCTCCGCTTGGGATTCCTTGTGAAGGTTGGGTTGTTTTTGAGTGCTGCGGTCCAGCGCTATATGCAAGATGTTTGTGCCACGATTATTTTCTGCACCAATATCCTGAGCCAAATCTGGAACGCTGCTGGCTGACCTTTTGGAAATTGAATGTGTCACAGAATGATAGTCAAGGCTCCTTTTCCCAATACCCCGGTTTGCGTTGTCTCTGGACCGGACAGTGTAGATGGTGTGAATGTACCACTCCCTGCCTACCGACACCTGAGAGGAGTGTTACAGTGTTAGCATCAGAACATGATCGCAACGTTTCTTAATGTGCCTGCTGTTGTGTGCATCTTACCTGAAACAAAGATGTGGAATCCATCCTAAAGCCATCCGAGCCTGGCTGCCTTACCAGCACCAGAGCTTGAGGATCGTCTACAGCGAGGTAAGCATTGAAATTAATGCTACCAAATGTTCTCGCCTGAGTCTCTGGCTGAGCTTTGTCCTGTGAAATAGAATAAGTTCAAACTTAAAAGCTATACTGTCAAATGATCCTGAAATTAACGCAAAGCCAAGGTTGTTCTTCATGCTTTCAATAACAATTATCAGTCCTGAACAGTGGTATAGCTAATTAAACTATTAACTCTTTCCCCACCATTGGCAGTTTTCTGGATATCCATGTTTTCAGTGTTATATGGTAGGGGGCGCAATTACATATCTTCTATAAGAGTACGGAAGCTCCAGATCCCAAAACAAGCGTAGAAGCATGTAATCTAACGCTATCATCAAACGTTAAACAGCATAAAAATCATATCCGCCTAACATTACCGAATGAGATGTCGACCCAGGAAAAGGTATAGGACTTGAAGGTATAGGTGTTGATGGACTCGATCTATGTTTTGATCGTCGATCTGGATGTAGTCTTTGATGAAAACATGATTTTCTCAGCTTTTTGTTCAAAATGTTGCTTTTTTATGAAACTTGCCCACATTCAAGTGTTGATTAAAAAAAAGAATGCATGATTCTGGGGGCCATGAAAGTTTTGTGAAATGATAAAAAAAATGCAGGTGCTGGCTGGAAACGTTTTTTAAAAAGCTGGCGAAGAAAGAGTTAACAACATTTATGTTAATTGAAATATATATATATATATATATATATATATATATATATATATATATATATATATATATATATATATATATTAATTTCAGTTCATTGCCAAGGCATCATATCTAATTTTCATTTAGTTTAAGCGGAAGTAATAAAATTACTAAAAATAAAAATAACTAAACTAATACTGAAATAAAAATGAAGAAAAAACTAAATACTAGACACATTTGAATTTTTTAGTTTTTTTAATAAAACCAACCAAATTACCACAACTTAAACCTGAAAAAATTATGGAATTAAAATATAACCTAATTCATGATGTCATTATGTTTAATTGTATTCTATGTCTGTTTTCTAAATATGATTAACTGTAACTACAATTAGCTGTTTGTGTGTTTTTCTTTAATGCAACTGCATTTTTTTAGTTTTTGTTTTTCTCAAAAACCTACTAAAAAGTAAATATTCATTTATATTAATGAATATTTTTTACAATTGATTTAGACTTTAAAAGTCAATATTAAAATAAAAAATCCAACTGTTTATGCAACGTGTGTGTCTATACTTACAATGATCTTGAATCGGTACAAAAGAGATGGTGAATCAGCTAAGCAGCCGTACTCAAAGTTGTCAGGATTGTACTTTGGGATGTATCCATCCGCCCCTGTGCAAAGGAACACCTTCTCGATGTTACAGATGAACGAGTCTCCAAGATTCTGAACAGGATCTACCATTACACGGCCATAGATGACATCTCCTAGTGAAATGCAACAGTCCTGAATTAGTGAGAGGTGTCATACTTCAGTTCTCATGATCTTTACTTTGGTCACAGGATCAAATCACACAAATGAATAAAATGGTGTTTTTAGCATTTTACCCTCTGAGAAAGCAGTGTCGCTCTCCTGACCAAAGCCCATGGAGCCGTCTGACAACCAGAGAGTCCTCTTTGAAAGTAGGAGCATCTGTGTGTTAAGACTGAACTCTGCTGGCACTGGATCACTCACCTAAAGGGAATAACATGCACATTACTTTTAACTAAACTTTATATTACACAAAATTATAGTATCATTATATATTATATAATTAGATTTTTACTAGATTTTGAAATAGAGTTTGATTTACTATGGAAAATTACTGTAAATACTAAGTCCAAAAAGACAATTAATTGAACAAGTTGCAAATATGACTTAAAGGGTTAGTTCACCCAAAAATGAAAATTCTGTCAGTAATTACTCATCCTCATGTTGTTCCAACCCCGTAAGACTTTCGTTCATCTTCGGAACACAAATTAAGATATTTTTGATTAAATCTGAGAGCTGGCTCACTCCTTCATAGGCTGCAAGGTAATTTCATTTGCGCACAAAAAGTAATCTCGTCGCTTGATAAACTTAAGGTTGAGCCATTGTAGTCGCTTGGACTTTTTTTAACAATGTCTTTACTAACTTTTCTGGGCTGGCAGATATCAATTACCTTGCAGCCTATGGAGTGAGCCAGCTCTCAGATTTCATCAAAAATATCTTAATTTGTGTTTCCGAAGATGAACGAAAGTCTTACGGGGTTGAAACAACATGAGGGTGAGTAATTATTGACAGAATTTTCATTTTTGGGTGAACTAACCCTTTAAGTTTCACTTATGAATGAATGAATGAATAAATGAATGGAGGCATACACATAGCACTTTGACTGTGTATTGCTGTACACCCAAAGCACTTTACAATCATCACAAGGGTCTCCCCTCAACCAACACCACTTGCAGCATCCACTTGGGTGATACGATGGCAGCCACAGTACAACGGTGCCAGTGCGCTCACCACACACCAGCTATAGGTGGAGAGGAGAAAGAGAGACAAAGCCAATTCAGTAGATGGGGATTCTTATGACTTGATCTTGTTGGCAGTATTGCCAGATTAGGCGGTTTTGAATTTGATTGTGCGTGTAAAATTTGGTTTGGGCGGGTGGACAAAATTTGAGCTGGTTTAGGGTCAGCTCGGCGGTTTTCAAACTTCTAAATGTTATAGTCTACTTGGTTAATAACAAAACTCAATCATGACTTTACTAAACACACAGGCCCACAGCAGAGTCGGCTGGTATTGACGTCGCCAACGAGCAAACAATTTTAGCCAATCAGCTATCAGCAGGCAGACATGATCATTCATGAGTAACGGGTTTTTAGCGCAGTATTTGTAGCTGGATATTCAAGTGATACCTATGCCAAAGTGGAATAAATATACAGTAAGTTGTAGCTACAGTAGAGAGTGGGAAAGTAAACCAGCTCTCAAAATGTGGATTATACCTGTGGTGGGAGATGACTCAAAGGCTCTTTATAAATATTACTAACTGTGAGAGCACAGTTGAATGACTTAATTGAAATCGATTATGGGACAACTTTTGTCCATCGTCATGTGCACACTGGCCTGACCAGGACATCCGCAATTTTAAAACTGTCGAGACTGCACTCTACTCATCCCCGACAGCTGCTGAAAAAGGTTTGAATCAACAATTAATCAGTTTTGACTGCGCTAAGTTCTGCTTTTCAGAATTTGTTTTGTAAACCTGTCAGATATACACAGCCGCTAACGTGAACCCTTTGATGATTCAGTACTGACCTGTTGGAAGCGTATGTCCAGATCAAAGGTAATTGGCTCCCTTGGATGGCACACAGGACGGAAGCTATACTCGACACTGGGAGGAGCCGTGCAGGGAACCAGTTTCACTGTGTAAGTTCCTGAGTAATCCCTCACCTGGAGGAAAGTATTTAACACTTTTCAGGAAAGACAGTAAAGGACAATAATGACAAATACAATCATGAACATTATGGGCCCTATCATACACCTCGCGCAATCCAGTGCCAGGCCCGACGCAAGTGTTTTTTTGCTAGTTTCAGCCTTGTGCAGTTATCATTTTCACATACTGCACCACATTGTTTAAATAGCAAATGCATTTGCGCCCACATGGCGTGCTGGTAGTCAAAAAGAGGTGTGTTCAGGCGCATTGATGGCACATTGCTATTTTTAGGCAACTGAAATAGACTGCGCCATTCACAAACTGAAAGCTGGTCTAAAGTCAAAGGCGCAATATTTTTTTTAAGAGCGCGTTAGTAATGTGCGCCTACAGGCGGGTCCACAACGCGCGTACACTCTGCTTATTTAACACACGGACGCGCAGCCATGCCAAATATTAAAAATGAAAGGATTACAATGTAAAAGATTATTATCGTGTACATAATGATATGGTGTAATCTGTCTTGTCCCGTAGATGGTCTGCTTGCACTCTGGAGACGCGTTCGGTCGTTACACTATCAAATTCCGTCATGTAAATAGCGAATCCGCCATGGCGCTAGCGCAGCTAGTATTTAAAGGGAATGGGAGATGAGACAATTTTTACTAGCAAAACTAGCAAAAGTGGATTCGGACACGCCCTAACTGCTAACCTGGTCTCGTAAATTTAATTTGTACATAGAGTCTGGCAGTGCTCCATTGACAAGCGTTAACTTCCTTGTAGGCAGTTACTCTATTGAAGTCTAAAACTATTGTATCTGCCCAGAGACACTCTGGATCTGCCATAACCAATCGCTAACGTTTGGTCATGACGTATGTCATGTCGAAACCCCGTGAGAAGGAGGGCCACAACATCATGGCCACCAACAAAACTAAGCAAAGACTGTTCCTGCTCTGGCTTTAACTTCTTGATGTTCGGCAGCTTTGCCACAACGGACCGAATGGCTTCGCTCGCATCTTTCTCCGCTGCCATTACTGAACTACAGCTCAAAATAACGCAAGACATCAACGTCATCGTTCTCAGCCACTCCCTCTGTTCGCTGATTGGCCCTGTAAAAAATTGACAGGAGAAAACCAAAGACTACAGCACAATCCCAGACGTAGTATCAAGGGGGTAATCCATCAGCCGGAAACTGAAGCCTCCCTGGGGGCCGCCATTGTAGCAGACCATCACCTGCTGTTAGCATTCCATTGACTCCCATTCATTTTGGCGTCACTTTGACAGCGAATAACTTAGGCTGATATCTGAGGCGTCCAAAGACTTCATTTGTCCATTATTTATTTCTAAAGAAACACGACAATGTATACAATGCTCCTTTACTTTGTATCTTACGTTATGGCCCAGTAGAAGCCGTTTTTGTAAGAATAGGCTAACGATTGCGTCATAACCACGCGACTCTCTGTCGCACAGTAGATAAATTACCGTTTAGACGAGGACAAGCTCGCAGGCAATCTTTTACTGTCTATGAGGCAATCGGGGAGACATGGAGGCATAAAGTCAAGGGAGAAGCCCATAGATAGAGTCCATAAAAGCAATGGGACAAAATATTTCAACAACGTTTTTGAGGAATTGGAAATAATTAGGTGATTCAAATTTGTCTTTGCACAGCTATTATAAGATTTACAACTGTCAGACAGGTTGCTCACGTCACATCTGCGTCATCAAGCTCAGTTTGAGCCTGCGCAGTACGCTCATCCATCAGGAAGTGAGTGCTTATAATGGGCTTCACTTTTCTCCGTTGAAATCAAGGGGGTCGCTGTGTCCATTTCTTTTACTGTCTATGCGTAGTACTGAAGGAAAATGAAAATTGAGCGGAAGTACGTAGAAGGGCAGCTACCTAACTGCACCTGCGCTATAGACCATGCGCTTAGATCGTTAGAATAGGGCCCATAGTATCAAGAGCAGATTTTGCTTTGAATGCAGAAAATTCAGACACCCTAAAGACTTACAGCAAAATCAGAGATGAAGGTCCATTGCTGCATTGGCTGGTTGTATGTTGGCTCACTTCTCACCAAGCTAAGGTTAAAGGTCAGCCCAGGGTGGTCCGCACACATGACCATGGAAGTCATAAGGGAGGCTGTGTTGACAGAAATGTTATTATTCTGATTGAACACAAGATCACATGACACTGCCTCATCGTTACAAGTTTCCATTAATTGACCCATTAAATGAACAAATTTCACAAGAAATGTCTCTTAATTCACCCCCAAATCATTTTTTATACATTAATTTATAATAATTTGAAAATTCTCAAACATTACATTTGGCATCAACTGTTATTTACAAAGGTACTTTACAATTATTTTAATTGAATTACAGTTATAAGAATAGAGTTATAACAAGAGCTGTTTCCAAAAATAAGCTTCTTTTTCTATATTCAAAATATAATTGTGTGTGACTTATGACTAGGATTTATCTTAACAGTTTCATCCAGTTGTATAATAGCTTTAATGAAGCTATGAGCAAAAAAAATGAAAAAATAGAACCAGATTAAATCATTTACAGGTGACTTTTGACTTTATGCTTAATAAGCTATAACACACCTGAATGTGCAGTAACAAAGAGCCCCCGAAAACGTGCTTCTGTACGGAAGTTGACAACCAAGCGACCTTGTTCGTTTATGCGCATGCTTGTAGGATAGAGGGCCCCTAAAAAATAAATTTCACACAATGAAAAAATCCATATAAACCACTGTTCAAAAGTTTTGGATCAGTAATATTTTTTTCTTTTTTTCTATTCATCAAAGAATCCTGAAACAAAATGTATCACAATTTCCACGACAAAAAACAAACAAACATGAAAAACACAAATGTTTTCAACATAAATAAATGTTTCTTGAGCACCAAATCAGCATAGAATGATTTCTGAAGGATCATGTGACACTGAAGACTAGAGTAATGATGCTAACAGGAATAAATTACATTTTAAAATATATTCAAATTGAAAATTGTGCTGTCTTGCCTTGTAATTCAGCCTCTGGTGGACTACCAATGCCATCTCTCCACAAGATGGCAGTATCATAAACAAAAGTGAGACGCAGCTCCGACTGCAGGTCAAAGTGCTGCCAACCACCAGCGCCAACGGGTGAATGGAACACGTATGACACGTGCAGGGGGACACGTAGGGTCACATAAGACTGCACCAGGTTCAGCACCTACACAGGACAGAAAGGTCAATACTATAATAACTACCCAGATAACAGTTTTGGGAACCTACCCAGAATGAACATACTAATGTTCTCTGTTAATTAGTCAGGAATGCTTTCTTTACGTAAATAGAATGTTCCCTTTAGGTTTGGAGAAGTTTTAGATTTGGTTAATTTATGAAATAAAAATCCCTTTTAGTTAAAGATCCATAAAGGTTCTCTTTAGGTTGTCACCAAAAAATACCTGCCTGCAATATTATGGGAAGATTTGTTTATATGTTGTCCAAAAAAAAAAAAAAAACTTCCTGCAATGTTCTGGGAAGGTCAATTTATGGTTATAAAAATAAAACCTAAGAGAGATATATATTTTTTTTTTTTTTTTTTAAATGACCTATCGTTTCGCGAGATAAGACCCTCCTCCTCAGCTGCGATCGTGCACAGTCCGTTGAAGCACTTCAAAGACCTTTGAAACTGCATTGATTTGGACTTCAAAACGCTGGTTGTCATTGAAGTCCATTATTCGAAGAAAAATCCAGAAATGTTTTCCTCCAAAAAATTAATTTCTCTTTCACTGAGGAAAGAAAGACATGGATATCTTGGATGGCATTGGGGTGAGTCAATTATTAGGAAATTTTCATTTTGAGGTGAACTAATCCTTTAAGAGAAGCAAAGTACATATGTGCCACCAGCAGATGGTGCTGTTGCTCTTGCTTTACGTTAACTCTGCAAGCCTCATCAGTTAGTAAACTGATTTCAGGTTTACCCTGAAAAGAAATTATAAATTAATTGAAATAAAAAATGTAACTCTTTTATTTAAATTACATTAACAGTCAGAATCACACATTTCTAATAGAAAAATGTATCCTAAAATATTTGCAGTAAACTCAAATTAAAAGTACTTTAGCTATGAAGCGCATAGTTCACTAACTGCTAACTCTTTAAGAAAGTATTTTTGAATAATTTCACAGATCGACTTCACTGAACTTGAATGTGGCCTGTACAGCCGTCCATCCCTGTTTGATGACACTAGTCCACTTTAATTAACTGCAGAGTAAATTAATAGAGCCTGTGTCCATGGTGAAGATGAATGACTGGCTCAAACAGGCATGTAAACAGTCTTCCAAGCTTGTTTTAAGGTCTACCCTTTCCAAGCTAGCAGTTAAAAGGGAAGAACAGAAAAAAAGAGAAGATTTTTATGATCTAAAGGTCAGTTTTGACTCACTGTTGGTGAAAGACAAATAGTGGGCTGCTTAAACTTCAGGTACATAAAGCAAATGCCTTTGCCAATAAGCTAAAACAGATAGCCACAGCATAATGGTTTGATGTGATCTCACAACTGTGAAATAAGTTTAATATGTTTGGCATAGACTGGAAATCCATATATCAATTGCAGGAGTCTAAACCTTGAAAAAAAAAAATACAATCCTGAATTGACACTGAAACAAAACAAAACCGATAGAGACATGTTAGCTGCTTTTAAGGGCACAAAATACATTCTTACACTACCGTTCAAAGGAAGTCTCTTTTTCTAATCAAAGGCTGCAGTTATTGCATAAAACTTACAGTAAAAACAGTAATATTGTAAAATATTATTACAATTTGAAATAACTGTTTTCTATTTTATGTAATTTATTCTTGTGACGCAAAACTGAATTTTCAGCATCATTCTTCAAGACATCGTCTTCAGTGTCACATGATCTTTCAGAAATCATTCTAATATTCTGATTTGCTGCTCAAGAAACATTTCTCACTGTTATCAATGTTAAAAAACAGTTGTGCAGCTTAATATTTTTGTGGAAACCATATTTTGTTTCAGAATTATTTGATTAATAGAAAGTTTAAAAGAAGATTATTTATTTATAGAAATTTTTGTCTTTACTGTCAATTTGATCAATTTAATGCATCCTTGCTAAATAAAATAATTTCTTAGAAAAAAACACTTTTGAACGGTAGTGTATTTGAATTTTTATTTGCCTGATGCTAAAGGCACGATGAAATGTAATTAAATAGTTTTCTTGTCTTTCCTCACCTGTCCATCAGTCCCGATGTTCCCTCCACAATCGTTGAGCAGTTCAGACATGTCATAGTAGCTGACAAACTCCCACAAGCATGCCTCCAGATGCAGGTTTCGGTAGAATCGTAGGGTATTTTGTCCCCTGAGGGTCGTGCTATACTGGTAGGGCGCCGTCCCGCCAATGGCATCTGGATTGCGGGTGGCGTCGGAGATGAAACCGTAGCGGGTCCGCACCTCTGTGAAGTCCAGCAGGTTTGAGCAGCGATGGTTCCCAACACGCGTGCCGTCTGGACTCAGGGTCAGTTCAAAGTTGGAGAGCGGCCGAGTGGAGACGACAGGTAACATACCTAACAAGGGAATGAGGCAGATGATGTAATATGGATGTATCTGTTGTTATTGTTAACTAAAACTCAAACAAAAAATATTGAAAATATTATTTTTTGTCATTGGAATAAAGTATGCACGCATAAATAAATAAATAAATAAATAAATGTAAGTTGAAGTACTAAAACAAAAATCAATTTAAGCTAAAAAGAAATATAAAAAACTCAAAAATTAATAAAAATGAAAAAACAACAAAAAGTTTTAAAACCTAAACTAAAATTACAATGAAAATGGAAAATCTAAAAATAAAAGCTAATTCACAATATTAATCATAACTATAAAAGTACATAAATAATACTAAAATAACACTGATATGACAGAAATGTATCAAACTCTTATAAACAGTATTTAAATATATATACTGTGTGTATATGTATTATATATACATATTTTATATATTAATTGTGAGACTACACAGAGTATTTGTGCTTTTCAAAAATGTCACACCACAAGTGTGCAAAAAAAAGAAAATTAATATAAAATTTTAATGAAAAGTCATTGTGATTTATCAATGTATATTATTCCCTATATGCTGGACAGGCGGATAAGCAAAATCTGTTTACACTACGGTAGGTGTACTCAGGCCCGCCACACAAAAATGACTGGGTCTCTGAAAAGGTCCAGTGAATGGGCCGCCCCAAATCTGCTTGGCTACTCATATCATGCCTGTGCTCTCTCTCTCTCTCTCTCTCTCTCTCTCTCTCTCTCTCTCTCTCTCTCTCTCTCTCTCTCTCATTAATATACATTTAACTGAGAGATACTCAGTGATGGGGGCTACATTGGTACACACACACGCCAAGGTTAACAAACGATCTGCACTGTAAACCCGGACAAGTTGGCAAAACTCAAAACATTTAAAGGGGTGGTTGAATATGATTTCACTTTTCTAACTTTAGTTAGTGTGTCATGTTGCTGTTTGAGCATAAACAACATCTGTAAAGTTACAAATGTAGCATGAACACGTTACAGTGCACCCCACAAACACAATCAAGCCTTCGAAACAAGGTGTTTTACCAATCGATTGCCTCAAGTTATGAAATTCAAAGTTTAAGTAAGCAGAACTGGCAAATTGTATTTTGTACTTAAACATTTCAAGGTAAGAACAATTAAGATTTATTAGTACACTAATTAATACATTTAATATGTCCAAAAAACAGGTGATGTCATACTTTGTAGTAGTGCTATCGTGGCGTAATAATCTGTTTGGTAGTAAAATGTATTACCTGAATGAAATGAAATCGATTGTATCGTCCTGTGGAATCATTAAGTCACAGACAGCATAAGAAGATGTTCAACTAATAAAGATCTTCATCGCTGACGCTGGCAAACAATATGATGCATTTGAAGATTTGCTCTCACTTGACTGTACTGTAGTCCACGGCCGATTCATCCAACGCTTGTGATGTTCTTAAATCTTCCTGTTAGACAACTTCGAGTCGAATGTGAATTGAAAGCGCTTCAGACGATTCAGTCTGTGAGGAACTGAACAGGGCTGCGTTTCCCAAAAGCATCGTCAGCCTAAGAAGATCGTAAAAACGATCGTACGAATGATCTTAATATTACGGTCTGTTTCACAAAAGCATCGTAACTTAAGTAGCACTTGAAAATCATCGTAGATCTACGAGTGCTCTGGAGTAATCGTAAATCCCCAAGTGCATCGTACGAAGACAGAGTTATAAGGTCACCTGCAGGACAACCGGCACATTACACATTTAACTTTATCCAAGTGCAATGTGATTATAATAGGCTATAAGGTTTTGATTGTACTTTATTGTACACTTTATTACTCGTTTTTTGTTTAAATGAATTTATAAATAAAATAATAAAAAAGGGCAGAAAATAACAACAACAAAATAAATAATTTAATCTAATAATTTTAATCTAAATTAAATGAATGAACAAAAAATAAATAAAAGGTGTAATATGCTTCAAAGACTGGGGAAATAGGATGAACTAAAAAAATATGCGAATGACTTGCTGACATGCACGAAAACCAGCCATGTAGCCTGTTTCTTGGTTGGCCCCATGCCATGTGGTCCCATGCCATCTTTGTCCTTCTCCACCTCTTCATCCTCCTCCCTGTTAAGGACACTCTCATATATCCTGGCTACAACAACAAACATTCTCAAATGATCATGTTCTCAACATTCTCAAACTGCTGAGATTTTGTGGCTACAGTCTGGACAACAGAAGATGGAGATGGCAGATGAAACTGATGGTTCCTCTGAGCATGGAGGACCTGACCAGGCTAAGGTTGAGTTACTCCTACTCCTCCATGAATGTCAATACCACCACAAATGCCACCTGAAGCCCTTGTGCCAAGTATTGACAAGGCCTTTTCTTCCTCTGCTGTGAGAAGGGGGATTCATTGGTCCCACCACCTGTTTTATTAAATGTTGTCCTCTGCAGTGCCCTTTTCCTTTTAGCAAGGCTGGCAAAGTCCTGCCACTTCTTCCTGACCTCCTTCCCTGGACTTTTAATGCCCCTAGTTGCAGTCGGTTTTGTAGCAATAATCTCGCAGATTTTTTGTTTTTGTTTTATTTGTATGACTGCCCTTAAACCTGCTGAATAAAATATGTTGTATAGCTCCACCTCATCTAAAATGACATTAATCTCCTCTTTAAAAAAAAAAAAAAATTCTTTTTTTTTTTGTTTCAGCCAGTTTGCTGGTGTCAATGGTGCTTTTTTGGTTCAAAATAAAATATGGTAACCTGTTTATATTTAGAATGAACATAATTATTGCTGGACTGCATGGGCCCCCCCTAGCGGCTGGGCACCAGAAAACGTTCCCCTTTATCCCCCCTTATGGACGGCCCTGGGTGTACTGACCATCAATATGGGGCATGGTAACAGTCAGTTTAATGAGGTTTGGATGGTCTGGATCTTCTGTTCCAGTGTAGCGCAGTCTGGCAGAGAAAGGTTCAGCTCCAACTGTGCCAGGAACCCGAGGCTGGCACATACCTGATGCCAAAAAGAAGAAAAATTAAACAGCAGCAGATTAAAGAGGCATGAAAAAATGTTTGCAACCCATTTTACTTCCATATATTTCTGAGTGAAATAAGATATTCAATGAGAAAATTTGTAAGACGGGACTTAATGTTTTCTACTGGAAACCGTATGGATCACATTAAGTGTGTGTGAATTATGCACATTAAGACAAGGACTGCAAATAAGTAAATTTTGTATGCCCTTTTATGCAAACTTCCCTCCGTCTCTATCACTTGGATGTATGTCATTGCTTACGTTGCACGAGTGCCCACTACTGGTGGAACGCCCTAAGCCCTTGATCACTTAGAATCTGCAATGGTTATACTTTATTGTTTAAAGGTTTTCAGTTCACATAGGAATTTGTTTTAAGCTACATTCTTTAATCCTTTGAAGTTGCATGCACTTCAAAATGGCGGAGGTGATTCCCCCAAGGAAAAGTGCTTAGGTAAGTTTGCGAGTCTATGTCTAAAAGTGGAGTTAAACGCTACCCAGCAAAGTGTAATTCTGACTTTAATTTGCAAGATATAAACTCGCAATTGCAAGTATTAATGTCAGAATTGCCAGTTATAAAGTTATAAAGGTATATGAGATATAAACTCACAATTCTGGCGTTTTTTCTCGCAATTCTGACTTTTTTTTCTTGGAATTGCAAATTTATATCTCACAATTCTAACTATATATCTGGCAATAGCAAGGGAAAAAAGACTTGTGAGTTTATATCTCGGAATTCAGACTTTTTTCGAACAATTCTGACATTTTTTCTCACAATTGCACGTTTATATCACACAATTGTGACTTTATATCATGCAATTCTGCAAAAAGAAAGTCAGAGTTGTGAGATAAAAAGTCATAATTACCTTTTTTTTTTATTCAGTGGCGAAAACAAGCTTCCATAGGTTTTAAAATGGTCATGGGAAACTACATTTTTCCCATGTAAAATGTTTTGGTACAAGACTAACATTGGCTAACATTATGGACTTTATGGAAAAAAATTAATGGAAATAAACTTTTACATATTATCATAGAGATTACTGTCAAAAATGCTTTAAAAGCTACAATTTTATCGAGATCAAATGATGCAGAGCTCTAGAAAAAAAAGTATCAGATAATAAAATCAGACAGCCACTTTTGTTTTTTCATCTTATTATTTTAATTTTTTTGGCCTAGAAATGGTCTAAAACTGGTGCTAATTCTGTAATGCACTAAACTCACCGTCTTCCTGGCTGATGGAAACTATGGGGCTGGTGAGCTCCAGGCCTTCATCCCCATTTGAGTTGACAGCCCGGGCTGCACACTGCACACGCGAGCCTGCTTGGAAATACACTGAGTCTAATGTGATTGTTTTGGAGGAGGTGAAGAAGGTGTCAAAATCCACCTCCTTCATGGGGCTGGTCACACCGTCAGGTCCTGTAGGGGCACTGACCAGCCAGCGGTACCTGGTCAGGGTGTTATTGATGTGCTCCGAAACACAGATGGAGCCCGTCCGGTCAAAGTCAGGATACTTGGAGTTGCATGACTATAATACATATAGAAATAAATTAACATACTGTATATCCTGTATATATATGATGGAGACAGATGGATGTAGACAGACAGACAGATAGATAGATAGAGAGATAGATAGATAGATAGATAGATAGATAGATAGATAGATAGATAGATAGATAGATAGATAGATAGATAGATAGATAGATAGATATCTTTTATGTTCATTGTTTCCCTATGTAGTGAACATACCGTGACACAGAGTACGGGATATCCTGCGACTGGCTGAGTATCTCTCGTCCTGCTTGTATCATCGTACTGCAACAGAGAAACCACCACTGGCACAGAGGGGAAGGTCACGTCAGCCATACTGTTCGCCTCCTCAATGTAGATGATGGCTTTGGTGACCTGAAGGTTTGGAAGAGAAGCTGTAATGTACAGTGTGGGTCTAATAGACAGTAAGATTATATACTTTGTTTCCATATTCCAGGGCAAGCATATTTTGGAGTACCTGAATTTCTGCTACCATGTTCTCATCAGGTTTGAGGTGGACCGTGAAGGCCTCTCTCATCTCTCGCACACCATCATACAGGATTTCCACCTCTAAAATGTGCTCTGTCTCTCCCTCTTTAAACTCCACATCTACAGTTGGGAAATTGTCATATTAACAATTATATACTTGGTAGTATTTATTATATTTAAATCAACATAAATTATGTTAATATAACAAATACTATTAGGAATACAATTGTTTTTCTATTTAAATCAGCATAAAATAGGTAAACTGAAAAATAATTGTATTCATATAGTAGTATTTGTTATATTTACTTATTACACGGCTCTGTGGAATACTTAATTCTGATTGGTCAATAGTGCCACCCAGTGGTATGTTATTGCCAGATAACAACTGCTCAAAACAGATAATGCAGGCTCATCCGGGTTACTGAGGTCAGCAGCGCTAGGAACAGTTTTTCTTTGTGGATGTTCGCGTTTGCTGAGCTAATAAAATATTAAAACACAGTCGAATCAATATTTTGTTACAGTTATTTAATTATGCCATCCAGTACCGTGGACTCTCTTGTTTCATACAAACACAGATGCTGCCATGTTGTGACTATTGTATTGTTCTGTTGAATTATGAGATAAAAACAGGTACGATTTTAAAACGGTTTAATCTGAAATCAATATATCTTATCCCCATAATTATTTATGTTGCGAAATTATGTGTATTATGTGGTATGACTGTATACCGTATCTCTTAAATGTCCGTCTAGCTTGAACTTGCCGTGCTAGCAACTGCTCTCTCTGCGAAGCTTTGCATTTAAATAATAAAATATTTCAATTCAGACCAATATTTCGCGTCTAATTATTTACTTATGTGGCAAGTAGCGGTGTAATTAGCGGGATAATGTTCATCCAGCCAGTTGTTCTCAGATTATGCTTTGCGTCGGGGTCCTCATCACCCTGTCAGGGGTTATTCTGAGAGAACAATCGGCTGGATGTACATCATCCCTTACATAATTTATTTAAAAGAAAAAACTGTTGTTTTCATAGTAATATTTGTTTTAAATCAGAATAAATTAGGTAAATAAAACATACTACTATGATGAATAAAAATGTATTTTTTTATTCTATCTTACTCAATTTATTCTTTTGTATAAGGTTATTGTGTATGTGGGTTGGCAATGTTTTTATTGTCATGACAATGCATAATATTCTTTGATCAGAATCATTTGAAAGTTAAAATTATGAGTTTGGGGTAAAACATGTTCTTGTGAAATTCCCCTGTGAGGTCTCTCTAACAAAACTGTGCTATGATGTTGTGTTTGAACCCACCTTCAGAGATGGGATGGTAATCTTCTCCAGAGGAAGCTGAGCCGTCCTTTGTATGGACCCGAACCACTGACACTTTGGATGTGTCTCCTGTCCTATGGACCGGGATCCTCACCACTGATATTTGCCCTGACTCACTGGGTTCACTGACACTGAACTTGGTTGCTCCGAACCTGATAATGGCCTCTGGGGAAGAAGGATTGCGAGAAAGTTAAGATGTATGTCAGCACTGCATTATCACTTCAGTCAACACTAATATCAACCAATCAGCTTAACCAGACTGATGATTAAAGATCTTTAAAGATTTAAAGGAATAGTTCACCCAAAAATTGAAATTCAGTCATCATTACTTACCCTCAATTTATTCTAAACCTATATGAATTTCTTTATTCTGCTGTAACACAAAAGAAAATATTTTGAAGAATCTCGGTAGCCAAACATTTGATGGACCCCATTGACTTCCATAGTATTTTTTCCCCAAGGAAGTCAGTGGGGCCCATCAACTGTTAAGTTGCCCATATTCTTCAAAATACAGTACTTAGCATAAGTGAACACACCCATGCTAAAGTTGATTAAAAAGAGGAATAAAAAAATCATCTTTTGGAAATTGATCTTAATGCCTTAATTAAAAAAATTAGGAAAAATACAACCTTTAAGGACAATAATTTTCTTTGGATCCATGAAACAACTGGGCTTTAAAAATAAAAACCTGCCTGCCTCTATGGGAATTTGATATAGGGGTGTCCTGACTTATGCAACCTGTATTCTAAGGAAGAACATTTATTTATTTACGATACATTTTTCATTCACAAAGAAAACAGGTGTTCTTAAAGGTTGGATTTTCCTCATTTTCTTTAATTAAGGCATTAAGATCAATTTCCCAAATATGATTTTTTTATTCCTCTTTTTTGTCAACTTTAGCATGGGTGTGTTCATTTATGCTAAGCACTGTATATTCTTTTGTGTTCAGCAGAAAAAAATAAATACATACAGGTTTGGAACAACTTTAGGGTGAGTAAATGATGACAGAATTAACATTTTTGGCTGAAGTATCCCTTTAAGCAATCTATTTGCAAGTGAACTTATTAATGTTGACAAAATCATACATTTATCTTTAAATTAATCTAGCAGATAAGTGCATTTAAATTCTACATTCTTTCTCTTTTATCCTGTTTGAAATATTTATTGTGAAATAATGCATGCTATTATACTAACGACTTGTTGGGTTTTCCTCTTTCCACATCTCCTATACATCTTTAAGATCTACATTTCTGAATTTGATTCAGAGTACATTCTCTGCTCTTAGGCCAATTAAGTACTTTCTAGGACAGAGATTACAGCAATTGCAAGTGAACATAAGTGGGTACAGAAATGTGGGAAAGTAAGAGATAAAAGTCTTACTGTCAGCATCATCCTTTATCTTGATGAGTGTCTCATTCTGAGCCCCTATGGAGGCCCCAAATGGAGACTCACTCTTGGGGCTTCCCAGCACCAATCTCAGCTCCTCATCTTCCTCATGTTCAGTGCCATCCACGAGGATGAGGACACAAGGCTTCTCCACCTCACCTACACAAGTAATCATTTCAAGAGAGAGTTGTTGTTAAGTATGCATAAAATATGTCAGTACATCAAACAGCAAAATAATTATATAGGATAAATCAATGGATTTTCTTTCAGAATAAGTCATTATTATAGCTTAAACACACTTAATACTACCTGGTAAAAAGACAATGGTAGAGACGTCTGTGTTTGGCCTCTCATTGAAATCCATCATGACTTGCGCTGTGCCTTGACGGCTGTAGCATCGCACGCTTGACTTGTAGCTCAGATCTCCGCTCCGGTACACAATAACAGAAATCTGTCCATCATCCTCATTACCCGTGTACGTAGGATCTCGGAATTCCACCTTGGGCACTAAAACACAAAAGTCTCATATTTAAACCCAAATCATGTTTATCATAATTGTTTTGGTCTTGTTTTTGTATACTTTATTTTGCCTTTTTAAGGTTTAATATAAGACCGCTCACAATCTGAGATGGAGTCGTTAATGTAGATTGTAGCTTTTCCTGGTTCTCCCAATATGCCGTTCATGGGCATACGGAGAACCAGCTCAAACTTCTCTGGCCCCTCTAGCACCGGCTGTCCCAGGTCATCCAGGATCGTAACCTTGAACGTCTGCATGTTGACGCCGGGGGAAAAGTCCAGGTTCTTACTAATCCCAACATAGTCCACACCAGCTGTGTTAAATGTTTGAAGAAAGTTAGTGGGTAAACGGAGAAACAAATTAAGAAAGTTCAATGACAAAAGAACAATTTCCTCTCACAGGTAAATTAACAGTGGGAAAATAAATGCCTCTCTCATTGTCACAGGCCTGCAGGAATGGCCAACCTTTTTGTCCAGAATAAAGCAAAATAAATAAAGTATACTGATATTAGACTGGTAAAAGAATACATTTGTGGTTAGCAGTGTTGGGTGTAATTATTTACTAAATAATCTATTAACTGAAATTGAATTACTTTTCCCTTGAAAAGAAGGTCCTCGGTTTGAGCCCCGGCTGTGCCAGCAGTCCAATCTGTGTGAAATTTGCATGTTTTCCCAGTGTCAGTATGGGTTTCCTCCGGGTGCTCTGGTTTCCCCCACAGTCCAAAGACATGAAAGTTATGTGAATTTTATATGCCAAATTGTTGTAGGAGTGTGTGTGAGTGTGAATGTGCCTCAGTACTCGGTAGTGTCAGAAAGGGCATCCGGTGGAAAACCTGTGCCAAATCAAATGTGTGTGTGTGTCAAGCAGACCCTGCAAATGAGCGGGAATAACACTAGGAAGATGGAAGTAATATTTCTAGATCATGGTAGATAGCAACACTGAAAACCTTGTCAGTAAGAGTGAGTACGGCTCTCGTCTTCTGGCACTGTCTATTTTTGTGAGTGTTGCTTTAGCCTGTGGGGCTTGTAACAGCATACCGTATTATTGTCTCATCGTGTGAATTTCTCAAGATACAAGCTTGACAATGTATTATATTAACCAAGCATTTTGACAGTAAGTATATATAAAAGCTTCTGCACAAAGAACTGCCATATGGACAGGTCTGTCTGATACATACCTTCGGCTGAAACAGGGTCAGTCTTTCGAGACCGCACTGTGACCGTTCCAGTTTTGGAAATATCACTTCCTGTTCTCCAAACCCTGACTTCGACATAACCGTCACTCTCATCTACGTGGTACTCCATCTCTCCGAAATAAAATACTGGTGCTGTTAGAAAATAAAAAGAGATGTTTAATGGAAGGAACAATGTAGATACAAGCATGATCCCTACATGAGTAATGTCGGAACATAAAATAAAATATTTAGAACTGTTATTGTTCCCTTTTATGTCAGTAACTCCAACGTTCGTCGGAGGGATCTGACAGAAATGGGATCCTTGTAGAGAGACCAATCTACTTTGAGAGAAACTAAAATAGCCAATGCACATTGGCATTGCGATAATTGCGCCACCTGCTTCTATCACGCAGTGCGGGTATATAATGAGCAGGTGCAACGCATCTTTGCATTTAGCTTTGGAGCCGAGCTGATTCATGTTCTGTTCCAGCAGTCTTACTTTTAAAGAAGAGACAACTTTTTGAGTGTTCTTTTTGGAAGAAACCAGGATCACCTCAGAAAAAAAACGACTGTTTTCACAACTCTCAGCGTGGCGGTTCGGTTGAGTGCCTCAACGAATAGCACAATTTCCCGCTGTTGGCTACGGACATACCCCTGTACGCTTCAGCACTAGAGAGAACAGATTTTCCTAAAAGAGCTTACACTCGTGTGACATTCCACTCGTGCGTTTCTGGATGCGGTCGTTCCCTGTCCTCATGTGACGGCCACGATCACTGTCTCACATGCCTGGGCTTAAGCATGCTGAAACTGCGTTTGTGGGTGGTTCATATTCTCTCAGGAGAACATGACCACGTCGGGACGTTGTTTGTCTTCCCTTTCTCGCAAGGGCTTGAGCGTTCATCGCGCCGTGTGCCGTCAAGCTGCTGGTGCTCGGGTTGTCACGGCAACCCAGCACGTCGTGCGGTGCTCTAGATGCACAGTTGAGACTCGAGCACACGAGGTGGAGTCCCTTTGCCTATTTCCTGCTCTAGTTCCTCCTCTGGGGACCACCAGAAAAGGGCTACTTTTGCTAATAGCACTGTGATCTGAGGATTACACTGAGCGTTCCCCGACGAGACCACCTCTTCGGGCCAATCACTCCTCTAGCGCATCACAAGCATGTTGAGTGGGTTCTCCTGAGAGAACATGGTCATGTCGGTGCATTGGTCGTCTTGCCTTTCTCGTAAGGGCATGAGCGTTCAGCGCACCATGTGCCGTCGAGTTTGACGGCCACTTTCACAGGTAGATCTGTTTGCTTCCCCGGACACGTCACAATGCCAGTTGTTCTTCTCCCTGACCGACAGAACCCTCGACACAGATGCACTGGCACATAGCTGGCCCCGGGACCTATGCAAGTAAGCGTTTCCCCCAGTGAGCCTTCTTGCACAGACCTTGTGCAAAGTCAGGGAGGAAGAGGAGCAGATCCTGTTAGATGCCCCCTATTGGCTCAACCGGACCTGGTTTCCAGAACTAGTACTCCTTGCGACAGTCCCTCCCTGGCCCATTCCTCTGAGGAAGGACCTGCTTTCTCAGAGAAGGGGCACCCTATGGCATCCGCGTCCATACCTCTGGAAACTCCATGCCTGTTCCCTGGACAGAACGCGGAGGTTCTAGGTGACCTACCCCAGGTGGTGGTAGACACCATCACTTCTGCTAGAGCCCCCTCTATGAAGTTCCTCTATGCATTGAAGTGGAACCTATCTGTTGAGTGGTGTTCTTCCCGACGTGAAAACCCCCGAAGGTGCCTGGATAGAGTTTTGCTTTCCTTCCTGCAAGATGGGTTGGAGAGAAGGCTGTCTCCCTCCACCCTCAAAGTTTATGTCACCGCTATTGCCTCACATCATGATGCAGTTGAAGGTAAGTCATTGGGAAAGCATGACCTAATCGTCAGGTTCCTGAGGGAGGAAGGGAGACTAAATCCGCCTGTCTCTGGTGCTCAGCGTACTGCAGAGACCTCCCTTCGAACCGCTGCAGTCAGCAGAGCTAAAGATCCTGTCACTAAAGACAGTGCTCCTGAAGGCGCTGACTTATATCAAGAGGGTAGGGGACCTGCAAGCGTTTTCGGTCAACGAATCGGTCCTAGAATTCGGACCGGCTGACTCTCACATTGTCCTGAGAACCCGGCCTGGATTTTTGCCCAAGGTTCCTACCATGCCCTTTAGAAACCAGGTAGTGAACCTCCAATCGCTGCCCTCAGAGGAGGCAGACCCAGCCCTGGCTTTTCTCTGTCCCGTCCGTCCTTGCGGTTATACGTGGACAGAACGCAAAGCTTTAGGACCTCAGACCAGCTCTTCGTCTGTTATCGCATGCCAATGTGCATTGGCTCGTTTAGTTTATCTCGAAGTAGATTGGTCTCTCCGCGAAGATCCCATTTCTGTCGGATCGATCCGGCGAACATCTCCGTTCCGTCTTTCAGGGAACGTGGGTTACCATACGTAACCGAGACATTCATTTTATGAAAGTCAATGGGGTCCAAACAACACTGGATCCCTGTCGTTACCTGCTTTGTTTGCTCTCCCTATTTATTCTCCTTGTGTCTCCTTGTGTGATCATCACTAATGTTACCGTGTTTACCTACTCTAGTCAAGTCATGCTGTCCTGTACCCAAGGGGTAGTTTTTGTTTGTGTTTTCAATTTTATTAATGAAGTCCTTTATTTCTCCTGCAATTGAGTCCTCGCTCCCTTTCCTCAACCTGACAGTTTTGGGGGGGGGGGGGGGGGGGGGGGGATAACTATCCCTTTAAGAATGAGGAACTGTCTGAGGCAGCTTTAACAAAAGGTACGGGGATATGGAGACAGACGGGCTAGCATGGACCTGTCTGTCTGCAATTAACACTTCACCCATTTTAGAATTCAGTGCCAAATCCTTGTTCATAGCTCACAAGCACCCTATCTGCTGGGCAAAGGTCTATGTCACACTCAGCTTCCAAATGTGTTTTCTTGTAAGTCACTGTGTCAAGTACTGAATCTGATTGAGGGTATACATTGAGGGTGTTGAAGGAGTTCAAGCTGCTATATGTCCACGGTAGGAAGCACATCTAAGCCCAAGTAAAATAAACAGCATGTGTGACGAGATCTTTTCCTCTCATTTAAGTCTTCTGTGGCATGGAGGACTCACAGGCGATGTGATAAAAAAAATCCCAGCAGGTTCATTTTTACCCCTAAACCAACAATGAACTGTTGACGCATTAGGATGGAATAAAATGATGAGGTCATGCGGGGTGTTTGGAGATGGGTTTTTTCCATTAAAAAGCTTAAAATATAATCACTTCAGCATTTGAGCTTTTTTTAGGGCCCATCATAGAATGATTTTTCCGGTTACAGAGTTATTCAAGCTCCAACTCTTACATTATGAGGTAATACTGAGGGGACTTCTCCTTCAGAATGAAGAAAAACATACAGGTTTGGTATAACATTAAGGCAAGTTAATGTGACATAATGTGACCTCAATAATGATTAAATACTCAGAATGAATTCTGAAGGATTATGTGACACTGAAGACTAATGGCTATCGAAAATTCAGCTTTGCCATCACAGAAATAATTTACATTTTAAAATATATTCAAATAGAAAACAGCTATTTTGAATTGTAATTATATTTCACATTATTTCTATTTTTCCTGTATTTTTAACCAAATAAATGCAGCCTTGGTAAGCATAAGAGTCTTTTTATAAACATTAAAAAAAATCACAATGACCCTGAAAACTTTTCTATGGTACATGTAGTTTAAGTGGTGCTTTTCTATTCCAAACATGCCGTCGCAATACAGCTGATTACTATTGCTTAAGTATGAGCAATAGTAATAATTTTGTGTTTCATATTTCCTTTTTTAATGTGCTGAAACTACTAAATTAACTACTTGCATTAATGATCAAAGGCTAAACTTAAACTAACAAAAAAGTTGAGATGCTTCACCTGCAATAAAATGCGCATAACAATCGTGTGAAGTTGCGTAAAAGCTCACAGGGGGCTAATATGTCTTTAGGCACTGCCTAGAGTTTTGTGTCCAAGGGTGAAAATTGTTCATGATGTGAAAATCCCATTATAAAATGTAGAGTTCAGAAAAACAGAGCGGCAGTTATCTCCAGCTTTATCTAGGTCTTGGAGACACATTAAATATAATTGCATGATGTGCCTTGGCACTGCCAGATCCTGTCCCTGCAGAGACATAAAGTACTGTGGGCGATCGGAAGGTAATATAAAATGAGTGCTTTGGTTTTGCTTGTTGTGTGGGTGCGTTTTGGTGTGTGTCTCACTGCTCCCACAATCAGAAAAGGTTCATTTTGTAAAAGGTACAAACAGTGAGCTTCAAAGCACCACAGTCCATTAACTGAAAGGCAAGCCATTGGCTCCTACACGACCCAAACCCAAACTCAGGCGCTTCACAGGGTGGATCAGGTTACCCATGTGGCAGTCTGCCATGGTGCTAGTGGGCTAAATTTGGACAACTGAGAGTTTTCTTTTCTTTAAAGGTTCTGCAGTTAGGTACTAATGCATTATCTTTTCAAAACTTGAATTATCTGGCCTGTAGCCTATAGTGCAGTCTAACAATCACTCTTAACTGGCATTTCACTTCACTGCACATTTGACCGCTTTGGTCAAAAGCTGCTCTTTAAAGTAACTCCAGCCAAAAACCTTTTCACAAGGACAGAACCAGAAGACATTAATGCACAGCTCCTTCATGCCTCATATCAACTCTCTGTAATTAAACCTCCCGGTGGAAAAAGCCGAAACAAAGCAGGAAAATGCAATAATTTAAAAAACTATGATTTCTGAAACATAAAATATTTCTTCCTATTTCTAAAATATTTTTTATTTTAGTGTGACATGGCCGACGCTAGCATCTTTATGTATGTATTACTAAATTTTAAAATTGTAATACATTTTACACACACACACACGTATATATATATATATATATATATATATATATATATATATATATATATATATATATATAAAGCACAGTTTACATCTGATTTAAACACTTGCCGTTAAAGGGGTGGTTAATTGCGATTTCACTTTTTTCATTTTAAATAGTGTGTAATGTTGCTGTTGGTGCATGAACAGTATCTGCAAAGTTGCTGCACTGAAAGTTCAATGTAAGCAGAGATATCGTCTTTTAAAAATCAGGAAGTTTAATGCCTACAAAAACGACTCGAATGGGACTACAACGAAATACTCCCGGGTTTTATACGTAACTAACCCATAACCAACCCTCCCTCCGGAATATTCAAAAAAGGGGGCGTGTCCATATTTCTGCTGCTTTGTCGAAGAAGAAGAGTTATAGTGGAGAGCAGTAGCCATGCCGTCGAAAGTGTGTTATTTTCACCCAGCTTTCAGGTCTTCTGTGTTCGGGCTTCCTACGGACGCTGTAGTTCGTCAACAATGGCTACAATTTATGTTTGATTATGTTCCTGAAAATTACAATCGTAATTTAGCTCTCCGTGCTGCGCATTTTACGGAAGACAGCTTCCAGAATCTCCACGAATTCAATGCCGGATTCAACTGTTACTAAAACATGAAGCAGTTCCAACTTTAAAACCAGAGGTAGCAGTTGTTGGGCCACAACCTGTAAGTAAGACTTAATAATTTTAAATGTATTTGCATGTATAATTTCAGACGTAATGTTTTAGTTTTGCCAGCGCTGTTTTAGTAGCCACTTAGTTATGCTATTTCGTGTGTCTATGACAAATGCGTACAAACATTTTGGACCTGAATTTGTAATTATGTACTAATTTTGTAAATGTATTTTCCATGTATACTTTATGACGTAATTTTTCGATTTGATCAAGAACGTAAACCAATGCCAACGCTGTTTGTTTATAGTAGCCAGTTAGTTCGATGCTATTTTGTGTGTGTAAGACAAACGTGTACCTAAAGAAAACGATACACTGAGTAAACTAACTTTGGTGAATAGATAAACGGTTGTTAATTATATCGATCAAACAATTACTTTAAAAAACGGTATTACTCTGTCATTTATTCAGTTATATTAAATGTTTAATCAGGAGAAAACCGTATCTCAAAAGCTATAAGCAGCAGTAGCATTTTCAAGTAACAGCGTATCGAAATTTTTATATAATACAGAATAGAATAGAATAATAATAATAATAATAATAAAATGTACCATTCAGAAACGTTTTGTAAGAGCCGTGGGGAGGTTCTGCTTGACTCTCTTCATTGCCTCTTTCTGGGTCTGATTCTGGCTCAAACTAATACGGCAGTAGGCTATTGACATTTGACCGGAGCACATGCAGCTTTCGCCTGTAAAGGTAATGGGTGTGAAGTTTTCAGACTACGTGCACTACGCAGTTTAGACAATTACAACACACCGGCCCAACTAACCAATCTGAGCCCATTGCCTGTTTCTGAGGGAGTGGTTTCATAGAATCAGGAAGTCAACCGGTCGTTCAAATGACAGAGGAGAAAGCGGCTTACAATAAAGGTGAAATTTATGAAAAATAAAGCTTTTTAAAAAAAAAAACACACACTTAGACATGTTATATTGCACCCCATAAACACAATCATGCAAAGAAAAAAAGCAGTAAACCAGCCCTTTAACCTGGGGAGAGAGGTAGAATGTACCCTGGGAGTCTGGTGTGCGGTTCACACATCTATCCACAGACATGTTTGTGCACTTGAACTTTCCTTAGCATTCCCACAGAGCGACAGCATTTATAAAAAGCAAAGACCTCTGGGTGGAAGAAAATGGCTGAACACATTAGCACAGCGCTAAGTGTTTTTCAGAGAGAACACATTGTACACCTTTCCACAGGAGCTCTCAAATGAGTCTGAATTGATTTAAGGTACTTTTCTTGAAAAAAAGCACCAGGACAGGTAATTTTTATGCAAAAAAGCAGGTCACATTTATTTCAACTGCAAAAAAAGCAAAAGCCATTTATGTTAACATTGCTTAACTGTTTACAAAATGACCTGCATGTAATGTGGAGACCAAATGAAAGACTTCAGTCACAATTGCAAGTTCTATATGCTCAAAAGTCCAAACACTGATGATTACGTAATGAATATGAGATTTAGATTTAAATATTTTTAAATTTAAACATCTAATGAATGTTATTTAACATTTTTAATTATTTAAAATGTGCCATGAATCTTTAAATGTTGTTAGTGTTGATAAATTGTTCTTTAAAGGTGGGGTATGTGATTTGCAAAACGGCCGGCAGATTTTGAAAATACACAACTCATAAGGTCCTACCTACTTCTCCTGCAACTCTGGCTCTGACTCCACCCATTCGAAAAACATGGACGCGCAATCAAGCATGAGCGAAAACTCAGATACCCATACATAGATACAATCGCTCACATTAGCTTCCTCCCCAAACAGGTTGTTTAGCTAGCTAGTTCTACATATGGCTGGGCTATAACGTTAGAACAGCTACAATTCTCGTGCGCATATCGTGAGTAAAGACAGTTCCCTGATTAGTAGTAAATACTACAAGATAATCGGCTTCTCACCTGTCAAGCAGAAAAAATGCCACAGCCGCATCTGTTGGTAGTCCTTCCTGGTCCTTCAGTTGCCGCCAACGTTGAAAAGCATCACCTAGAATGACCCTTGTTTTAGACCTTTCTCTTTCGGCCGTTTTGTTCGCAATTACTCTCTCGAAAATAGATTTCCTTTCCTGTGATGGTGTCTTGTCTGACATTCTCCAAACGGAAGCAACTATACCTTCTCCTTCTCTCTCTGTACCGGGGCGACTTGCACTTCCTGTGACTGGGTCACGAGCTTTGAGTATGCGCACGAACGGGACACGCGCGCGAGGGGGGTGGGGGGAGGGGGGCATGGTAAGACCGTTTGAGTGACGCATTCTCTGTCCAATGATTCTAGACGGTCTTGAAAATGATTGGCTGGAGTTTTTTGAGTCCTGCCCGTTCCACAGATGATTAAATTGCTTAATTTTCATTTCAGTGCTTCTAATTTACAGCCAGCAAGTGGGTCAGGAATAGGATTTCAAGTAATTTTGAAAAAATGGTCAAAAAAGAAATACACATACCCCACCTTTAAATAATGTACAACCAGGAATAAACAAACAGTTTTACGACAAGACTTAACCACAGGACATCTGCCTCATCTCCTCCAGGCTGACCCAGAATCGGAAGACTGAATCTTAATAATAGGCTCCAGAAAGACAGCCACCTACACTCATTTTGCTCCCTCCGGATACTCCCTTCCAATCTCTCTCTCCAAGTGGTTCATAATCATAGCTTTATTAGCCCAACACACATTCACTGCCTGACATCAAGCAGCATATTAGTGAACCTGATTTCTTAGGTACAAGTATCCTCTTGTTTCACAGTTACAACAACTCACGCGCAGTTCTTTCTCTAAACTTACGAGGGTGATTTTTGCCGTATCCAGTTTTGGCGTATCCAGTTTTGGCAGTTACTGCAGCGTGCGAGAACACGTCCCCAACACACTCATTATCAACAAACAGATTTTCTACATGTGATGTTGCCAGCTGATTTCTGTTACCAATATAATTACAGAAGGCTTGTGAGGACTAAATACAAGAACAGTAAAACCTGAAAAGGTTTGTATAAAGGCCCGTTCATACCAAGAACAATATCTATAAAGATACCTATATTAGCGGCCACACTTTACACAAGCGGACAATATCATTCTATTTATTCTAAGCTTCTAAACGTGCTTGTCTGTCACTCTAAATGCTCAAGCTTGTTACAACAGGATGGATTCTGATTGGCTGTCATTGTTTTTTATCGTTCTTAAGCTGGATAAAATCGTTCTGAAAGTGATTTCAACTTTATTGTTACTCTTTGCCGTTATCCTAATAGATGTGGTGTGAACTCTGCAATTCTTTTATATATTCGAACGATATCATTTATATGATGGAGAACTTTATCATTATCTTAATGGCCCACACATCTTCACCCAACTCACACTCAGCACCGGCTCTCCCCAGGGCTGTGTGTTGAGTCCTTTGCTTTACTCTCTTTACACATACGATTGTACCACAATCCATTCTACCAACACCATAATTAAGTATGCAGACGACACAACTGTGGTTGGTCTCATCTCAGGGGGAGACGAGTCAGCCTATCGGGAGGAGGTCAAAGGAATTAACCATTGACTTTCGTAGGAAAAAGGCAGACATGGAACAAATCCACATTAATGGGGAATGTGTAGAAAGGGTTCCTGTCTTTAAGTTCCTAGGCACACACATCACAGAGGATTTTACATGGAGCACCACCAATACCCATCACATGGTCAAGAAGGCCCATCAGCGACTCCACTTCCTAAGAATCCTCAGAAGAAACCGTCTGGAGGAGAAGCTGCTGGTGTCCTTCTACCGCTGCTCCATTGAAAGCGTGCTGGCCTACTGTATATCTACGTGGTATGCCAGCTGTTCAGCAGCGGATAGGAGGGCCCTCCAGAAGGTCATTAACACAGCGCAAAAGATTATCGGTTGCACTCTGTGCTCCTTGCAGGACATCTTCAGTTCTCGCTGCCTGACCAGATCTGCCAATATTCTATTTGTTTGCATGGTTGCCTTCTGGCAAACGCTTTAGGTCAATCAAATCCCGAACAAATAGACTCAAAAACTGTTTTTACCCCACTACCATACGGACAATGAACACTACTAGTCACCTTCACATACCATCCGCAACAACTGGCACCACCACTCCAGGACTTTAGGGACTAGCCCTTCTGAGTGTCGAAATGTATGCACTATAAGCACCTGCTTACCATCTATAGTATTTTACTGTTTTTAAGTATGCACTGGAGATTGTGGTAGGGTATGTGGGAGGGTGATGGGGGGTGGGGGGTTGGGGTTAATAGAATGGTTGGACACCATATTGATATATATTCATTGTTTTTATTTCTATTTATTGTAAAGCACTGGGAGGAATGTCATCTAAATTTGTTGTACCTTGTACAATGACAATAAAGAATTCAATTCAAATTCAATTAATGATGCGTTCACCCCAAACGCGAATAGAGCATCAAATGCGCGTCCATCGTGACTAGTTGGACACTTGAACATTTTGAATCCATTCGCGCGTCCAGAGCAAATAGGACACTCGTAAAAAGCAAAAATTTGAAGCGAAATTGACGCGCGTCTTAGGCGAAATCCGCTTTTTTTCTGGGAGGGGCAAGTGCTAGGCGTTTGTCTGTTTTCAAGATAGCTGATGTTGATCGAGCATTGATCGAGAGTCATTGCTCTGTATTTGCTCTGGAGAGCAGAACAGCGGTGTAGGGGTCACCGTTGCCTTACTTGGGTCCACCAGACCCTCCGGGGGTGTTCCCAGTTTGGCGAGTTTCACCATTTTCTCCAGGAGCTGCGCCTGGATGACGACCGCTTTCAGCGGTACTTCTGCCTGTCCTGAGCCCAGTTTGATGACCTGTTCTCCCGCATCGAAGCGAGGATCACCCTCGCCCTCACCCACCTAATCTGTCATTTATTTTTGTTTTAATGATAAATGGAGCCAGCCTCCAAAAGTGATTAACCTGTCCTGTGATATCTTTTTTTTTTAGAACTAGGTTCTTGCACTAAAGTACGCGTCAAATGCGTGAATGCACAAAAAGCACCAAATAAAATCACTTGCACGCGCGTTATGTGCGCGTTGCGCCAGACGCTCAATTCGCGCGAACTGGACGAACGAATGAGGCAAATTTGCGTCCACCGCGCTGCGCTAAACGCCTCATTCGCGCCGCAGGAACTCCAGATGCGCATAAACGCGTCTTTACATTGACTTGACATGGGAATCACTCGTGCCATACGCTCTATTCGCGTTTGGTGTGAACGCAGCATTATAGTTATCTTCCTTGGTGTGAATGGGCCTTTAGGTTCAGAGGTAAAGGTAGAAAAAAGAAAATACTGATGAGCTAAAGCTATAAGCTAGCTATAAGCTAAAACAACAGAAATCAATAAAAAGTCCCAACCTGGAGAGTAAAACAAACGTGTGTGAGAAACTCAGTACAGACTGAATAGAGTAGTTGTACTAGAGGTAAAGCCTGTAAGTGAGGTCTGTCTGTCTATCTTTTTGTCTGCCATTATATCTGTCTATCCATCATCTATCCATCCATCACTTTTTTAAAAATAAACAAACTACCAAAGAAAAAAAAGTCCAGTGTAAGCAGACTATTTTTACCCGTTGCTGCTGCTGTCTGTGTGTGCTTTGAGTACTCTAACTCGATGGCACTCAATAAGTTGACATTGTGCTGTCTTTTCTAAAAACAGTCGATCAGGTTTCAGGTGTATGCGTCATTTGCAAAGGCGAACGAGCACTGCTGTCAGACAGTAGCTCCAGGCGATATTTGCTCTTTCTTTCTTTTTTTCCGCAGAAATTCTTGACATCAGCCTGGACTTGAAAACAAAATAACAATGAAGATGCAGACAAAGCCACTTTCTAAAAGGCAGTTTTGTCCTCCACTTTGTGTATTTATACTTGACAAATCACCCATAAGAAACATGATCAACCTGCAAACTGATATATGTAAGAGACTTCCAATTGTCATTTACGTCACCTTGAAAATCAAGAGCTGAGTTAAAACTGAAAAAGTGCTAAACAAAATATCTTTAGTAATCTATCTTTCTGTCTATCTATCAAGTTTAAAGTTTGGTTTATTTATATAGGACCATTAAAACAGCAGCAGCTGACCAATGCGCTTTACAGCATCGGATAAAATAAATACAAGCAAAAGTAGTAGAAAAATTTCACAATAGCAATAGTGGCGAAAGGACGAAACGTCTCCCGTTCCCTCCTTCAGGGAATGAGGGTTACATTTGTAACCGAGAAGTTCCCTATCAGTCACTCACGTTTGAAGTTACGTTGATGTGACGACCTAATTGGGATCCCTATGGAAAGCGTGACAGTTGCTGCCACCTCCAGCGCCCTACGCAGAGCTCTCAGACCCCTAACTGACTGGAGCAGAAGGCCTGCCTAGAGGGAGTTCAAACTGCTGTTCCATTATACCCCACACAATGGAACTCTTGGATAACACTGGTAAAGCGTGCCTTTCCTGGGGAAAGGGACGCTGCGGAAGCCACATCCTGCCCAAAGGGAGGTAACGTGGAGAACACACATATGGACTGGTTGGTTAGGGGCAGTGCAACATATGGAATGTCACTGGGGTGGCTCCAGCCTGAGAAGGGGTAGGCTACACCATTCAATGACGGCAGCGAACATGTTAGGTGTCGCCCAGCCTGCAGCTCTACAGATATCTGTCAGCGAGGTGCCGTGTGCCAGCGCCCAGGAAGAAGCGACACTCCTAGTGGAGTGGGCCAAGGCGACGGCATTCACTATGCAGTGGGCCGTCCTCTGCTTGGAGATAGCCTTCCCTTCTGCTGGCCTCCGTAACAGATGCAGAGCTGATCTGAGGTCCTGAGGCTTTGCATTCTGTCCACATAAAGACGCAGAGCGCGAACAGGACAGAGAAAAGCCAGGGCTGGGTCTGCCTCCTCCGAAGGCAGTGCTTGCAGGTTCACCACCTGGTCCCGGAAGGGAGTGGTACGTATCCAGGCCGGGGTCTCAGGATCACGTGAGAGTTATCTGGGCCGAATTCTAGGCACGATTCGTCGACCGAAAATGCATGCAGGTCCCCTACCCTCTTAATGGAGGCCAAAGCAACCAGGAGTAATGTTTTAGAGGACAGAATTTATAACTCCGCTGACTGCAAAGGCTCAAAGGGTTGGCTCTGAAGAGGCGAAAGGACCAGAGGCAAATCCCAAGAGGGTATAGAGAACGGGCGAGGCGGATTTTGTCTCCTCCCCTCCCTCAGGAACCTGACGATCAGGTCGTGCTGTCCCAGCAACTTACCCTCAAATGCATCGTGATGTGCAAGCTCCTCATGCACCTCCGGGAAGAAAGGCACCGGGAAAACCGTGAAACCGATTCATCCGACCGAGAAGGTTCGGGACGTGGTGGAGGGTTCCACGCAAGCCAGACCTTCTCGGCGGCCTGGGAAAGAAATAGCCACCCATTCTGGATCGGACTCGGGTAACGCTACACTCCCCGAAGGGGGCAACTCAGCCGAATCCTCATCTCCAGAGGACTGAAGCGTGAGGGTCCCACGGAGATTGCCTCGGGGGGGAACCCCTGACGGTAATCCTCAGATCACCCTGGCTAAGCGCCGAAGTAGGCCAATTCTGAGGTCCAGAATAGGCATTTGATCAGGGCATAGGCTGCACATGCCTTGAGGTAAGCGAGTCTTGATCTTAACGCTGCTATAGTCATATTCCCGCAATGGGAACATGAACTATTCACAAAAGCTGCCTCAGCGTGCTGAATGCCCAAACAAGCAACTATTGGGGCCAGGGAACAACCGCACCCAGAAACTCACAAGTGGTATGACATCCTGAAAAGGATGAAGGGTCACGCTTGTGTTGCTTTTTCAGTTGAAAACAAAAAAGAGAAAATAAAACTCTTTCCGTGCTGAGGCACCCAGGGGTAGCCACGGCTGTAGTGGGTATAACTCAGGGAACGCCCACCGATACTGACACACACAGTGTAAATGCTGTTAAAACTGCAGTTGTGAGCTGTAAGCTCGCGGCCACCACTGATCGCGCCATCACACCAACGCTGGAACAGAGTTAGAAGATTTTTCCAACTTGTAGAATCTCTTCTTGCAGCACTCGTGAAGTCAAATAACCTCTCGGCTCCGAAGTGAAAGACAATGTGTGTGTGCGCCCACTTCCTGTTTATACCCGCGCTGCAGGGCGGGGAGCGTGACGCGATTCACGCACACCAATGTTCATTGGCTTGTTCTGTAGACACTCGAAGATGATGGGGCTCCCTGAAGTGATCCCAATTACGTTGTCACGTCGACGTAACATCGAACGTGAGTGACTGATAGGGAACAAACTAACTGCTAACCTGTTTCAGAGTTTAGTGCCCGCAACAGCAAATCCACATTCTCATCTTTGTTTTAATCTGGCTCAGGAAATAGTGAGCAATCTATGACTACTGGAGTGAAGAGCTCAAGAAGGGTTATGTAGAGGTATAAGTTCAGATAGATATGAGGGGGCTAAATTGTTTATGGACTTATAAACAAAAACTAGGGTTTTAAACTCTACACCGCACAGGAAGCCAATGCAATTATCCTAACACAAGAGTAATGTGAATTTGTGAGTGAATTTACAGAGGCCCAATAAAAGACTTGCTGACGCATTTTGGACCAACTGGAGACGGGCCAAGGTAGAAGCATTCATTCCACAATACAATGAGTTACAGTAGTCTAAACGTGATGATATAAAACTATGAATTACTCTGTCAAAGTCTTGAAAACAGAGAAAAGGCTTAATTTTGGAAAGAAGGCAGAGATTAAAGAAACAAGATCTAACCACTGAGTTCACTTGTTTGTCAAGTTTCAACTCCCTGTCAAGCCAAACGACTAAGTTTTTAACAAGAGTTTTGGCTTGAGATGCTTGAGATATGACTTAATGATCATTAACAAACTTTTTGTGACATCCAGATTTGTACATCCTCTAAACTCCTATCTATCTATCTATCTATCTATCTATCTATCTATCTATCTATCTATCTATCTATCTATCTATCTATCTATCTATCTATCTGCAAACACAGTCAACTATGACCTAAAAGTCAGCAAAGCAGCCGCAATGAAACGGTCACCATTTCAGTCACTTGATCTCCCACACTACTCCAAATGCTTCCTGTCAATGTTTCACTTTCCTTACAGTTGGAATGGCTTGGTGACATTCTGGACAGAGTTACAGATTGAAAAATATTCTCTGAAGTCGACCCTCATAAAAATCCTGACAGAGACATCAACATGGCACCGCAGTAGTGCTGACGCCTCCAGAGCTGACCCTGGAGTCTCAAACAAGGCGTTTCGACACGCAGCGGTTTAAATTACATCACAACGACCAACTGTTGGGAATTTTAGGCATGTAACCTCTGTCCTCTTAAAATAAGGACACTTTAAACACCATAAAATGTTGCCATAAATAGTAATAAAATCAGTCTTATCCACGATTCAATTGCACCGAGATAGGGGAGCTTTGGCAAAGGTAGGCTGTCTATCGTCTGATTTCCCTGCTGTTTTGTTTTCCATGAGATTTTTTAATGAAAGATTTGCTTGTATGAACCAAATTACTTAAAATGGTGTTATACATCAAACACAAACTGAATAAATTTAATTTGCCGAAGTTTTATCTTCTGGCATGAGTGTGTGTATAAATGCAAATAGATTTCAGACCTCCCACAAACTTGAGGGCTCCTTTTTTCCCAACAGAATCCAAGTTTCACGTTGGTAGAAATTAAAAATCAGCGGTTTTTGTTGGATCTTTTACTTCCAGTGTACCCTGTCTGTGTAGGATAAGCATCAGTCTCAGGAGATAGCCGGGCAGCTGTAAAGGGAGGGGAGGCCCGGAGGTGTTGCTGAACAAAGAGGCACCGTGGGGAGATATGATAGAGAACAGCACCTGTAACTACGCCTGGAGATGAGCGATAAGGTGCTTTCTGGGGCACAGACGCACGTTTGCACATGACTGAACACTGCTTTCTATTTTATATTGGATAGTCTTGTTTTTGGTGCACATTTAGGGCCAGATTTACTAACATTTTGCGCCAGTGCCAACCCTCTTTTGGTGTTACAAAACTACTGTCAGGATTTAGTGTCGTTAGTAGATCATGCACATAACTTTCCACTCCAGTCGGCACTTTTTTGGAATTGCACTCTCACGCTTATTTGCCCTGTTTAGCAAATCTGTCCCATAATGTAATTTTAAATCAAATTGAATTTAAAAGATAAAATATAGACGACAGGATCTGTTGCCCACCCAATCATGTTGCTCACCCAATGTCAGTTCTTCACACATAGCTTTAGAATGGTTTTAGTATTTATTATAAAAGTCGAATCATTCAATGATAAATGCATTGTATGGAAAAAAAAATGTTTTGAGCAACATGAATGAGTAAATGATAACAGAATTTTCATTTTATTATGAATTAAACTATATTAAATGAAAATTATTTATAATTAAATAAAAATTTCATTTCAAAAATCTTTTTTTTACAAGCACAGTTTCACTCTGAAAGGTTCAGACAGGTTGCTCTTTGAAGCACCAAAAAGAAAGAAAGAAAGAAATCCAAAACACCATATTGGAATAATAACGATCTCTCTACAGACAAAATAATCCATTCTCCCCACTTTAAGGTGAGGCTGCACCCTTCTATGTTTTCATACTTCAGGAATTATGGCTGGAAAATCGTTTCAAGGTTTGCTGTGGTGTTCAATAAATCCTATGAATTTAGATTAAACATTCAGTGTGATCTTGCCTTCAGATTTCTGTGCTAGATCGCTACGGGACTGTGTTACAACAAAGTCTCCGACAGCTTCCCAGACTGCTGCTTCATATGGAAACACCTGTGAAGAATTTTTTTTTCAAACGTCTGAGTTTGCAAGTGCCCCAAAGATTTAAAAGAATAGTTTGTTTTATAAGATGCCCTGGCTAAAAACTCAGAGCGCTCATAAATATTTTAACACTAAGAATTCTCCAGTCTTTGTGTGCATTGCTTAAGCAGTGCAAAACACTACTGATTACATGACATCCCACTCAAAAGGTCCTGCAACTGTTACAAACTCTTTCGATTATACTGTATGTACTGCAGAACTTAATCCCACAGGATAATTTTTATTTTTTTTAATGCCTCTGATCATCAACCTCAAACTACGCTCTCTTGGTGAAACAATATTACGAAACTGAAATATAAACAGCAAGCATGCCAAACAAATCAAATTCATCCAACACAGTGAAGATTCTCACCATCATCTGCATCGGGCAGGATGGTCACTCTAGTGGTGGGGAACTCCTGACCCAGACGGCCACCCATGGGCATGCTTAGGGTGACATTAAAGCTTTCCTCTGCCTCGTAGAGGGAGTCATCGATGACGACCACACGGCAGTGCCTCTCTGTCTCGCCCTTATCGAAACGCAGCACACTGTGGTGTTCCTCGGGTCGGGAAATGTAGTCAGAGTAGGAAAGCACTGTGGTGGGAACCGTGCCCTTGGCTGTACCTGCACAGAAGAGGATAAAGGGAAGACTAGAGGATGTTTTAAGCATTCAAATTTGATCTCACAGGTTTAGTCAGGGACAAACACCACTTTAAAGAAGTCTGATAAGTTTAAAAGTTCACAAAGTTTGATTTGGTTAGTGAAGAATGGAAATATCTTTAAGTAAAGTTTCATTATTTTCCAATCATAATTCACCTTGTTGTGTGAAGCAGACCACCATGAGCTCTTGACTGACATCTCCAGATCTTCGCACAGGAATCAGAAGTTCTCCGATATCTTCCTCAATCGAGTATGTAGCCAAGGGGATGAACACTGTGCATTCTAGGGGCAAAAAGCAACTATCACATTTAGTATAAATGCACATAAAATAACACAACTTTATAGACAAAGAAAGAAAAGAGTTACTGAAATCATCATTCTGTGAGGAGCTTCATCGGTTCAGATGGATTCGGTTGTGTTTCAGACCTAAAGTTCTGTCAAAGCTTAGAATTTATGTCTTCAAGCAAACAACAAAGTTTCTAACCTTTTAAAAATGCATGTGTAACTTAAGTTTCTGTTTCTGTATTTTTATTGTGGGATTGATCTCTCACAACTGCCGTCAAAAGGTTGAGAATTTCTTAATAATTTAACAAACCCAAGATTCATGATAAGTAATTGTAGTCGGAGAGATACAAATAACTCTTATCAGAAGAGTTGGGAATGGATACAAAAATAACAGGAATAGGGGTAGCAGTGAAGAAAACACAGAAGATAGCATGAAAGTTAATACTATTGTGTGTTAAGCTCCATGTATTCATGGGTTAAAAACCTTTGGCAACTTCACGGTCGTCATTTCAGTTAAATTAAACCCCTTTATCCGTATAAGACTTGACTTTGAGTGAGTATTGGGACAATATATGGTTGAACAGCTCTCTAAGGACACTAACTGGGTTTTCTTTCAGAAAACGACATTAAAAACTTGATTATATACTTTGTTCAAATCTGAAGCTTTCTTTGCACTTAGAGGCAGAAGATAATTAAATGAGATTTGACCTTTCAAACTGTGGGATAAAGTTGCTTTTATGTCCTTGTGCAAGGTAATAACATAGGCTTATCACTGTAATTTATAAATGTCAAATGAGCGTTATGTATCCTGCTCCATCAATCTCTCCATTCCAGCTCAACTTGACTATGTAATGTTAATCTCTCAATTAAACACTGAACTAAAAATTGAAAAGACCGGAATCTTGATCTTTGATGAATGTGACTTAAAAAAGAGTGTTTGCTGGTGCAAAGTTTCTATATATATATATATATATATATATATATATATATATATATATATAAATACATTTGTAATGAGTGATGCAATTCTTCGTAACATTTTGCATGGCACATAACTTTTTCTGCAGCAGTTTATTCCTACTACAAAAGAAACAGTATTGCCATCTACAGGGAAATGAAGGTTATATATATATATATATATATATATATATATATATTGTGTTTTTTGCCCTTACTCACCCAAAATTGTAAAAAAGGCTACATTACATGAATGTGAGTGCATTAGCAGGTAATTGTGAATCTCAGGTGTTTCAAATATGAGATGAGGACGTGGCCGCAGCCGGTGATGAGGCTTTGACCATTTAATTTTACTTAACATTATTTTATTTATCTGTTTACATTGAAAATACCTTTTTGAAGGATTTTTTAGCACTTGAGGCTGTTGTGTCGACCTTGATTTATTGCAAAATTGAGGTGTTCCATTTTATTTTGACTTTAGAAAATACGTTTGCTCTCCTCACAAATCATCTGTTTCTTGTTTTTCACTAGCATGCCTCTTAACTTTTGATTACTTGCGTATCCTTGAGCCTAAATTCAGTACGAGTAAAATACATAAATACTGTTAAAATCCGATTCTCTACGACTTTTACTCCTACCATCAAACTATGCAGTATGATACAATGTCCACAACAACCATGGTAACATTGTGTCAAAAGAATAAAAGAAAAAAAGAAAACATAATACTATGGTTATTTTGTAAGTGTAATAGCAGTAAAGAGCACAAGATATTTTAGGGACATCAGGTGTGAAATTCACCATCTTAAAAACAGCAGTGTAAGTGTAAGATCTATAGAGAAAGCTCATTCAGTCAGATAAGAGAACAAAGGGACTTGCTCCTGCTAAATCAGCCGTAGATCCTGCCAGCAGAGGCTTAGCTGCTCTGTTTTGAAGAGGAGGAACCAGGATGTTATTCAGATGTTCTGGAGACATTATGCTATGATTACAATGCACAGAAGGGTGACCACTGTGATGTCTGCCCCCACCGATACTCCTCCAAATTTGCTTGGTTGGATTGTTTGTCTTATACACAAATTATTGTATTGCCTTCAGGTAACACTCACTCAGTAAATTAAATATAAAATGTAAAATTTCTCATTTCATTAATTTAATATACTATTAAAGTTTTATAAACTGACCCTGTTTACTGTCTTAATACACATTATGAGTATTTCATTGTTGAGGGTGATTCCACCCAAAAAAATAAATGATCTTCGTTTTTTTTTTTTTTGGCTGACATTATTTCCCTTTTTTTCGGCAATCCCTTATTTTTTCAACCCATCCCCTCAGACCATTTTAAAAAATCCAATTAATTTCTAATTGATAAAATCAGTCCTGGCCAACATTTTGATTTGAATTTCACTCAGCAATAATTAATCTTACAAGAGTAAAATAGGTTGCAAATTACATTTTGTGTTGACTTTAATGTTGTCATTTGATTTGCCAGTTCAGATATTTGCCTGATATAAGAATATATATATATATATATATATATATATATATATATATATATATATATATATATATATATATATATATATATATATACACTACTAAATATATATTTTTTTTAAATGCTGTCCTTTAGAACTTTCTATTTATCAAAGAATCCAGAAAAAAATATCACACTTTAAACCAAAACATATAAAGCAGCACAAATGTTTTCATCATGAATAATAATAAGAAATGTTTCTTGAGCATCAATTCAATGTATTAGAATGATTTAGCAAGGATCATGTGACACTGAGGGCAGACAATACCCAATTTTTTACAAGGTTAATGTTTTTTACAGCAGTATTTTTGATGAAATATATATATATATATATATATATATATATATATATATATATATATATATATACACACAGCCTTGGTAAGCATAAGAAACCATTACCATTCCCAAACTTTTGAACAGTTGAAATGTCCTTAGATTTATTTATTTATTTTGTCCTTAGAAACCTAAGACTGAGTAACAGACTAAACACATCACCTATTTAAGGCCAAACATAGTTCATGTTAAATCAACATTTCTAATGACTGGCTGAAGTATTTGAGATAGTTTGTTTAAAGTTGAAATTTGTTTAAAAAAGTCTGGCATTTGAACACCCATACTAATCTTTGCTGCTATACCTTAAACCATTCTCAGCACCTGGAACCCATGTTTTTTTTTGTGAGCTCACCATCTCTGGGGTCAACGATTTCCACCGTTGCTGCCTCTGGGAACTCTAGTGCTCCCATGACAGGCTCTGACAGGACAATCTGGAAGTTCTCGGACTGCTCGTACAGGCTGTCCGACAAGATGCGCACCTTCCAAGTAGCAGTGGTCTGACCTGGGTTAAACTGGACTTGTTTCTGGGCCTTTCCTCGAAAATCTTTGTCCTTTTCAGCCGTACCATCTTTGGTGCCGATACCTTAAGAATGTAAGAGTAAATCAACTTTAAATCAAGCATTTAAAGCATTTATTATTTTATAACGTTAGTAGATCAAATGGTAGATTAAGCGCTAGATTTAAGGTAAACAGAGTTAGAAAATGTTTACTGTAATAGTGGTCTTTAACGAGACAAAGAGAGGACACATCCCTCCTCTACTCACAAAATTGCACTGGTTGCCAGTTGCCGCTCGCATTAAATTCAAGACACTGACGTTTGCCTACCGAACAACCAATGGCTCTGCTCTCTTTTACCTAGACTCATTACTTCAGACTTATGTGCCATAAAGAAACGTGCGCTCTGCAAGTGAACGTCGTCTTGTGGTGCCATCTCAAAGAGGCGCAAAATATCTCTCTCTGACCTTTACCATGACTGTTCCCTGCTGGTGGAATGACCTGCCAACCTCAACCAGAGCTGCTGAATCCGTAGCCACTTTCAAGAAAGAAACTTTCAAGCTGAAGACGCATCTTTTTCGGCAGCACTTGATCCAGTAATACTAACACTTTCTCTTCTATTCTATTTTTTATTATAAAAAAAAATACATATACTGCGTTAGATTAAACTGAGAAGGGACATAGCACTTGCATATTGTTGTCTGACTGTTAGTTTAACTGATTTGGATAAAAGCGTCTGCTAAATGAATAAATGTAAATGTAAATAGTATGTTCAGGATTTTTATTAATTTTATTTTTATTCATTCATTATTTTATATACTAATTCATTGATAATAATGTATTATTTGATTTCTGCAACAATCTTTATTTTTTTAATAAGTCTTTTTAAGACTTTGATGTACAATCATTTATTATTATTATTTATTATTTTTTTGTTTCTGTAATTTTGCTGAGATATTCTTTCTGGAACTATACAAAACAAACAAATGAATACAATCTTTTCCTTTGGAGTACTAAGAACATAATGTTTTACGTATGTACTTTTGACAAAAACGGTGTTAGTGTCATTTTGACAGACTGCTGCAAGGGATTGGCAAAATCTCCTATTTATATCACATCTTCTGTGTTTCTATAAATCACAGCAGAGCTTTGTTAATAGCCCAATGTAGAGAAGTTGCAGCATGTGTGACGCAACCATTCGGTAATAAAAAGCTTCAAAGAGAGCAGTGTGTCGTTCTATAAAAAGAGAATAAGATTAAGACTCAGAAGGCAAGTCCATCAACATCCCTCAGAAGATCAGATACTCATAGTCCCACTGGTGGATTTCTGTCCAATTGGGTTGAAAAGGGTTTTACAATGCCAGGAGCTTCACGGCAGGTGTGCAAGATTGGCATTGTCAGCTAGTGAGCAACTGTAAGGCAAGGAGAACACTAACTTTCCAACACAGAAATCTCAAAGGTCACCAACAAAATAAGATATTAATACAACCCACAAATAAATAAATAAATCAACAGAGAAAGAAGAAGAATTTCTGGGGAAAACTGCCAGGGGAAAGGCCAGACTAGAATGGTTATGATGGACGCATAATGATGAGCTTTGGCAAAGGAGGAGAAATTGAGCTGCCGAAAGAAGAAAGACTACTTTGAAGCAAACTTAGAAAGAAGCGCTTTGATATTAAGGTACATCACATAAAAAGGAGGGGTCCTGTCATGTCCTGCCTGTGCATGCCAGCATAAAATGCAATTATTCATAGAACATCAGCCCTTGAAGAGAAACTGAGGGAGGGAGTGAAAAATCAAAATAATATTTGAATAAAAATCATGATTTCAAAGACTTCCTCGTCTCCTCGCTTCAGTACAGGAAGGTCTGTGATCCAGGCCCAGTGAGTGGCAGACGAACAGCAGGACAGCAGCCCGTCTCACCGATAGACCCTGGACCGGAACCAAGGTGAGTTTTGGAATGGTGGATGGATTATTCATCTGTGTGATAAGAACTTGTGGAGGTCTGTCAGTGTGATCCTGCAAGTCTCATGCAGAGGTCTAACCTTTGTTTTTACAGTCTTTTCATGCCAGTTTTGTTTTGGCCAGAGGTGAACATTTCTGTCAACTGATGGAGTTTGGGTTCCTTGCCGCCGCCACTTCTGACCTTCATAGTTGGGGACTCTTAATATTCAGCAGTATTATTGACTGTTTGTTTATATAATATATTTGACTGCACCGACACTGACTGTTGGGATGAGAACTGAACTGAGCTGGATGATGACATCACTGTTGTCTGCAGAGCTGCTTTATAGCGGAGTTGAACTTGAAATTAACTTAACACAGTTATTGAACAAAACTGAATCAACACTGAACTGACCAGCTGAACAATGACACTTTTTTCATTTTAGAGCTGCTTTACAGCAGAATTGAATTATGTTTGCATCACTGATCATTATTTACCCGTTTATCATTGTAAATCTGATTTGAAACAATCTGTATTGTGACCTTGACCCATGACCTTGGTGTTGCTAGCGCCATGCTCTTCCAGTGGGCTACAGTAACAGATTTAGATTAAAATCTGATAAAGATTCATTCCAGAATCTGATATTTTCTGTTAAGGAGTAACATTTGTCCTTTGGAACTGACTTTCAGGTTGTTTTTTTTTTTACATTAATAAGAACGATTTGTCCAAAGCATATAAAACGTTTGTCCAAATAATTCAGACTTAGAATTAAAGTTATTAGAATTAAATATTATGAAATATATCAAAGATAACAAAAAAAAAATACCTGGGGAAATATAATACTATGGGACATTTTTGCTGTCATGTTTCTACGGCATTTTGGCTCATTTCTTTCCCTGATTCCCACACAAGCTCAATCTTTCACAAATTCATGAAATTTTGCTGTTCTTCAAAAATTCTTAAATTTGAGATCCATATATCTGACAACCTTATTATTGTTCAAAGGTTTGGGTAAATAAGATTTTTTGAGTGCTTTTGAAAGTAGTCACTTATGTTCACCAAGGCTGCATTTATTTTACCCAAAAAAACAAAATAGTAAAAACTGTATATACTTTAAAATATAACTAATTTAAAATAACTATTTTCCAATTGAATATATTTTAAAACATAATTTATTCCTGTAATGGCAAAGCTAAATTTTCAGCTTCATTACTCCACTCTTCAGTGTCACATGATCCTTCAGAAATCATTCAAATATGCTGATTTGGTGCTCAAAATACATTACTTATTATTATCAATGTTGAATGTTTTGATCAATTTAATGTGTCCTTGGTGAATCTTCTTTCAAAAAAAGTAAAATCTTACTGACCCCAAATTTTTTAACAGTACTGAATAGTAATGATTAGAAAATTACCGCAGCATAGTTTGAAATCTATAGGGTTTAAAGTTTGTCGATTGGGTGTCTCAATGACAGCTGAAATCTCCTGTCTGCATTTCGCATTGGACGGACCGTCTGGCACAGAGTAACATGTTTGCAGTCTACAAATACACACATCAGAAGATCTTACCGCTGATTTGACTACAGTAAGTCTGCATGGTTAGTGAAATTAAGGTACATCTGCCAAACAGAAAAACTTTATTAAAAAATGCCAAATATTGGCAGATATATCGGCCTTGGCGACCACTAGTACTGACTGTATAGTCAGCTGGTAAATTAATATAAAATAAACCCTAATCCAAAAGTTATCATGACCAATACTTGGTTCAATGTCGGCAGTAATGTAAAGCTGTAGTCCATTATTTTCTGCATAACATAGCAAATGTTAATATCAATTGAGAATATCCGAACCAATACAGCAAAAATGCATCTCTATGTGGTCTCCTCCCATTAATTAACTGTTTTTTGCAGTTATGGTAATCCAATAACTAAACACTGATCTTTGACCTTTACCATGTGAGGTTCCTGTTTATAGGGATTTAATATTTTTTTTCCTGCTGATTACAGAAACTCAACTTTGCCCTTAGGGGACCAGCAATGAAGAATCTGTGTGAGGGTTTCTGATTTAAAACCATGTCAGAAAAACTAGTATTATCATTGTGTATGTGGGCGGAAGCGTAACTATGCCTTGATGCAAATCAAGTAACCAAATCTGAGGACACAAGGAGCAACATCTAGAGAGGTTCAAAGAAACCAAAATAGTGATGTTATAAAGAGACTCTTATCAGCAAATTAGAGGTCACGGTTATTTCACACAACAAAAAGGCTTTTTTCTTCATAAAATATTATCAGTAGTGCATGATGGGAAATTAAGTACTCTCTTAACATCACTTACTAACAAATGAGGTCTCGCCAAGGTAACCTCTACGTCTCAAGACCACCTCCAGAAACTTAGCCTCTTCATCAACCTGGTAGTACTCTTTCTCCAAGGATATCCATGCCCAGTTTAGCCGGAAATGTTGGTTCTTCAGCGTGTTGCCCCCTACAGAAAAAAAAGAAGAATTGAACATACAATCAGCTAAAGATTAGTATCAAAGGTGTAGTAATGATTTGGAAAGGATCAATCTTACAGTATATGAATTGTTTGCTGTGCACTGATTGTATCAATCCATGTACAAACGTACAAAAGTTAAATCCATACATTTTTGTTAGAAGCATGCAAAGGCTTTCTCTATGAAGTAATAGCTTTAATATGGCCCACTGAGGTTTAATGCAGCTGAATTCTCGAATTCATAAAGGGTACCTTATTCATCTCAACAAGAACAGTGTGAAATCAGTCAAAATCTCTGATACAGCGGTGAGGGAAAGTCCAGATTTTATTGCTTCGTTTCTAATTAAAATAAAAAAGGTTTGTCTGTTTTCTATCTGTGTTAGGCTGTTTTATCGTCAGCGTTTGAAATGCGATTCAAAGTGAGGGCTCGCTCCTGGAGGCCATCCCTACCAGTTACAATCTGCACACAAAGACAGCCACACACACAGACATCAAACACACACAAATGTAGGAATGCAAATAATGGAAAAATGTATATCTATATTCATTTAAATATACATAATTCATAATACAATTATGTGAATACATTATATATGGTTTGATAAAAAATAGATTTTTGGGTTTTTTTTTTTACCTTGTCTGTAAGCTTTGGTTACCATTTTGTGCACAAAATGTAGGACACAAATATTATAGAAAATGACCACACACACACACACACACACACACACACACACACACACACACACACACACACACACACACACACACACACACACACACACACACACACACACACACACACACACACACACACACATATATACAGTATCTATGTTAAATTAAATATTCATACTTCAGATAGAATTATGTAATTTTTTTGTCAAAATTGTCAAAATTAAACAATATGGTTTAATAAAATGTAAAAATTGAATTTTGAGTTTTTTGTTCTTTTTGTTCTTAACGTTTTCATAACCATTTTGTGCCTAAAATTTGGGACACAGCTATTATAGAAAATAACATAAATATTTTTTATTATACATTTTTACATAAAAATTGCATAAATATTTTACATAAATGTTTTAAAACAGTGATCAAATATTGTTTACATTACAAATTAAACCTGATAATAATTATCAATTAGATCAAATAGATTTAATGTAAAATCAACAGATTCTGGCCAAAATTACTATTTTAAAGGGGGGGTTAGATTTGATGCATTTAAAACTAGACATTTTTAATACTACTTTAATTTTAGTCTAACATATATGAGAGACCTCATAAGAAAAACACCGTAGATGGACCAAAGTTACCATAATTGTGAAATGTGCCAAAAGTTATTTAATAAAAGGACAAACCCTGATAAGTACCACCTAATGTCCTGTTTCAACAGGAAATGGAAAATTGTGAGTCTTACACACACGCTGCACACACACACAAAAAATCTTCGTATAACAAAGAGAAAGATTGATCTGTCTGACAGACCCATCCAATCAGCATTTGGGATTCTTTGTCCAGTCCAGTCCAGCTGGCATGTTAAGAGAGAATAAGAGATAGAGAGGAAGTGAGCAAGGGAGAGAGAGAGAGACTTCAATCCATAGGTCTGTTCTGTTCTGGCTTCTTTGTACTGAGCTATCAGTGGACTGTGGTTTGTTTGCTTTTGGCAACACTACACAGGCTGTACCCACCCTGCACACTCCTCCTCTCCTTCCTCCTCTGTCCAGTTGTCACGCTCTGCAAACCCGTCACATCCAACTATCTCTGTTTCCCTTTCATGCAAAGGGCGAGACGCACAAGTCTGGATGTTTTATAGTTTACGTAAATGTGCATGTGTGTAAAGCTTGCTAGTAGCACCTTCTAAGAGCTTTACATGTATTTTTACACCTACAATTCTCAAAAAAATCCCATCAATCCAAATCTAGCATGGTCACTGAGGAAGATTCACAATGTTAAACCACTACAGCACAGACACACACCTATATGTGTGACCTCTGATTATTCAAATACTAACCTTGACAAATATGGATCAACAACTACTCTACCAATGATTCGGTTTCATTTGAAGGATTTGTGAGAGCTGCTTTTATGAAACGTAACAAGCGAAGAAAGCGTCTTCACACTGCAAGATGAAGCCATGTCAGAGTGAAGAAATTAACCAACAATGACAGAAGATTCAGATCTGAGCTGAAGTACCTGCCTCATCTTCAAAGTCCGACATTTTGCAGAATAATTGGCTGTCAACCCGCTTTTGATGAAAGAGAATTCGAGATTTGCAGAATACAAAGATTTTTGGAATTCAACAAAGCCTGCTCTCTGTGACAGCGAATAAACATGATCCACTTTACTTTTGAGGAAAGATGTGAGGTGAAATTTCATTCTGTTTCTAGAGATTTGGCCCTAAAAACAACATACAGTAACTATGTCAAAGTAACAACTCCAAACGATTCTAATTGTAGATTGCACAAAATGACCTCTGTATAAGAGTTTATTTTGTGTGTGGGTGAGATCAAAAAGCAAGTTCATATGCTATAGGATGTTTATTCAGTTAAACATTCAATAGTTTCTGATAAAAGAAGAAAATTCAACAAGTTCATTCACTTGACCTTATCTGCAAGAACCCTTCAAAGAGCATTTTTCAGAGGCAACCCTTACAACATCCTTCCACGTTTCCCACAGAAAGACCACATCAAGCTTTGATTTTAATTCACATATATGCACATTATTTTAAATGTAATATGATAAGTCATGTTTAACTAACACATGATAGGCCTAGCATTGTTCTAGATCTGGCCCACAGTTCAGGTATTAGAGGTGAGGTTGCGTTTCAGCTGAATAAACCGACTTCAAAGAGTTCAAGGAAACCTTCACAGTTAATCTATAACAGTAGGTTAAGATTGCTGAGCAGCGGTTTCGTTAACACTGATGTTTTCTCAAGGTCCCGCTTTAGGTCACGGTTTAGTGCATTTTCAAAACCCCCTTTGAAAAGACAATGCTTTGAAAAACAACTTCAAAAATGAAATTTTCTCATTTCTTTGATGATATGCTGCTTGCTGCAAGCAATATGTTACGAAAACCAAACCATTGATGTAATTAATTATTCGTATAGTAAAAAATAATTTTGTAAGCAAGCACATTCTACATCACCTCTTAAAAAACACATGGGCAATACATGCTGCCATTGAATCTTTTTACCTGTTATTCAGCATGTTTTGGGGAATAAAATAAAACCAATTATCTAATGGTTTTATTCAAGTCAAAAATCAACCTGATTATAGTGGATTCTTTCATATTGTGATGTACATGCAAGTGAAATGGATTATCGAAAAAAAAAATGTAGGAGACTTGGTTCATCTATCGGTTGTTAATTGGAATGTGAGCAGATCTGAATGTGACTGGACACAGTTATTGGAGAAGTCACCAGAAGTCTGTTGTTTCACTGGAAGATTGAGTTACAATATTTTATTTAAAAATTACTAGTCTTAATGTAAGAAAAAAAAAAGAAACTTATGTATGGAAGATCAATAAGACGCATAGGGTGAATTTCCATTTCACGAACCAGCCCATCATTTTATACATTACAGAAATGATGATGTCACTGATTAATGCTCTGGTCAGAGCTAATATAGATTTAGTTGTCACTACAGTCCTAACATAGCATGTCCTGTCTCTCACCACAAGATAATAAGCATGACATCGGCTTTTGATGGACAGATTTGTTATGAATGAGACCGGAGGCTCCGCTTAGCCTGAGCTGTGCCAACTCCGTGCCCCATGTCTCCTCCATAAGCACTGAGTCTGCAGACTACCCATATTTGGTCACTGAGAGAGCGATCGAGGGGCCCACGGTGCCCATCATCATTCTCCCTCCATCAGACAAACCCGCCTGTTAGGCATCACTGCTAAACACTGACTTCTCAGTGACTAAATAAAGACCAGCTTGGAGCAAAATGGAAAGTCTGCATCTATAGTTATTGGATATAAAAAATAAGGACCCAATATTCAAGGTTTTTTGTTTTGTTTTTACAAACATGGGGTTAATGTTTTTTTTCACTACTTTTACTAATTAAGCTTTCTTCACTATTATCAGGTGATTACAAAAACATTTAGTTTTTAAAGAAGATTTAATCAGATTTGTAATCTGTTATAATTATATTTAGCCTAATTATATTTTAATTTAAAATAACAATTTTCTGATTGAATATGTTTTCAAATGTGATTTATTCCTGTGATGCAAAGCTGAATTTTCAGCATCATTACTGCTGTCTTCAGTGTCACATGATCCTTCAGAAATTATTATATGATGATTTGATGCTCATGAAGCTGTTGTTATTATTATCAATGTTAAAAACAGTTGTGCTGCTTATTATGTTATTGTAAATTGAGATGGTTCAAAAGAACAGCATTACTTACATACTGTCCCAATTAATCAATGTAATCAATCTAAGATGACTTAAAGTATTAATAAAAAAATACTTTTCTCCAAAGGGGGGAAAAAACCCCAACAAGACAAATGTTTCAAGGACACCCATTCCAGTGTAGGAGAAACAAATGAGACATTAAATAGATCTAATTTGCAATTTTTACAAATGCATAAAGAAAACATTGTTTTTTCTTTTTGATTCCACAGAGTTTTTGTTGAAACCATTCTGAAGCTCACTTCCTGGGTCACAAAAGCAGGATTCCCACGCACTCTTGAGAGGAGGAGCTCCCTGGAATTCACTGAAGTCAGCGCAGTTCATTTACGTGTGTCTCAAGGAGACTGGGAGTGAGAAATAAAGTGTGTTAACGCCTAAAGGTCAAACTGAACCTTGGGAGTTGCACCATGCTCTAGTGACTTCACTTGCAATCACTGCTGAGGTCAGTTCCCTCACACACTGGCTTAAGACCCCTGCCAACCCAACCCCCCATACACACATACCGACAGAGGACTCTGAGAAGTGTCAGAAAATACATTGCTTGTCTTTTTATTGCAAAATGCCTTTCACTATGCACTTTTCCAAATGGAAAAAGCACAAGCTAAGAGGATGTAGAAGCTTCTAAGAGCACCAAATCCTGTGACAGTCCAGGATGACGGGGACTTCACGTTGTCAATAAAATGATATGGCCTTCCACCAAACCTGTCAGTAAAAGCTTCTCACCCATAAAGCTTTCTGCAGTTCTCTCTCACCTCTCCGCTTTCCGCAGATGTTGGTTGTGCAAGGTTTTTTTTTTGTTTGTTTTTTTACATTCTTTGAACATGTCTTTGAACAAGTGTAATAGGCATTTCTTTCATTCAGCACACCGCATTCGTATTGTGGTCCTCGCTGCGCAAGCACTCTGCTATCACACTGGGCAGAGGGATTTTATGAAGGTCACTCTATATGCCTGGAAAACACTGGCATACAGAAACTAAATCCTGTAATTTGGAGTCTAATCCTATTAGCACTAGTTCATTCACACAAGTTAATGCTAAACTCTGAACCAAAAGTACAAACCAGTGCCTATCTCAGGTATTTATATGCAAAACTAGATTTCAATATTATAATTTCAAAAAGTTATTTTGAAATAATAAGAAGAAGAACATCAACAACATGAAGAAATGTCTGAGCAGCAAATCAGCATATTAGAATGATTTCTGAAGGATCATGTGACACTGAAGACTGGAGTAATGGATTTGCCATCACAGGAATAAAATACATTTGAATAGATATCTGAATATTTCAGAATTTTACTGTTTTACTGTATTTTTAATTAAATAAATCCAGCCTTGGTGAAAAAGAAGAGACTTCTTTTATTACTCACCAAGCATCTTACCGACTTTAAACTGTTGAATGGTAGCATGCATATCTATGAGACCGAGCTTTATTAATTAAACATTAAGTCACTTCTAAATGAAAATTGTGTCATCATTAACTCGCCCTCAAGTTGTTTCAAACCTGTATTAAATTCTTTCTTCTGCTGAACACAAAGGAAGATACTTTAAAGAATGTGGGTAACCAGACAGTTGATGTACCCCATTGACTTCCATAGTAGGAAAAAAAATACCATGGACGTCAATGGGGTCCATCAACTGTTTTGTTACAACATTCTTCAGTAATTTTCATTTTGAAGTGAACTATTCCTTCAAAACATGTAGCTGACGCACCATTTCAAATGTAACAAAATTAAAAGCTATTTAAAGGTTCTCCTCATACAAAACTATAATCTAAGTGGAAGAAACGTTCTCACTCCCTTCTCTGTGATCTCCTTTAAAGGCAGAGAAAGGCAGAATGTCATTCCAAAGCACCAAGGTCAGGTCTTATCCTTGACCGCTGCTCATTAAAAAAAAAGAGGATTAGAGCGCAGACTTGGATGGACACAAGATTATTTAACAGTGCTTTCTTTCACTGCTTTTTGATTGAATGGCCTCTCTGAAACAGTTTCTTGAGGATCAAGCAAGTGTTTGAATACAAGTAAGCGATAGTAGATGTAATCCACAATATTGAGCCTGTTCTAATGTAAACTCTCCTCCCCCTAAAAAAAAATCAACTACATGGAGTCAATGTGAGAGTCCCTGCTTTCTTCAGTTTCAGGATAGATAACATAACCTCTCCAGGATAATCCAACCCTTTTCCTTTTCTATGGCAAGGAAAGAAATAGCAATTAATCTCACAAATACATTCCCAATCCCAGCGACTTTGAAAAGTGAACATAATTGTATTCATAAGTCGCTGTAATGCCACTGTGGATCCACTGATTGGCTAATGGAAAACTGCAGCAGAAATAGAACAAGGGAATTATCAAGCAGTCAGTAAAGGCGTTTATGATGAGAGACTTGCTAATTTATGTCCTTGTCAGCTATTATATCCATAGGAAAGTCCTCTCCACCCACTGAGTTGTTTAATTACCACCGTTGTTGTGATGTTAAAATCAGGAATTGATGGTGGCACTGGAAGCAACAACAAAGTCTTTTAGCATGGCAAAATCTCTACTGTGCACACATAAAGGTCACTGACGATTAAATATTGAAGTAGCAATTATGCACAGCCACTAAGCACTCAAAAAGGACATCTCTACTGAGGTGGGATTAATTAAACGTTTCAGAAATACTGTGTGAGCTGATGCTGGCATGCCAAATGCACTTGTTTATCATGGACATTTTAGCAGGTTGTGATTGCCTTCTAGTCGATTAAGGAGGAGAGTGTCTGACTGAGAGGCCACAGTTGTTTTTTGTTTTTTTTTCACGTGCATATTTAATAGTGAGTTTATATGAGATATGTAATACCACAAAAATAGATGCAATCTCTTTGAAGAAAAACTCTCATTGACCTGAAGAGGAATTGTAATCCTCTTGGAATACAAAATTCAACACAAAGCATTTTGGGAAATGTTTTTTTTATTAAAGTTATTAAGTACAAAAGTTATTTATTAAAAATAATTATAATTATAATTGTAATTAAATTATTATTTTATATTATATTATATATTATATTATATTATATTGTTTGGGGTCAATTTATCAAAGAAAAAATTATCCTGAAAAAAATAATGCATCACGGTTTAAAAAAAAAAATGAATTAAGCAACACAACTATTTTCAATATTGATAATAATGATAAACGTTTCAAATCAGCATTTTAGAATGATTTCTGCTTTGCCATCACAGGAATAAATTACATTTTAAAATATATTCAAATATAAAAGTAATTTTAAAGGGGTCATGACAAGGTTTTTGTTTTATTATGTTCCCTTGGGTGCAATTATAGTATTAATATAGTTTTTTGGACAAAAACCTTTTAAAATTGAGTGATTTATGACCTTTTCCCACCCTGTTTCTCATCCTCTGATTCATAGTCTGTTTTGGGGGTGTTTCCCCTTTAAGAGTTCAGTGTTAACGCCCACTGTTATGATTGGCTAACGTCAGTGCTTATACATAAATTATTAATGCCCCCTAGACACAGAACATGTGCGGATTCTGCGGAATTGTTTACATTAGTAGCGGGTGCTGCCGATTGCTGCGTGCGAGGCGATGGCTCTTGCAATGATACAACCCTATATGTTTGAGCCGGAATCAGATGAGGAATCAGATGAGGAATCAGAAGAAAATTAAAGGAGAACTCCGGTCAAGATTAACATTGAGCTGTTTTTTTTTGTAAATTTGGAGTGCTGTCAGTACAGAGAATAACAACAAAAATCGGTGTTGCCTACAACGTGTTATCCTCTTTTTAAAATTTGCACCCTGTTGACTTAAATGGGGCAAGTTTTAAACCTGCTTTTAGCCTCTTAACATCCTTGATGTTTCATTACAAGTGCACATGCAGCCATGAGAGTGATTTTATTCAGAGTGAACACCGTGAATCTGACTGCAGTAGATGTGAAAGATATGAATAAAAGTGATGTTAATTCAGCCAGCTCACATACCTGTATTTACTTCCTGATTTCAGTCTACAGTAGTCGACTGTCGAGTGCGCGCGCGCAATCATTGGTAACTAAGCAATGGTAATTTACCAGGGGTGCTTCTCATTTCTTATTTGTGCATCCTCGTTTCCTTTCCTAGCGTCTCAGCTCCACCCCCTGTAGGTTTTGAGGGAAGGACGCAAGGAAAGAAAATGAGGACGGAGGAATCGAATGAAAGCTTTTTTTATACATTGGAATACTTGATCACTCCAGCGTCACTTCATAGCGTCATCAGCAGCGCTCAAAGCATCTGCCCTTGTTGTTGAAGTTTGTTTATTTAAGAAATTCATAATAAATAATAATAAAGCAAGATACCCTGTTGAAATATGTGTAATGTGTGGTTTATATAAACTGCAAAGGTAAAGTGCAGTTAATTTGACAACAAATTAAAACAGATTGTGATCGATGTGAAGGGGGAGGAGAATGTATACGCCCGTCACGTTTAGTCGATAAAACTCTTCCGCATAGGATACACCTGTGGGTGCTTCTCAATATCCCTCCTCGTCTCCTCGTTCCTCTGTCCTCCATCCTATGACCCGGAAACCGATTCGAGCGCAGCCATCTTGAAGGACATCTCAATTCTCTAATTGCACCGCGAGGAGTCGAGGAGTGAGGAGGCTTTCTGAGGAGTCATGAGCGAGGATACACAGGTGTATCCTATGCGGAAGAGTTTCATCGACTAAACGTGACGCACGTGTCAATTCTCCTCCACCTTCACATGGATCACAATCATTTTAATTTATTCTTTACCTTTGCAGTTTATATAAACTACATATCTCAAATATTTCAACAAGGTATCTTGCTTTATTGTTATTTCTTATGAAATTCTTAAATAAACAAACTTCAACAACAAGGGCAGATCCTTTGAGCGCTGCTCATGACGCAGTGAAGTGACGCTCGAGTGATCAAGTATTCCAATGTATAAACAAACTTTCATTTGATTCCTCCGTCATCGTTTTCTTTCCTTGCAGCCTTCCCTCGTATCCTACAGGGGGTGGAGCTGAGACGCGAGGAAAGGAAACGAGGATCCACAAATAAAAAATGATAAGCACCCAGAGTATCCTCGCTCATGACTCCTCTGGAAGCCTCCTCACTCCTCGATCCTCGCGGTGCAATTAGAGAATTGAGATGTCCTTCAAGATGGCTGAGCTCGATCGGTTTCCGGGTCATAGGATGGAGGACAGAGGAACGAGGAGACGAGGAGGGATATTGAGAAGCACCGTGGTAATTTAAGAAAATCAATATCTGTATATATCTGCCTGTAAGACAAATAAACATTTAAACATGTTTTTCTTCTTCAGAAATCACAGTTATATGATTTTCTTTAAATTTCAATTAATTGTTACTTATATTCCTTTAAATCTGAATTGGTATTTAGCATCTTGTTTGCTACCCCAATTTAAATAGTTGCAATGCCACTGACAACTTTCCCCTAAAGTAAAAGATTTGTTATTACTTAAGTCATGCATGGTAGCATGTGATTTCAAGTGGACAAGTTTGGCAAAGTCTAGACTAACATGTCAACTGGGTGAAAGGAGCATTATATACCAAACTTCGAAAAGCAGTAGTGCGTTTCTCCTTACTGTTGGACCAGTGAAAACCTCAATGACTTGAAGAGGAGGCTGGGAAAGGGCCAGAGTGAAAACACTGGAAGCAGAAAGGAAAAAAACAACACAGGCATATAATGATTCAGGACGAGAGGGACGTGACAATGAGAGAGGGACTGTGGTTTTTCTTGACCCCTCAATCCCCAGTGTTTGCTGGCTCATCAGGCTGAATAATGGCAGCTTGTTTGCTGAATGGCTTCAGCGCAAGGACACGGTGAGTAAAAGCTGGGCCCCCTGACTGTCGAGCTTCATGCTAATAGCTCTCAGGTTGTTTGTGGCGAGCCTATTCTCCCCTCTGGGAGAGTTTCCAACTGAGCTGCCTCTTTTGGAAGGACATGTTTGAACAGTATTAGTCACTAGTAACTTTTTTTTGAGTGGCTTGCCACATCTTTTCTCAAAAATAGGGATCTCTTCTGCAAATTCAAGCAGAGAGAGAATGGCAATTTACACTGCCTGAAACAATTGCTTTCGAACTGTCAAAAAGGTAACATGGGGAGTTAGTGTAAAATGGTGATGTTTCGAAACTTATAGCTACTGAAAAGCAGCATATGATAAGAATACATTTAGGGAAGATAAAAACACAGAAAACTTCAAAAACCCAAATATTTTGAAGTTCTCTGTAAAGGGAGATTCTATGTTGTGGGAGTGATTAAAAGGAGAAACATTTGATTCAAGATTCCTTTGCATAACATGTAGGAGATGAAAAAGATGAAAAATAAGGGTGCATAGCTGGTAAGAGGTTCTGCCTTAAATCAACTGGGTGGTGGAATAGTGCTTTTCACAAGTGGGGAAACATGAGCACAAGATAATGCACACTATTGTTTAAAAGGTTGTTTGAACAATAAAACGTTAATGTTCCAAATCAATACGATTTTTTTATTTTTAAGAATCTTGAATTCAGCACGGATGCATTAAATTGATCAAAAGGGAGAGTAAAGACATGTTACAATTTCTATTACATTTCCATTTTCTAATAAATGCCCAAAAAAATTAAGCAAGATGAAATTATTTTTTTCAATATTGATAATAAATGTGTCTTGATCAGCAAATCAGTATATTAGAAAGATTTCTGAAGTATCATTTGTCACTGAAGACTGGAGTAATGATGCTGAAAATTCAGCTTTGGCATTTTAGAATATATAGAAAACAGTTATTTTAAATTGTAATAATATTTCACAATATTACTGTTTTACTGTATTTTTGATCAAATAAATGCAGCAATAGAAACCTTCAAAAACGTACCAAGCTCTAACATAGCCAACACATCTGGACGGTATTGCCATGGACACATAGATTAATCCATATTTATATTAAAAAATGATATAAAAAAATGATATAAAAATATTTTTATTTATACACTATATATATTTATTTTACTTGTACACACATAAACCGTGATGCTTAATTTTCTATGAGATTTTAAGGGAAGACGTGCTTATCGGGCATTATTAAAGCAATCAGCATTGCATGAGAGTCATATAAAAATTATTAGCTTAAAACGTAATGTATACAGACATGTTCCTTTGGTCAACACTGCTTTATTTATAACAGTCAATTGGTATATGCAATGCAATGTTTCATTAGTGTTATTGACTAGCACTAATCTGTTAATGCAGTCTGCAGTCAAAACGTTATTTTTGCAGTTAAAACATTATTTCAACACATATTTATGCTTTTATACACTGTTCTTTCATCACAGTTAATTAAATGCAACCATTGCGTATCACTGCTTATCAGCAAAGACATGAATTTTGAGTAGTGAGCAGCAAACAGAGGCTTTACTTTAAATGAGCCTGTTTGGTGTTCAAGCACACCACAAAAACCTCTAAACTAAGTGCTCTAATCACGGTTCCCAAATGCCCAACATGTCCTTTTCAGTCTTACTCCAGAGGCTAAGAAAAACTTTTTAATAGGTCTGACAAAGTCCGAGTTAATCCAGTATAACCCTAGTTCCCTGTCTGCCCTGAAACTCTACCCCATTCATGTCTGATGTCCAACGACTTTTGTTTCTAGACTAGACTGAAGTCTAAAAGCCTAGTGGCTATACAATTAAAAAAAAGTATAAGATAACATCCCTGGATGTGTAGGAGTTTCATTATGGTTCATAATAAAAAAAGAAGCAAAAATAAATAAATAAATAAATAAATACAATAAATATAGAGACAGGTAGAAAACTATCAAATCAGCAATGACAATTATTATAAAATTGAACACTGGTTTGAAGTAACAAAATATGACATAGTGAGCATCATACCTGAGTAGTCTGACAGATGTGACATACACAGACCCGATGAGTGCCTAAAAATGAACATTGCCCTTAACTTTTTCAGTGCACAAGCATGAAAGGCCACTACCATGTTCTGGAGTGGCGTGCTAATGTATTCTCGACAGTCAGTGACCTTTTCACTGAAAGTGGTATTTAGAGTGCCATTTCTAAGAGATCTTCTCTTAAGAGGCAGTGCAAAGCAGAATAACAACACAGCTGAAAGGAAGAACTGACAATCAAATGTGCTGCGAATAAGAGGAAGACACTTCAGAATCAGATACAGGAAAAAGTTGATTTACATGGATAAATCAACCATGAAATTCAAATAAATCCCAATTAGAGACACAAAATAAATATGAGCCTATATTAGAGATGTCATAGTACCTAGGCTATTTTTACATTTAGATTACATTTGCCATAACCAAACTCTCACCTAACACACAAGTTAATCTTTAAAAGTTCTAATATATAATCTGTAACACAAGTAATCTAGCAAATCTTACAATGAATATCCATTTCTCACACTGTAAATTATAATATTGTGATGCAGCATTAAAAACAACTGAAATTAGTTTTCAGTGTTTTGTTTTTGATTTATGTAGACAATTTATTGTTATCAGCCATGAAAATTAATAAATAATTAAAATTTTATATACTTTGTATACACAAAACCAGTCATATGGGTCAATTTTTTTAAATTGAGATTTATACATAATCTGAAAGCTGAATAAATAAGCTTTCCATTGATGTATGGTTTGTTAGGATAGGACTAAGAAGGAATATTTGGCCGAGATACAACTATTTAAAAATCTGGAATCTGAGGATGCAAAAAAATTGAAACATTGAGAAAAACGCCTTTAAAGTTGTCCATTTGTGTTCGCGATTGTGCTGCATTCACTCACAAAAATAAATGTTTTATATATTTACGGTATGAAATTTACAAAATATCTTCATGGAACATGATCTTTACTTAATATCCTAATGATTTTTGGCATAAAAGAAAAATGTATTACTTTGACCCATAGCTACAATGTATTTTTGTATATACCCTTATACCAAAAATATACCCGTGCTACTTGTGACTCGTTCTGTGTTCCAGGGTCACATATATGGAAATGTATGCATCGCATCAACATGAAAATTATCTGCTTTAATAACGGTAAAAAAATTGTAATATCAGTGCCTCCTTAGTCACTATAACAGACAAAAACAGTGTGCTCCAAATAAATAACAAACAATTTCATGTCTTCAATGAACACACCATGTAAAAGTATACAAATCTCTGAGCCAATGACTGCAAAAGCTACTAAAGTCAGGGGTCAGTTAACCAGCAGGTCAAACAATGAGACAAGATGGGAGGTGTTTGGCTCTGACCTATAAAAACACTCACAGATTGACAGAAATGACAATTAATGAGACCAAAGGGTTCACATACATTTCCCTACAACTGTATTTGCAACTCAATGCTTTGGAGTAAAGAAAATGGTGCGTTCAAGTCCTCCCGGGAAGTTTGTACGTACGAGGTGGGAAGACGTGTTTACGACGTGAGAGCGTTCAAGTCAGTTTCGTCGGAGCAAGATTGCGGTGTACCTTCTTTTAATTAATTACATGAAAATACAGCAAGGTTTGTTAACTCTGCTTATAGAAAATGAAGAACAAAGAATGCACATAAGGTGTGTTTTTCTTTTTATGTTTTTAATTAACTTATGAAGCAAATGTAAACCATGCCCCCAACTCATACAGATCGGGGCTTAAAGAAAATCCCGAGCTCCCCACTGGTATTTACGACATTGTGGTGGTGTTCAAGTGCATTCAACTCGTAATTACGATCTATACGAGGTGACTTGAATGCACCAAAAATCCAAGTCGCTGGAATCTGATTGTGAATAAATCTTATGGCTATTGTTAACATACATTGCTAAACGCTGGCCATTTTCAGGCCCCTGGACGAGTTCCCAAACAGACTAAAGTCCCAAAGACATCTAAAAACACATAAATCAACTGATTTACTTTATTTATTAGGGCAAAAAAGGCATGCTGAAGCTTGCGCATAAGTACAGTGCTATGATGAAGAGCAGTGAATAGGAAATGCATTGCAGCTTTTACAGACTAAGGTGCTCATGCTGCTGTCCTAAGGCTTGAAGAGGCGGTCAGCATGCGTGTCATTGATTTACAGGACGAAGGTTACACTCACAGCCGGGACAGATTGACTTTCATCCCCTGGGATTGGGCTGTACTTGTTGATGGCTCTTTCACAGTCTGCAACATGCGCTAAATCCCCTTTAGTTGCTTGTAAATCTCAAGGTTACAAGGACAGCGGTGAAAAGTGCTACATCTTGGGCAAAGGCGTCGAATGAAGATTAGAAAAGTGTTAAAGACATGCAGTGTGCATGCAGTGACATCTATTGACTAATCATGAATAAATGAATAAATTAATTGACTGAATGAAGGAAAAAGGGGGCTTCCCTTTACTGGTGCAAAACTGCTTTACTGGTCCTTTCATTAGCTTTATCCCTCATGGTCCCTAAAGCCGTTCAGTCACAGTGCTCCTCATTCATGTTATGAGTACTTGTGTCATCTAGAAAACTAGAAATTATGCTTTTAAACACTTTTTCAGATATTGGTTAGTTTTCGATCATCTTCCTCTGCAGTGAGCTGTTAGCCTCACCAAATGGATCACGGAGTCAGAAAGATGAACTTGAGAATTAATCTGATTCGTGAACAAATCATTCAGACCTGCTGAATTGAATGACCTGATTAATTGAAAAGATCCAATTCAAAAGAATGGGTCAGACATCTCTACTAACACACAGTTAAGAGCGCTAAGGTAAATACATTTTCTTTTGTATTATTATTTACTTTTTTGTATTATTTCTAATTTATTTATTTTGGTCTGTTCCCTTTCGAAAGGGAACTTACACTGCGTCAAATGACGCTTGTCTGAAATCAAATCACAGCAATCAGATTGAACGGCGACAGCCCATGAATCATTAGGGTGATACCTGAAAGTATAAAAGGGCGCCTTGCAAACATTTTAATCATCTTTTCATCTTCAGGGACTGTTCTGTTTGTAAATGCTGAAGGATTACGGTAAGAGAAATTTAAAAACGTAACGCAGGCTGATTCTCTTCAGAAGTGTGCTGACCCGTGCCCAAGATATTTGATGCCGGTTCTCGAGGGAGCTGCCCGTGCAAACTGTGAGCATTTTTCTTTGAGAACACTCTGCTCTCGTCTAGCCCTCTTTTCGAGTGAGGAGGGCTCCGCATCTGGACCTCGTGGTTCAGGTCCTGCTCGTGCTGAGGCAGAGCGGCGACTTGCATCATGGGGTTCCCAGAAAGACCTCGCCGATCGCCTTGAGAGGGGTGTAAACCTCTCAGATGATTCAGTGGCTGACGAGGGTGAGTTGCAGGTGGGGAAAAGTATTCTCCTACTGTTCCTGCAGCAAGTGCTCTTCAGGATGAGCAGGAGATGGATGATGAGATAATCAGGTAGATCCTAAACCCTCTCAGCCACCCTGCTCCGTGTATACTAAGCTGGTGGATGTTATGGAACGCTCCATCGCTAAGTTGCAGATGCCGTGGTGGCGCGTTAGGGGAGAGACCACTCGCGACAGGCTTGACTATGGATTTCTCCCCGGCCATAGACCACCAGCTCAGACGTGCCTTCCATTCCTTTCTGATCTTCACACGGAGATCGAGAGGCCATGGAAGAACCCATACTCTGCCCAGATCCACCTACATCAGCAGGCTAGTTTCGCTGATGTTAAGGGGATCGGAGAGCATGGGTATTTGTCGATACCGCCTATTGACGAGACGTTTGCGAACTATCTTGTGTCTGGGCGGGCATCGACACTGAGAGCTCCAACCCTGCCATCCAAACCGATGAAGGCTACAGCACGTTTGAATGGCAGAGCATAAACAGCAGCGGGTCAGGTCGGTGCTGCCCTGCACACCATGGCGGTTTTGCAGGCGTACCAGGCTGACCTGCTGGGTGATCTCGACCAGGGGGCAGGGATGTCCCCTGAGGCGGTTGCTGAGCTGCGCCGCACCACAGATCTTGCTCTCTGGGCCACTAAACATACTGCCACCGCGATTGGTCGGTCGATGGCTGTGATGGTGGCCACGGAGAGGCATCTGTGGTTAAACCCGGCTGACATCGGGGAGAAAGAGAATTCTCTGCATGGGGGGGTGAGAAATGTAATGCAGGTTGGTGCATAGGCATGAGTAGTAAAGACCTAGGGTTATGCCTTCAATAAGGCCGGTACAATAGGTCTTTTTTGAGCAGGGTCACCTTTCGCCTCACAAAGAGACTGGTTTGTTGTTTGCCCGACCCTGCCGTGCAGAACTACTATATGGAACCAGACCGCCAGAATAGGCTCCACTCAGCTCGCTGAGCTACCTGCTCGAGGCAAGCCCCACTTTCCTAGGCTGGGCGCAGATAAAAGTTCTGTTACATTTAGAGCCACTGGTATGCCCGAACCCTGTTATATCTCAGGGTTAGGTGGTGGTACTCCCCTGTTGATACAGTGTAGGTAGTGAGTACCCCACTCTCAGTTCTGTATTATTCTACCTCATACCACTATGGCTCGGGTCGAGTGGGAAGTTCTAACCTTCACTTCCTTTTTTGGGTTTCGAAGTACCCTCCCGTGAAGCCAGAGCATTGCCATGAACGGACGCAAATGCGTACAGATGGTAGGCCCCTGACTCTGGGGCCTCCATTGAGGCAGAGTGGCGTATGTCCCTTGCTTAAAGGGTGTTGCTTTGTGGCTGAGTACACTGCCTTTGGCAATGTGATTAGGTACCAGGATGCTGTAGGCGATGTATAAACAGCTTATCTGCCAACGAAGGCTGGTAGCTGGTAGGCCTCAGCAGGCCTCCTTGACCAGGCAGCCCAAAGAGTGCTCTTGAAGCCAGCTTACCTCTGGTGGTTGGCCTCATTAGTTCAGGCAGTAGACTCACTGATGGGTAGTAGGCCTTAATAGGCCTCCTCGGAGGTGAGTCCCAACATTGTGGGACATACATTATAGCCGCGACCAGGTAACTAGCCATATTAGGCCTCCTGTGGGTGGGCCCAATATTTATGTTGGTGTAGTATGGTTCCCAATAGTGTATGTTTGTAGCAGAATAGACTTGCTATCAGCTAGTAGGCCCGACCAGGCCTCCCTGATAGGCAAGTCCCCAGCAGTTTGAAGATAACTGACAGCACTGAGTTGCTTCAGACCTAGTAGGCCTCTTTAATCCTCTAAGTTAGTCTGACCTTAGCAGACCTTCCTGACCCCGAGCCCCATCATGGGGTGCTTGACTGTTATTTCACTTGCCAATCAGACAATTGGCCTCAGTGGGCCTCTCTGGAGGCGAGCCCCGATTATGATCAGCTGAAAAGGTTTGACCACTGTCAGGCGGTTGGCCTTACCAGGCAACCATGTAGTCCCCAATCTCTCTGGTTCGTGGCAGTTAGTTTCTTACATAAGAAGACTTTCAGGAGGCCAGCTTTAACAGGCCGCTCCAAAACTGAGCCCCAGGACTGACTAGCCTCAGCAAGCCGCCCTGGGACTGACACCCGGATTCAGGATTCATAGCAACCAGTTGTTTAGCTTGCTATCAGGTAGTAGGCCTCTTCAGGCCTCCCTGAAGGCGAGTTTTCACATAGGGTGGTTATCAGGTAATAGGCCTCACCAGGCCTCCCTGAAGGTGATTTCCCACATATGATGGTTATCAGGTAGTAGGCCTCACCAGGCCTCCCTGAGGGCTAAGTCCCAACTGGATGGCAACTGGACAGCTAGCCTGACTAGCTATCAGGTATTAGGCCTCACCAGGCCTCCTGGAAGGCGAGTTTTCAGATTTGGTGGTTACCAGGTAGTAGGCCTCACCAGGCCTCCCTGAAGGCGAGTTTCCACATTTGGTGGTTACCAGGTTGTAGGCCTCTCCAGGCCTCCCTGAAGACAAAGTTTTCACATGTGGTGGTTGTCAGATAGAAAGGCCTCACTATGCCTCCCTGTAAGCGATTTCCCAGCAAAGCTGGGTTCGGGCAGCTAATGGCTGCTTGCTATCATTTCAGCTGGCCTTAGCAGGCAGCTTCTGAAGGTGAGTTTGCGCCCTGGCTTGATTAAAGTATTCATTCTCTGCTACTGGTTCCCTCCCGGAACCTCTTTTTATCCTGCCTAAGGCCTGGTTTGCCTACCAGGCGGACCATGTGCTCCCCTCCCTGAGGGTCACTATGAGTACGCACACTCCTGAGTCTGGTCAGATGGTCGTAGGCCTCTCGTGAGGCCTCCCAGTTAGATCAGCCCTTAGGCCTGCCAGGTCTCCTCAGTGTTTTGAAAAACAAACGCTGGGTAGATCCATGAATCAAGCAGAGAAACTTCCCTCACTGACAAGGGTTGTAAGCGCAATGCTGAGTCATGCCCTCCGGGATACCCCGTCTCTGAGATCTGGGCCGAGTGGTTAAAGAAAGACGCCACCGTTTTTTTGAAATAGGGGTTATTCCCCGTCTCTCCTACATTAAGATAGGTGGGCAAACACATTCTTGTCTCAGTGCATGCATTGTCTTAGCTTGGCAGCGCCGACGCTAGCTTAGCTTAGCACAATGAATGGAATCCTTTGTTGCCAGATAGCATGTCGTGAGTAAAAGTATTAAAAAAACAACTAATTACTTATTGTGGCCTGTGTATTCACAACTTGTACAAATAGCAATGCAGATTAAGACTAGGTAATTTTCTAGGTAGATATTGACTTGGGATTACATTGGGGGGAAGCACAGGCGAAGCACTGCTACGTGGGCGCAGAGATATCACGCAACACCTGAAATCCCCCAACTTCCGTCAACATACCGGTGTGACCTGCACCGAGTATCTTAGCTTTTGGATTGTGTTGAGTTTGAGAAGTTACAGCTACAGTAACAGCAAACATGATAATTGCCTGCATAGCAAAAGGTTGTGAGAACAAGCAAAGGACATACACAAATGTAATGTTTCACAGAATTCCATCGAATGTGTAACAGAGAAATCAATGGCTAGCTGCTCTGGATATCTGAACTTCAACACCTCTCTACAAAATTAACCAGTATCGTGTTTGCAAAGAGCAGTTTGCACCGGAGGACTATGTTAAAAAAATGAAATATGGGACCAGAAAGACAGTACTACATCTGAAGGATACGGCCGTCCCATCCATTTTCAAAGCACAGGCAGAAAAAAGTGCTGTTGTCTTTTATTACTCTCCCTTACATGAATCTGTGTCTTTATTCAGTTGTAAGATATCACGGTGCCTAAGTAGCAGTGCTTTACCCCAATTAGTCCCAAGTCAATATCTGCCTAGGAAATCGCCTAGTCTTAATCTGGATTTCTGTTCGTACTCGATGTGAATACGCAGGCCACAAGAAGTAATTAGGTTTTGTTTTTGGATCACTTTTACTCAAGACATGCTATCTGGCAATGAAGGATTCCATTCATTATGGTAAGCTAAGCTAGCGTCAACGCTGCCAAACTAAGACAATGTATGCACTGAGACAAAAATGTGTTTGCCCACCTATCTAGATGTAAGGAAGACGGTGAATAACCCCTATTTCAAAAAACGGTGGGGTGTTCCTTTAACTGTCAGCTTTGCAGTCCCTCGAGTTGGATGCCTTATCTAAAGACAAGTATCCAGAGGCTCTGTCGTCAGACAGACAGGAAGTTGGCCAGGCTGAGGTATCCAATGTAAGTGACACCAGGTCAGGCCTTCCTGGTGGCATTTCGGGTGAGTATGTTCCCCTGAATAGTGATCTAGCCACATTCCATAAAAAGGACCCCTTCTAATTTGAAGCTGTGGTTCCAGGCCCTTGAGCAGGCCCAGGTAGGCCTCTCGGTAAACTATGTTTATGGAGGCTTTCCTGTGAGACTTATAGCTTGGGCTATGACCGTAGGGAATGCACACAGCCCAGTGTGACCTGAGGGATAGTGGTTCTAGCGTTACATTTGAATTTGCTGGTTCTGACAGTTGTCACTGCCACTTGGTATGCACTCATTCGACGCAGTGCGAGTTCCCTTTCGAAAGGAAACGTCTCAGATTATGACTGTAACCTATGTTCCCTGAGAACAGGGAACGAGACACTGCGTCTTTTCGCCATGCCTTGGGGCCTGCCTGCCTAACAGTTCCTTCAGACAATTTTAAAAGTTAATTATCATGTTTGTAAGTCGCCCTTTTATACTTCCAGGTCGCACACTAATGATTCATGGGCTGTCGCCAGTCAATCTGATTGCCGTGATTTGATTGTGATTTCAGACACCTGTCACGCCTGAGGCGTTCCCCAAAGCGTAATCTGAGACGTTTCTTGACCAAACAAAAGTATTGTATGGTTTCTTCATAAGACATTGAATATAAAGTAATTTGAATTATTTTAACTATTGTTAAAAAAAAAACAACCAGTACAATTCTTTAAAATTATGTTTAATAGGAAAAAAAATTAAGTCATACAGATTTGCAACGACATGAGGGCAAATAAATGACAGAATTTTTCCTTTTTCCTATTCCTTTAAGAAAATTCAGAACAAAACTAAACTGTGCTTTTCTTTTCAACTGAATACTTTTTCAGAAGAGCCACGTAACAGTAAATAGCTAGAAGTCAGAAATTAGAATTTATTTGAGGCAACAGAATGAAAGAATGGCGTGACATGGCTCAGGGCTTTAGGAAGTTGCTCATAACCACTCCAAGGGATTGAGCCACTTCTCTATCTTTCATCTCCCCCTACACTTCCTCCCAGTCATTACACAGATCTAAAAAATTCCCTTATCCCGAGGGTAGGTGCAGGTGGGGGCAGGTGGGTAGTGCTTCACAGGTTATCTCCCAGGAGGAGATGCTCAACAGCACCGGCTGCTCACACCTCCCTCCCCTGAGATACTTGCATCTGACTATCAGCACAATGCCAGAACAAACAAGGCAGCTTGCATGCATTAGTGTGGGCTTTAGTGGGATCCATGAGTTTCAAAATAAAATAAATAAATAAATGATAATATAAAAATTAAACCACAGTCAAAGATCGTGCAGTCAAAAACCAACATTTTAAACACTTTATTCCATACTAGACAGCACCACAAAATACCAAAATCTTTATATCAAGAATTTGGACGGGATCTCATTTCTCTCCAAGCTCTCAAGATGGTACACTTTTCTGATGGAGCTCTACGATGAGGTGAGCTATCAAATTTCAGACTGTGTCAGTGAGTAGGAGGGTGAGAGAGAGAAAAATAAAGATAGAGGGAGAGATGGGCGGGGGGTGGGGTGTCGTGAGGTGGAGGAGGAAAGCTTGTCAGATTCAAGTCAAGACACACAGGCCCTGCGGGAAGGGACTGCGAGGCTGCAGCTTGGCCCTCACTGTCAGCAGATCCTCAAAGACAGAAGCAGGAAGGAGGCGGTGAGAAAGCGAAGGCCAGGGAAGAAATATGCAGCCTGATCTATTGAGTGGTAGTGCCAGGCTTACAGATGCAGAGTGACAGCGTGTCTGCAACACTGGGGCATCCGAAAGAACAGCGAACAAAAAGGTATCTTTGTTTGCAGGATATTACCTTTGAAAACCATGACTGAGGCCCACAAAAAATAAGAAGAAAGATTGGCTTTACCGTGAAGAGCATTCATCCTTACATTGCCAACATGAAAACTGTATCACTGACTTGACAATGTATCATATACTGTGTCACAGTTGTCATTTTGTGATTTTTATTTTAGTGCTTAAAGCCTAAAAATGTTTGGAAATGTTACCAATTATGTTTGGATATTTAACTATATATTTAAAGTTGTGGTCAGAATTATTGGCACCCATGGTAAATATGAACAAAGATGGCTCAGTGAAACATTTGTGTTGATTTTGACATTTGTTTTGGATCGTTGTCCTGATGGAAGATCCAATCATTATAAGATTTCTAGCAGAGGCCATCAGGTTTTGATTTTTAATCTATTGGTATTTGCTAGAATCCATAATACCATGTATCTGAACAAGTTGTCCAGGACCTCCAGCAAATAAATAGGCCCACAGCATTAAAGATCCAGTGGTATATTTAAACGTGGGAATGGCATACTTTTTATCCCTGTTTGCACACAACTCATCTGGTGGGTTTGCTGCCAAAAAGCTCTTTTTTAGGGCATTTTCACACCTATAGATAGTTTGTTTTGTTCCAAAACAGGGAATTAAGTCTGGAATAATTGATGACAGGTCGTTAAATTATGTAAGGAATAATTGACGACAGGCCGTTGAATTATTAGAAATATAATGCACACCTGAGGTGGTAATGTGGTCATGACGCGAAGCGGAGTGGCCGTTACACCTCGGGTGTGCATTATTTTTCTAATAATTCAACCACCACAAGTCAATTATTCCACTTATACTACAGTTACCACACCTCGAAACATTGTTCAGATGATGTATTTCTAGACGTTTGTCAAGTTTTGCTAATTCCAAAACGTCCTTTTAGAGTCAGTAATGGAGGTTTGAGCCACTGATAGCAGACTAATGGCACTTTTCCACTACACAGTACCAGCTCGACTCGACTCGACTCGCCTTTGTTTGGTTTTCCACTGTGTAAAAGTTGTACCTGTACCTGCTTTCGGGTACTTTTTTTCGTATCACCTCCGGCGAGGTTCTAAGCGGGCTGAAGCGAGCTGAGGCAATACTAAAATGTGACATGAAAACACTGCAGACTGCTGATTGGTCAGAGAGAATCGTCACTATTCACTGCGTCATCATTGCATGCACCAGGCGGAGCTATTTTTTTCAGCAGTGTTTCGTTTTGCTGCCCTCATCCTCTCCTGAAACAACGTCTGTCTTCTTGCTGTGAGAAATAGCCACATCCCGAGGATCAAAAACAGTATACACTCGATTTCCTCCATTGTCCTGTGTGTGTTCCGAGTCTATCTGTGCTTGTTGCATGCCTGACGCTTCTATCCTACCGAACAGGTACCAGTGTGGGGGGTGGGGTAGGGGTATTTACGACAGTGCAAGTATTCCACAGCGACTCTAGGGGTCGCTGTTTTATCAAAAACAGAATTTCTGCATAGTGTGCCTTTAAACGCCAAATCAGTATATTAGAATGATTTCTGAAAGATCATGTGACACTGAAGACTGGAGTACTGATGCTTAAAATTCACCTTTGCATCACAGGAATGAATTACATTTCAATAAATATTAAAATAGAAAACAGTTATTTTAAATTGTAATAATATTTGTATAAAAATATGCAATAAATATAAATATATAATAAATAATTTTTTATGGGTTGAATCAAGTAGAAATTGCACTTTAAGGTAACAATTGCAGGTTAGAGGTTACCACATTTTAGAGTGCATAAACAATAAAAAGATATTGAATTTTTTTTAAACACTGCCCTACTCCATACTTCAATAGCCAATTCCTGAGGCAGAACAGGTCTTGAGGTGCACTGGCATGGAAAAACTGATCCAGTTTAATAGCTGGTTTTCAGTAAACTTTTGGAATGGAATGTGCAGCCTGGTAAAAACTCGTCTTCAAATCTTCTACTGCAAGAGCAACATCCTGAGGGAGGGAATGACGCCACTCAAATAATCCGGCGGGGCAAGCCTGGACAGAATGGGGAGAATGTGTCGGGCACGTGAACCCGGACAGAAACCTTGCTACTGCCAATACATACACGACACGCTGCTGTGAGCTAGTAAGACATGCTGCTGCTGCACATTATACCATACATGAACTACCTGTAGCAGATTTATACAGGTGGAGCTGGGGGAGGTGGAGGGTGTCTGAAAACGCCCTGCAACTGCTACAGAAAATGCTGTCCAGTATTTTGAACGTTAAGCAGCGAGCTTGTTGGCTACTGATACAGCAGGAACCAATCAGCTGTGTCCTATAGAGAAGTATGTGATTGCAAGAAGATTGAGATAAGGACCTATCAGCCTGCACCATCCAGAGTTTCATGACCTAACTTTGTATTCCAATAACAGCAATAACTGCTAATTTGAAACAAAAAAGAAAAAAAATCCTCTAATTACTGCAAATGCCTGATATGGTACCAGTATATTGCGTCATTAACATTACCAGGGCTGTCAGCAGCAAAACCTCTAACTCACAATAGTGCTGGGCTGTATACTGTTTAATACCAAATACCGGTGTTTTTTTTGTTATGATATGAATTTTTAATATACCGCAATACCGGTTTAACAACGTTCGGAACGCAGTGCAGCGCAACACTGTTTGATAGGGTCCCTTTCCTGTTGCAATGTGGTGAGGGCACAGCTGTATGTTCAAATTCAAGTTCAAATTTATTTGTATAGCACATTTAAAAACAACCACTGTTGACCAAAGTGCTTAATGTCAAGATACACATAAATAAGTATGTGTTAGTACTAAGCATGACGGTGAATATGGATAGGTTAAACTATAATTGATAGCTGTCAAATTATATTACAGTATTTCCCATACATTGGTTTACAATATAAACACGGCCTTTTGGAAAATCTATTTGTGGTTGGCATTGAGATCGTTGAATAAACATGAGCACTGCACGTTTCAAATTCAAAACGCGGCGCGGGTGTTTTTATATGAATGTATCTGAAGTGAACTGACATGTCTTTAGAAAAGTTCAATGTTATATCAATTGAATCTTTCTTTATCTTTCCTGATAAAGCAGCGTTTATGAGCGCTGCGCTGCTTTATTTACAGCCATTACCGGGGAAACCGCTATTTCTGCCTCTCCTAAAGCATCTCCTGCTGGCACCTCTTTGTAAGCACTGCAAATCTGTATTAATACTAGTGTGGATTTTTTCTACAATATTCACTCATGATAGTAAAATAAAATAAAATAAAAAGTCAATCTATTACAGTGTTTCCTCTCTCAACCAGTAGGAAATATGGTTAACACCCAGTAAAGCTTGAATTTTTTTTTGAATGTGTATAATACCGTAAATAATTTTGAAAAATACCGTGATATGGATTTTTGGTCATAACGCCCAGCACTAATTCACAATCAACATTACATTGACAGTTACACTACTTGTCAAGGTTCCTACTTGAGATTTCTTTTGCTTCACAGAGAGGCAAATTAAACAAATAAGTATGGCAGTGGAGTTCAAGCAATACTTTCATGACCTTCTAACATCATGAATTTGTAAGCAAGCTCCACTGCTAAGAAACATACCTCCCTCTCAAGAGTACTGAAGTTACTGCTGTGCAGAAGAAGTGTGCAGAGGAGGATGAGGGAGCGCTTGTTACATCAACAAGTGTAGTGCCTTTTACTTCTTTACTGTAACTATTTTACTTTCTAACTATAAGCCTATATTTCCAAAGAGTGGACATGAAAATGAAAGGGATATTAAAATCAAACCCCTTCACATTTTCCTGTGAAACACCGATGTGCCGATCCAGGAATATAATAATGACACCCTTGTGGGCAGCAGATGTTACCTGTATATGGTCTATAATCCACAACCAGATGGTTTATGTGAATCTGTGTCTATAATGTCAAAATCACTACTTACACGACCTGCCGCCAACGAATGTGCTGAATAGCACATGTTATTGTCTACGGCCCAAAATAGGCTGCAGCGATTTATGATTGTGCTTATCCTGTAATTATGAACGACTTTGCTCTAATCGCTGGAGGATCTGTACCACTGCTAAAGCCCCATTCTGCAAAGCCAAAGGTGGTATTTTCATTAATAATGGAATGTGAACAGGTGAGAGAGTGGAAAAAATATGCTGATCTATGCACATCCGTTGTGAAGATGAAGGATAAAGCCTGTAAGAGACTCTCTGACCTGACCGGTGCATGTATGAGCTTGTTGTCTTCGTAGCACTTCATGGCATGTGGTGAAACATAATCCTTTTGCTAACCTGAGATTAGAGTGAGGTGATACTTCAGAGATGAGCTGGAAAGAGACCCCCTCAATGTCAATCATTATGAATGAACACAAAGTCATGCCAATTTGTAAAAAAAAATATATATATATAGCCTATATATATATATATTTTTTTTGAAGGCCTTGTGTAGCCAGATGTTCCCCATTCCTGCTGTAAAAGTTAAAAGTAAAGTAATAAAATAATTGAGGAAGCACCCAAGCAAACATTGCATTGTTGAATTGTAACCCATACTTCTTTTTCTTGAAAGATAATGATTAAAACATCTTCACTGGTTGCTCACATTTAAAATAACATGAATTTAGTGAGCGGATAGATACAACTTCATTAAGAACAGGCAAAAAAAAAAAAAAAAATCAAATCAATGCACAGCAGCTCTTATAATCAAATAAACAACAAAGTTGCAGTCTTAATTCATAGTTTATGGGCATATTCCTCTTACACAAACAGCATAGAGAGAGAGAGAAAGAAAAAAAAGGCAGGAATTGAAAACAAAGAGCAAGGTGCAGGCGGGAATCTGTCAGTGGGGACGTCTCCTCCACTGACTGACTGAGTGGATTAGAGGTTGGAGGCAGACAGCTTCTCTAAAGCTCCACAAACAACCCACAGGCAGTGCTAGAACTTGTGTGTGCTCAATTTCCAGGAGCAGAGGAGGAGAAGCAGAGGAGAAAATGAAAGGGAGGGGTAAAGGTGGCTACACAGAACAATTAAGTGACCAAACATGCCAAAATGTGCTCCATGTCATCTACTAAACAAAAACCAGACGATGTATCTTCATTCTTCATCTACACAGTCTTGACCACTGCCTAGGGGAAACTTTAGGTTGAAAGGTGAGAGAATTTGCTGGGTTCAGCCAAAGAAAAGCACAAGTTTCCACTCTCGGTTAATCTCCATTCAGCAACCTGACAGGTCTCACAAATAACAATTATTGCCACTTTCATCTCCTATTTATTCATCCTTAATACCATTTTCCAAGCTTAGCAGTTGCCTTTATTCAAACTAATGCAAAAAAAAAAAAAAATGTGGTAAAGAATGTCGTAGGCCTATCTGATAAAGAGAGAATTATTTCTCAAAAAGGAGGAAACTAGGCTTTTGCAGTCTACCTCAAGAAGATAAAACGAACCTCTAGATTGTGTTTGTGAAGTGGAGGACTTAATTTTTTTTAATTAAAAAAAAAACATTGCTGAGGATTTTCAAGAGGTGCCTTCAGGTAACTGTTATATCAGCCTAATGTTCATCTATTTCTTGTTGAGCAGTGTTCAGTACTGTATACACACAGAGGTAATTGAACAAGGTAGAACAGTGCTTCTCTTTTTAAGTGAAGTAATTTTGATTAAATCAGAACCACCTTTCTATTTTTTTCCGCATTGAGGGCTGTGAGATTTCTGTAGTTGAAGGCAGGGTTAGCAATTTCGGAGAGGCTAGCAGTAGCAAGCTAGCTTTGAAAGAGTAAGATCCCACCCCTTCAGAGCATCTCCAAAGCCCTGCCTTCTCTAAAAGACATGAAAGTACACAGCAGAGTCTGCAAAGCGTCATGAAAGTTAAATTACCTCATGTCTCAAAGCCAGTGGTGGCTGCTGGTTATATATATAAATATATATAAACTCGGAGGAAATGTGGGAATTAGGTTAAACTGAAACAAGGAATGTGGTGTATAATTGTGTAAAATGTATGATGAAACTTGCCTAGAAATTTCGCCAACCAAATACCAAGAAATAGGTTGCAGTAGTTTGTCTTTCGACTACACTTGCAAAATCCACGATAGGACAGAGCTCGAATACCTTCAGCGTCAGCGACTTTTTATAGTACAAAATCGTTGTCAATCAAAAGGAGATACAGTCTTTCGTCAGACCCTCCAATCATCACGCAGAAGCCCAGAGTCCAGCCCCGCCCACTCCTCCATTCTCCCCAGAGAGGCGGGACATAATCGCAGATTTATCCAATGACCGTCTAGTTTCGAAGCACTGAACAAAAACTGTTCAAAGCAGCCCAATTGAAGTCAACAGGGAAATGCACTGTGACGCTCCGGGAATGTACACTATGAGAAGGAAATCGAGTCAGACTACCTGCTATTATGCAGCTGATTCTGACAAACTCGTCTTCGAGATGAACGTGTTCTAACGCATTTTTAGTCAATAAAATTTTAACACAATAGTACATATTTGACAATTCATTTTTTTACATTATAGGGGAAGCCGAGCTTCCCTTGCAGTCTTAAAGAAATCCCCACTGCTCAAAGCACATAACATTACAATAATAATGAACGTAAAAAACTTACAGAGCTCTTACTTGTACCACCTGACTGCTGCAACTCATGTCAGCATTGTTGACATAGAAAGGCATCGGAGTTCGAAGACGTAAACAGCTCCGGGTATAACGTCACGGGTTGCCATCTCGTAATTACGGTAACAACATGCCATGAACGCACCATAAGCTTTTGTTTTGGTTCTGGAGGAACTATAAAAGGCGTCTGCTGTTTGATTGTGTTGCTCGGTGACAGTCTGTCTACAAAGGTTTTTGTCATTTTACAAAGAACATTTACTTCCCACATTGCAAGAACATGAACTTTGTATTAGTCTCATACTCGCAAAGCTTTATTAAACTTAAATAGCAATAAAAAGTAATAGAATAAAACTTATTAAATAGAAAAAAAATCTAAACAAATCTAAATCAAATAAAATAAAATGTGTATTTTTATATTATAATATTCCAACGCCATGCACCACTGGTGGTAAGGACGGAATTACATAAAAACATCTATAAAATCATATTTTGCTGTATTTTATATTAATCTTTTTTTTTCAGTTTATCTTGTTTCATCATCTAAAGCATAATATCTACTAGCTGTCACGGTGTGGTGAAGGCAGAAGAAGATGAGGAGTCCAAAGTTCCAATGCAAACATTTACCTGTACAATGATATACAGGTGCAGACAGGCAGAAGGTTCACACACACTTAAGGCGGAAATACACTGTGCGACGTCTGTGAGATTAATTTCAGCAAGGTACCTACTCACACTGAATGAGTAAATCACATGCGATGTAAAGCCAAAGCTCAGGATTTATGTGCGCACACTATACGGTCCGAACGTCGAGCTGCGACTTGACTGCTCACACTATACGTGTGAAATATGTGCGATAAACCTGGGTTGCGCATACGATATCATGTATCCAGAGATATTGTCAAAACAAGCATCAGCTATCAATATCAAGATGATTTAGCATTTTCAATTAATGTGCTAAATTATTAGTATTATTATTAGTATATATTGTATTATCATTATTAGGGAAGGCTAATTTTATTATTAAATTGATCTGCGATTATAATTAATTTGCCACGCAATAATTTCACAGCACATCACCGCAATGCGCTGTGAGGATAATAAAATATTACATAGAAGCTTACTCCTTCTCATTGAAAATTGTCTAAAACATTTAGGTCGATTGGAATGAATTAAAGGCATATAATTATATTAACAGTCTACAATATGTCCGAACACATAAAAATATGTCCGAACTGTTAAAAACAGGTTTATTTCAGGTTTATAACAAAAATATTGTTTAACAAATTAATAAAAGAGGGACTGTGTTACATCCCAGGTGGCTTGGAAAACATGGGTAATAACTGACATACTGGAGGTAAGCAACAGTAATTTGTAGCTAGTTTGAACTACAGAACTTAAAAACTCCCACTTTTCATTTTTTTTTTTTTTTTTTGTTGCTGCAGATTGAAATGGTTAACATTCTGTTTTCGCGCAGGCGCAGAGAGGGGGAAAAAACTGAGTTTAGGGCAATTGGTTCTTAGCTCTGCTTCAACTGGGCCATATATTCACGAGGAGCGACCAAAATTTCTGGAATACCAGACATTCATCCGACCATCCGATTGCCGATCGGGTGAGGTTAATCGCCTCTCGTTTCTCCCTGTACCCTGCACAAACACTGCACGACAAACGACGCACGGCAAAGCTCAAAATTGTCCCGACCAGAAAAAGAGTCACACGAGTCAGAATTCGGCTCAAAATCGAACGGAAAATCGCCCAGTGTATGCCCGCCTTTAGTACAACGGAGAACAGACCAAGACTGACTGACCAGAAGGGAACTAAATACAAACACAGATGAACATTGATTGACAGAACACAGGTGAAACAGATGATGATGATGATTAACTAAGTGATACAGATGAACTGATAATGATGATGACACGTGACATGAAGATAGGCAGACAAGTCCAATGAAACCACACTAAATAGAACACAACTGTGACACTAGCATCTTCATCTACTAGCGTACAATATCTGGCATGTTTTTGGCAATGTAACCACTTCCACTAAAATCTGGAATCATCCAAAAACCATCTTTGGATCCTTAAGTAACCACCTGCTGATATTTGTGTCAAAGTTTGCAAACTTAATCATCCTTTGGAAGACCAATTATATTAATAATTGGGAACATGAGCCAGAGGGACAACTAAACTGAAGAATCTGCCGGCAAATAACAGCATCATTTTGAAGGGCAATGTCAACTCCTCTCATAAAATGATGTTAATTAATTACTTGTAATAGATGTAATTTGGCCTCCATTACAATAGGACAAGAGCATAGGTTATTGGCAACAAAAACATTTGAACAACAATTAAAATAAAATTATTAATATATAAGACATTTGATTCAGTTCACTCAATGAATAACAGACTTAGCTGCATGCATCTGCTGTATAATGCATTGCATTATAATGCATTTATCACTTATACACCCCATATGTATTGTATATACATCTATATGTAATGGCATGTTATGAGTACTTGATATGGCATGTTTTACTGTGTTCTTTTGAGCCAAATTCCCAAATGTCCAACTTATTTGGCTAATAGACATGAAATCTGATTATGATTCTGAAAGCAAGCCCTCAGACGAGTTGACTGAGAATACTGATGTTTTTTTCCCACTACGACTGGCTTAATTTCCTAATAGCTCAAGCCTATGATTAAAATATTTTTATCTGAGAAGACAGATACACTTTTAAACACAGCAATGCCTCATAAAACAAACGGCTAAATCTGACCACACATCTAGTAGCATTTTCTCGACTTTATTCAGCTTAGCCTAAATAAACCCTAAATAAACCCAACGCAATCTCTACAAGCAACAAAAATGCCCTGTTTTACAACCTGTATGAGCTTTACTGCAGCTCACTCACCTTCTGTTGCATTAAGATAAAGAATAAACATTATTGTGGATTCATCTCCATTTTCCCCCCTCTAACTATACAAGCACAACCTGCAGAGTGATTTTGGCTGCTGGAACATGACAGGATACAGCTGTATCTGAGCACTCACAATCCAGTGTGGTTGCCTGATACACTGCCTGTGAAACAGCCGCAGGGGGTACCTGGGGAATTTAGTTTGGCTGCCACAGTGGCTGTCATGCCTACAAATAACATCAGCAGCCTGGAGGACTTGCTATCAATGATCCAGTATTAGAGTGTCATAAACACACAATTCGCAAATTAAATTCTCAAAACTGACCCTGCATCTGCATATGTGTACTTTCACTGCTACTCAGTATGATAAAGGCCTCAAAATAAGTAAAATAAGTAGGGAATTGGGATGCATCCAATGACTAATACTAATGAATGGTTAATGAAAGCAGTCCAATATGATTAAGGTAGCAATTTCATAGGCGAGAAAAGGTGACCACACTGAAGCAAAGCCCTGTGCTGGTTTGGAGATTTGAAGCCCTCAACATGTCTTTATGCTCATCGGTTCACCTGCTGGGTACAATTTTAAACATGTAAGGCACTCTCTTTCAAGGGGAGGAACATAAGTAACTCACCAATAAGCAAATGTTAATGCATACTTGAACTGCACAAGGGTTTAGGGGAGCTTCTAGATCAGGGATGGGCAACTCCGGTCCTCGAGGGCCACTGTCCTGCAGAGTTTAGCTCCAACCCTAATTAAACACACCTGAACAAGCTAATCAACGTTTTCAGGATTACTAAAAAATATTTTTTGTCAGGGTTGGAGCTAAACTCTGCAGGACAGTGGCCATCGAGGACCGAAGTTGCCCATCCCTGCTCTAGATCTTATCAAGTCCATTTCCCAGACGTTTCATGAAGGTGAAGACAAATTCTGTCCATTTAAGGAGGTCTACGTATACCATTATAGGTGCTCACAGCACATATGGATTAAATTGATCAAAAGTGACTTTAATACATTTTTAATACATTCAATACATTTATATAAAAAAATATAATATCCATTTCAAATAAATGCTGTTCATTTAAACTTTCTATTTAACAAATAATCCAGAAATGAATGAATTAGTTTTAACACAAAAATAAGCAGCACAACCATTTTTAACATTAATTAAAATAATAATAAATGTTTCTTGAGCAGCAAATCAGCATATTAGAGTGAATGCTGAAGGATTATGTGACACTGAAGACTGGAGAAATGATGCTGAAAATTCAGCTTTGCCATAACAGGCATACATTACTTTTAAATATGTTGAAACAGAAAACGGTCATTTTAAATTGCAACAATATTTTCAAATTATTACTGTTTTTACTGTATTTTAAAAAAAGATGCAGGCTTTATGAGCATAAGAGACTTTCATAAAAATCTTACTAATCTTAACTTAAACTTTTGAATCTTAAAATGTTCGTCCAATTATTGCATTCAGTCCGAATGCAATGATAGGATGTCCTACCAGCCTGTCAGCGAATGTATTTCCATACCTCCGCACACCTGCTCGCACAGAAATCACACGTTATTAGCGTGGCCCGTAAGGCTATGCAGAGTTGTAGACAGACAGTCACCGAGTGCAGCAAACAAACAGCAGCCACTATTATTGGAATGTTATGTGATTTAAGACTTGAGGTAATTTAACGCCATGTCTCGTGATGCTTTGCAGACTCTGCTCTGGCTGTGAGAGTTCATGTGTTTTGGAGGAGGCATGGCTTTGGAGAGAGCTCTCTGATGGAAGGGTGTTATCTAATGCTTTCAAAGGTAGGCCTATAGCTTGCTATTGCTAGCCACTCCGAAATTGCCTACCCCTCCTTTAACCTCAGGGAGACAATGGAGTAATTTCCATCAACATCATTTCCACTACAGAATGGAACTTAAACAAAATACATAATTAAACATAGTTGTGATGCAGTGGAAATGACCGTGATGTTTCAGAAAGTTACAAAATTCTCCTGCAATTTGTGAATAGACACTGTTGAGATTAAATTATGTTTTAGAGTTTATATAGTAAACCTATACTGTAAACTCAGCACTTATAACTGAAGAAGCACAAAATTCCTCAATCTTTTGACAAGCAGTAAAATGAAAGGAGAATTCTTCATTTAGAAAACAAACAGCCATAAGACAAAATGAGGGCATCTTGAGCCCTTTCTGAAAGGAGTGTATGACAACATTCAGCAGAATCCCATTGTACAATTGCCAAACTTCAGAAGACACACACACCTCGTGCCAACTTCTGATAGACAAAGGCTCTTTGTGCCAGTTAATTGTGCCAGTCAATTGACTCAGCAAATTAGTAATCTAATTAGCATGCCCACAGAACAGCAGCAGAGAATGTCAAATTCATAAAAAAATAAGTCAGTCTTCATCTTTTATGCTTTTTGCTTTTATGATACAAAGCAAATGATTAACAAATTAACCTACTCAGGAAGAGTTCAAACTCATTCTGTAGATCCGAAGTAAACCATGCGAAAATGTAGTCTTCTCCCAACCTCTTTAAATATTCATATATCTACATTTCCCATACAGAACCATGCAAAATGACGCTGGTTTTCACCAGATGATTCCACTGTGGCTAGAGAAGATTGGGAGTTGAAGGTGAGAGCATTTCTTCAAATTCATGGGGAAAAAGAGAAATTGCACCATCATAATACAGCATGTTTCTTTATAGCCATGGTGAAGGAGAACAATGAACAGGCTGTCAGGAGGGTCTCGAAATGTAAAGCGTCCTCAAAAGCACACTTAAACAAACAATCAGCATTTGTATGTAAAAGTGGAAGCCTTTAATGTTTTCAAGTGGGCTGTGTGTACAAAAACGAATTAGGGAAGACAGGTAGGACCATACATTTACAAGAAAATCGAATAATGAAGGCATGGATTACCTTTGTAAAAATGTATCAGAGTTTCAAACAAAACTTTCATACTACTTACTCAGCATTACCTAATTAGCCCGACAATGGCAGTCATTAAGACAGACAGTCATCCTTCTCAAATGATATTATGGTGGCTAAATTTAGACGAAAGCTTTCATCGCACAAGTGATCTTCAAAGTGGATCACTTGTTTCTAACATATGAGCTCTAATTTTATTTGGCAGTCAAGCAATAAGTCCTTAATTGCATTCTGGGACTTCTACCTCAATGGGTACTAAGTGCACTTGGTGGGCTTATAATTGGACAGTTTCATTCAACCCATGAGTGAGAGTCTGAGACTGAAAAATGTTTTTCAATAAAATTATTAAAACCCAACCAAAGTTTTCCAGCCCAATATGCCAATGTGTCAATCAAAAGACATTCCAGACAGAACTGCATCATACAGATTCTAGTTATTGCTATTGCAGTCACACCTTCACAAGCACTTTGTGAGCACACAAAGCAATGAAGGAGGATGCAGATAGGAATGCGCACTTCTTTAATTCAACTAGTCATATTTTAAACATCCTGAGGCTTAAAATAATAAATACAAGTTGAAATGGCTTACCATTGTCTTCAATGGAAAAGTGGAATGCGTCGCTTGTGGCATTTTCTCCGTCTCGAAGCACGTAGCATATATGCATGTCATCAATCTCAGCTGAAGGAGAAAACATTCAAACAGATAAGTAACTTTTTTTTAAACTATATTAATAAACTAAGTTGTGATGCACTTTATTGCTTTATATAGATACTAAATAGATTAAGATCCATTGTATTATGCATTTCAAACATTTTTCAGAATCTATTCCAGCAATATATTTTTATAATAATCACATACTCAGATGCAAACATTTCTATATACAGAATGATATACAGAAATTGTATTATATTGCATAGGAAATTATATTATATTGCAAGGAAAATTTTTTTTATATAAATTATATCTTCAGCTGTACATGAAGTATCATTTCTATACCTAAAAAATACATATTAGTACAGGAGGCAGGAATTTTCAACATTTTTAATGCCAAGGACCCCCAAGTATATAGAAATCCCCAAAATATAAAGGCAGCTATATATATATATATATATTTTAAGACTGATATTAGTAATGTGTGTTATTAAAAACTAAATAATTGCCATATATGTTGCCATTTACTTATGTCTCAATGTAATAATATGTACTAATACACTGCACACACTTTAGGGGTAGAAAAGGCACAAAGAAGAACTCCTAAATGTACAATCTTTGCACATTTTTCCTACAAGTATAGCCATCCCAAATGTCCCACATGATGTGAACTCCACAGGAACTATAACCTATACTTTGTGTCAAAGTATAGACTTTGAAAAGGTGAAAAGGACCATGAGGGCGCAGGGTTCCATTTAGGACAGGGTCTATGAACCAGGTTGAAAAACGCTTTCAAATAAGGGCATATTGTCCATCTGCTCCTGCACAGAGGGTTGCAGGCACCAGACTGCATTATGTCTGAGCTTCGTCAGCTGGCAGTTTTTAATTTAAAGTGAAAAAGTATATATGGCACAAAAGCCATGGTACATCAATTCCCTTCTGAGTGAAAGGAGCCACAGAGCAGCAGGTTTCCAGCTGGCACCCATCTATTAATTTCTCCATCACCCTCTCTTGTACTCAAACTTTAGAGTGCATTTCATGTATTTGTTTTCTCTGAGAGGGTGTTACATCCACAGCACTAGCCTATCTTCAATATTTGATGTCAAAACATTTCTCTTCAAAGCGGTCAGCTCATATAAATGTAAACCCATCATTTTCAAATGCCCACAAAGGAGCAGCAACTTTATTTACTGTCAGTAGCCCACACCAACACCCCCCACCCCCAACTGTGCTAAATTCCCTTGAAATATTCAAAGAGAATCCTCAAAAAGGAGCTTATTTAGAACGGGGAAGCACAGTGGCAAGTTGAGCATGTCCCCTGCTAGTTTTGACATTTACAACTTTGTACAACTATACTAAGGCTTTCCTGATACGCTTGAAAGCTCAGAAAGCCCTTTATTGTAACTCTTTGACTTGTGTAACACGGCTGTATAACTGTTTGCTTTTTACTATCTATTAGTGAAAAAAGACTTGTCAATTATTGGTCTTAATTGATGTCAAACACATGTTACAATAGATGCCATTCTTCTGATTCATTCTTTAATGTGGGCACTTTTCCAGATAGGTTTTTCAGGACAATCATCCCTCATAACACAGTTCAGAACATTGTAAGACAGTATACAGTTCACCCAAAAAGAATAATTGTCATCATTTATTAACCCTCCTATCCAGGCTGCTCTTCTCCAAATAATACAAATGAAAGAAACTTGAGGCTGTCAAGCTCCACAATTGAAATAACACCATAAAAGGGATCTATACTGTGAAACTATACTGTGTTTCATAGTGATGAACAGACTTTTTCACTAAAAGTCCTTTGCAATATGCAGTAGCTCTCAAATCAAACTCAAACCATTGACGTCAATGTTGTTTGGTTATGAGACAATCCAAAGCAGTGCTGATGCACCATTTTTCTCATCCATATAGACTTACTCACAAAGTGAGGTTTTATTTTTGAGAGACAAACTGATTCAATTTAAGTCTGCTTCTACTATTTTTATGATAATTGTTTTGTGCCTTTTTGTAACTTTGTAACTAAAAACAAAACCTGGGCTGATTTGCCAGTCTTCCAGGGATGCTGGTCTGTTGGTTTTAGAGGGGTTGTGGGCATTTTTCTTCTAGTCAAGCAGGGAGACAAGCTGGCAAAACAACTTTGGCTGGTTTAAGAATATATATATATATATATATATATATATATATATATATATATATATATATATATATATATTGTCTACCATTCAAATTAATAAATTGAAATGTTTTAAATTAATATAACCTATTGCATTAAATTAACATCACAAAACTTACCTTGGGAAAATGTGATGATAGTTGCATTGCCTTTTCCCAAGTTAATGAGATAGCCATGTTCAGCACCCACAGTTATTTTAAAAGTCACTGCTCCTTGAGGGCTGTCTCTATCCTCTGCCTTTAATGTTTTACTAGTGATTAAGAACCCAAGGTGACCAGTAGGGAGAATTCTTATTGTTGTACCACCCTTATTAGTCACAACCTGTGGAACTCCGTTGTCCACCGAAAAAATTGTGATTTTCATCATCTGAGGTTTGCGAGTTGCATAAACAGTGTCAGGGAACACGTAAAAGTCTGTGTGAGTTCCGTCGGTGACCGTAAATGAGAAGCTGTCAGAAGAAGACTCAGTTCCATCGTGTTTGTAGCGGATCATGTTTTCATTTAGGTCCTGCTTGGTGAAGAAAGTGACAGGTCGGGTGTTGTTAAACAGCAGCTTGCCATGAACAGGCACCTGGGTGATTGTGAACTTTAAAAGATGGTCGGGTGTATCACGGTCCTCCACCGTCAGCTCAAAAGGAGTGATTAACTTATTTTCACCTTCATTAACAACCAGTCCGTGAATGGTGACCACAGGCTTTTTGTTGTCAACATCCGTAATGGACACACGAAAGGTGCGGAACACAGGGTTGTAACCATCAGTCACCTCAAACTCAAAGCTGTCCATCTTCACCTCGTCATCGGCAGTGTGGATGTAGTATATTTTATTCCCAGCTAGTTGAAGCTGAGTGAACAAACTAATGGGCATCCCTGGTACATCAGTGCACTCTAAGTGTCCTCGTATAGGGGCACGAGTGATGGTGAACACCAAATGCTCATCAGGGCTGTTATGATCACTGGTGCTGAGCAGGTCTGTGGTTAGAGTCACCCTTCCTCCTTCTTTCAGAGAAACACCTTTGCTGATCACATCAGGGAACACCATGTCTATTCCACCCACAGTTACATAGAAGTACCTGTCAATCAAGGGGTTAATGCCATCAGTAACATCAAATTTGATGAGGTCACGAACTCCCTCTTGTCCGTTGTGAATGTACATGATCATATCTTGGTCAACATCGTTTTGTGTGAAATTCATTCCAACGGTGATGTTTTCAAGTGTTCCAAATGGTGTTCGCTTTTGTAAAAACCCTTGATTTGGACCATAACGGATGATGTAGGTCAGAATGCTGTCTTCGGTATCCAGATCAGTTGCTTTTAAAACTTTATTGTTGATTATTTTCACCTCTCCTATCTCTATTTCAAGGCCATCATTAATCGCCATCCTTGGCGTTTCATCGTCAACCAAAATGACCATAATCATGATGGTTTTCTCCACTGTGAATTTGCCATCAGTAAGAAGAACTTCAAAACTATCCTCTGTGTTTTCTGAATCATCATGCTCATAGACAATACTTGAAGCCTCTCGTATCTGATCAAGAGTGAAATTTGTGACAGGAATAGTGCCTGAGGTTAATTGATTGAGGATATATCCATGTTTCGGAGGTTTTGAAATAATAAACGTGAGCTCACCCGGTGGAGCATCAGCATCAGCACCATTTAATATTGGAGTGTCAATCACAATGTTCATGCCTTCCATCACAACAAACTCTCTCATATGGATCTCTGGCTTTTCGTCATTGGATGGGATTATCACGATTGGAAAAAAGTGTCTTTCTGAAAAATTTATCCCATCTGAACACCTGAAAGTAAACCTGTCCTCAACTGGCTCTACACCTTTATGAATACTTTGCACATAATAAATGTGCTTTTCCCGAATGTCTTTGATGGTGAAAGCACTAATTGCAATCCCTGATCTGGATTTCTCAGAGCCTGGTGCAGGGGAGATGTTTTCTACGTATCCTGAGGTGGGCTGCACAATAATTGTGCAAAGGAGGTCATCATTAGGGGTGTCAATGTCATTAGCACTAATATGCAAAATTTCGATAACGTTTTTCTCACCCTCCACGACAATGAATCGGGGGCCCACAAAAACCTCAGGGGCCTGACTATCCAACGGCAGAATGGTGACCTGGACACGAACCCCTTTGATTTTATTTCCCCCAACTGTCCATTCATCAGACATATCAGTGAGTGTCAAATTAAAGAAGTCGAGTTTTGTTGTCAAGCCAATTTCTCCAGTACTATGTGTATACATTACCAATCCACTAATGATGTCTGCTTGAGTGAACCTATTGGACGGCACACCACTCACTAATATTTCACCAAACACTGGGGGTTCCTCCACGATAAAGGTCAACCTGAGGTCATCAGTGTCCTCATCTCGACCCTGAATGACATTGGTGGTGATCTCAGTCGCTCCGTTCTCTAAAACATCTATGTAAGAACCAATAGTGCCCTCTGGAAGACTGATAGTTGGTGCTTCGTCATCAATAGGCTTCACATTGATCCTGACTGTGATTGTGACAACGTGGACACCGTCGCTGACATCAAGCTGGAAGAAATCACTGGTTGACTCATCACCGTTATGTATGTAAGATATTCTGCCATTAGATATATCGTCCAAATTGAATGAATTCCCTTTAGTCATATCAGTGAATGTGTACTTAACCTGACCATGCTTTGGAGGCTGGGTGATTGTAAACAGAATCTGTGAGCTGTCCGTGTCTGCATCTGTGGTGTCCAGCTCAGCACGTGTGATGACATGCAACCCTCGTTCTTGCAGGGTAAATCCTGTGTTGGTGATCTGGGGAGGCTTGTTGTCAACAGGCTGTAAAAATATAGTGAAAATTCCGTTGGCACTGTTTCCCGACATGTCCTCGACTTTGTAATGGAATTGCACCACATGTGGAGTTATTCCGAGCTCTAGATCAGGAGGCTTGTAGGCTATCTTGTGATGGTTTATCTGTGCCTGAGTGAACTCGGTGACCTCTGAGTTTGGACTCTCAGTTAGAACGATGCTTCCCAGATTGCCAGGGCTGTTCTCATCTGTGTCAGTGGGTGGCTGGGTTATTGTGTACTTCAGGTCCCTGTCTTCCGAGTCCAAGTCTGTGTAGCGCAAGAATTTCTTTCGAAAATGGGTGAGCTGGTACTCGTGGACGGTCACTTGCAGGGTGGTCCCGGGGTACAACTCTGGGGGGATATCATCAATGGGGAGAACTTTGATGATGAAAGAGTTCTCACCTGATTGGTTCGGTGGGTCATTGTCATCTTGCACACGGAAAACAAACTGGTCCATGATGGTTTTTGTATTATGTGGTCCGACATGCCTGTAAAACAGCTTTCCTTCTGTGATGTCATACTGGAACCACTCGGTCACTACTTTCTCATACATCTCGTCCTCAGCATTGAACCTCCATGTGGATGGATCCTCAGGTGCATCTGATTGACGAAGTATCACTTCTCCGATATTAGAGGAGGGAGGCACAATGATGAATTTGATAGTTGAATCCTCAGAGTCTATATCTGCCGCACTAAGCATTAAAGGAGAAATGGGCATCATTTGGTTTTTAAACAAAACTAAACCTGTGTTGGCATTGATTATGGGAGGTTCATCATCAGTTGGCACCACTGTAATGGGAAATAGAAACTCAACTTCATTTTTGCCATCTGTCATTCTGAAAATGATATTATCGCTGTATGTATCGCTGCCATCATGCTGGTAGATAACGCTACCTACATGAAGATCTGCTGGGGTGAAAAATTTTCGCCTGGACCCCAGAACTGTGAGCTCTCCATGGCTGAGCCCATTAATAACTGTGATTTGGACGTTGTCTAAATTATCCTCATCGCTAATTTGTAGGTTTTGTGAGCTGGACAGTGGCCTGGACTGACCCTCATAAAGCAGCTGTCCAGTGTTACGGGTCACAACCGGTGCTAGAGTGTTCATGGGCTTAACTACTATCATGAACGCAAAAGGGTCTGATATAGCCCCCTCAGTGTCTACAACTTCAAATTCAATTTGGAAAATTCTCTCTGCATCTGAATCAACAGAGGGAGGCTTGTAGGCGATTTTCAGATCTTTCAGGTCTGCTTGATAAAAAGACGTGATGGGCAAATTCCTGTCATCTGTGCTTACAATGTAGCCCTCCTCAAAGGACAGCGGAGAAGTGATGTTAAAGATTAAATCATCAGGATTAGATTCCACATCCTCAGCGGCAAGCATGTCGTGGGTTATAGCTGTCATTACGAACTGGTCGACTTCCATCATCATCATTGCTACAAAACTCGGTTTAGGAGCTGTGTTTTCCTCACCCTCTTTTATAAGCACCACAATTTGGAAAAACTCTTGTTTAAGTACATTTACTTCTTTGTCTTGTAACTCTAAATACATGGGAATATAATCTCGGTTTGGAGAACGAAGTGCAAAAGTGTGCTGATAGCGAATGTCCATTCTGACAAATTCATCACAGTTCACTGGTTTGCCTAATTTTCCATTATCAACCAGCTTTCCATACCTGGGTAATGAGCTGCCACTGGCCAGAGATGTAACTTTACACAAATGAGCATTTCTATCATAAGTAAACTCCAGGATTTTCTTATCAATAGGATTACTCATTCCAAGCAGTTTCTCTACAACTACAGGCATGTGTTTGGTGAGAATCTCAAGCTGAGTGAAAATCACCTCCACTTCCATCATAAAGGGAATGATGACTGTATCAGTCTGAGTATCATATCTGAGCTGAAGTCTTACTCTGTCTTTTGACGGGCTCCTGGATCCGAAATGCGAGTACTTTACATCATTGGGACCAAATTCACAAGGAAACTTTTTCGGGGACAGCTGTCCCGGTCTCTGAGACAGTGGGTCATTATCCAGAACTGTTATGGTGCACTTGTCGCCGGGCTGAACTTGGATAACCAGATCATTGATTGGATCAATATAAACAGATCTGCCGAAGGGAACCCGTATTCCATTATTGGCAACAAGAATAGCATCCTCTGAAAGTTCAGATCTTAAACCGTAGGTTAATCCCAAACTCCCAAATCCTTGTGTAGATGCATGGCGAATCAAAGTCAATATAAAGATAAACAAGTGCACATGACACGCTTTACGTTGCCGCTGCTCTGTTATACTCCAAGCCATTTGTAATGTGAGCCAGAATTACTCATTCACGTTCGGCACAATCTGTGGCAAGATGAGAAAGTGAGAAAAGTTAAAGCGCACAACAGAAAAATATCCCATTCGCATCCGCGCAAAGGTGCATCATTCTCCCTGTACAGCTCGCACTCTGAATAAACTTCATGCCTCGCGTAGCCGTAAGAGGGAAACCACTCCCCGCTCTCACGCTATTGGCTGAACTTTACGTCGGAATTCGTTCGGAGAGCTCTGATTGGCCGCACGTACTGTCACACAAAGGCAAGCGGGGACAGATCGGCATGTAGTCAGAAAGAATGACTTGTTGTGGCGTATTATGGCAAGCCATATTAGCATTCCTTCCTTTAAACTAACTACTATCTATTATTATTGTAGCCAACTTTAAGTTTTTCATCTGTGTAAAGTTTGAGCAAAAACGGTGTTTTTTTCTTCTTTTCTAATTCACGACCTCCTGTCGAAATGAAAACGTGTCCGAACAGCGTTTAATAATAAGCTGATTTTTAATGTATAGTTTTGAACCAGTACTATAAGCTTTGAAATGAAATAACAATGACATGAAATCCAGCACTTCTGAACTTCTTCTTTAGGCTATTTTAATTGTAATAGCCTATAATTGTAATCTAAAATGTTATTTATGCATGACTAATTTTTTTTCCTACAAAAAAAACAACCAATAGCCTACAGTAACACATCTTACCACAGTGTAGCCTTCTTGACAGAATTTGGCACAGTCATCACCATTTGTACGGAACAGGTAACCAATAATTCCCATCATAAGAGTGTGCAGACAATCAATGGTGATGTATTCCATAATTCTGAAATTATTTATTATTTGGTTCTATGAAATAATCAGACATTAAACAATAACATTCTTATGACCAAATCACAGTGGTAATACTTTACAATAAGGTTTCATATTACGTTAGTTAACATGAACTAAAATGCATTTACTAATCTTAGTTGATGTTCATTTCAACATTTATTAATACATTATTAAAATCAAAAGTTGTATTTGTTAACATAAGTTTGCACTGAACTAACATAGAAAACAATGAACAACAATTTTTATTAACTAACACTAACAAAGATTAACGCATGTTAAGAAAAATATTTCATACTGTTAATTCATGGTAGTTAATACATTAACTAATGTTAAATGCGACCTTAGTTAGTGTTATCATAACATTTTAATTCTGGAACAATTGAAAGGGATAGATGGATAAAAACCTGGTGTTCTTCATTTTGAGGCATTGCAGTTTGCTTTGACAGCTATGACAAATAAAGTGAAAAATAGTCAGAAAGCATAAAACAAATTATGTAAGATGATTTAAAGATTTTTTCATTTCTATAATGCTCTAACATGAATTACATCTGCTGTGCATTGTGTCAGCTCTCTCTGGTGGTGAAAAATAAAATCATGAACTTAATTGTGCAGTAGATCTTTTGAGCTGAGTACCACTACACTTATTGCAACAATTTTTCTGTTCTTTGCAATATATTCAGTTGAGGTGAGTTTTATTCTAACATTTCTCTAATATGAGAAAGAAAAAAGACACCCTATGTATTTAATACAAAATAAATATTTTCCACATATTATTTCAATATATTTTGGCCAACTGAAATATTTTTACCATTCCGTAACCTTGAAAACAACATGTTGACTTTAAAATATCCTCTTTACAAAACTATAGAATGCTTGCCGTTTCTCACACTTCACAAATGGGTCTGAATTTATTAAAATATTCAGCTGCTGTTATATTTTAAGAATGGGGTCTCTTACATTTAAGGAATATATTCTGTCATTCAAATATTGCATTGTTCTATTCCAGCTATGATACCCTCTAAATAAGACTCTAAATCAGGCATGTCAGTTATTTAGGTCAAATTTTCCTTTTGGGACTGTAGCTGTATTTCACACATGCGATGGGTTTTATTGACTGATAAGGCGTGCACATCTTTCTGTGCAGCTGCCAAAGGATGTGAGAGAACAGAGCAGGTGTTAGGGAGAGAGGAAGAGAAGAGAACATAATACACTCAACAGTGGTCTTAGGTCATAGCATTTTATTTTATTCAATAAATGCAATACAGTTAATACAGTAATGCTTGCATGGTAAATAATAAAGACATACTCACCATTTGAAGTGCTTACATTCAACCCCTAAATGCATGAATGTTTCGCCAATCATTATTACATATCCTGGTCTACTCGGTTCGATATCTAACAAGGATGGATGGATTACTACCTGTCGCGATAATATAATATAAAAAAACTTTTGATTTCGTTCAGTACTTGTTCTGCAGTTAATCGCTCAGCCATTTCTTGCTGATGATATTTCATATTCTTTTGTTTTCTGCCTGTGGTGACTATAAGTGAAATGTCACTTCATCATTGTGTATCAGACATCGCCACCTTGTGGGACAAAGAGTGAATTGCACTTACTCTGGCATCAAAGATTAAATTATTGTTGTGCAGAAAAAATATACTTACACTGTTACACACCTGGGGTCATTAGGAAAAACTCTACTGACACTAAACAATTTATAAAGAAAATTAAAGAGAAAACATGCATTCTCTTTCATTATTTTTTTCTTGTAATATTGCTCATAATGAATTGTTTGAGGAATGGTTAGAAGGTTGATGTCTAACATTAAAAAAAATGAATGAGGAGGAGGTTAGTAAATGACGTCCCGCGTCACTAAAGACATGAGGTATTGTTTAAGGGTGAAGATGGTTTCTTTAGCGGACATAAACAGGGTTATATAAAATGTCTACATACATTTTATATGATATACACTTTTACAATTTATCCAACCAGGACTTATGCAAAATCATCCATATTCAGCATAAATGATACCATGAAACCAATTTTAATTAATTATATTTATAAACATCCCTGCCATAATGCACAAATAAACCTCCATCTACACATAAAGTCACACAAAATCACACAGCCAACTATTCTGGCATCCTGCTGTTTGGATGTTTCCAGAAAGGCTTCAAATTATCACAGAGGAATTCAGCCCTGTCAACACCCCCAGTGTGAATCAGACAGATCAGATTAGAGGTGCCTAGTGCTGATTTATGGACCTATTTCCCATTTTTTTAGCTATTTGCAATTTTCTATTTCTAATGCACAATCAGAAGAACTTAAAGGGTCTTAATTGTGTGACGCATTCTTTTACCAGACTTAATCTGGCATAGTGTTTTCTCATATGAGTCTTGCATGAAGAATGAAAAAGGTTTTCCCAACTCTTGACTTCAGGGAAATGGTCAAAGTGAAAGCTCTATGAGTGTTTATCATTCTCTGGCTGCTGCCATGTATTTAACATAATGGTTATTTTGGTCTTTTGGATGTGTAGGAAGCTGCAGATGTTCACAAAAGATGAAAGGCAGCAGTGAAACAGTCAGCAGTTTGAGCGTTAGTCAGCCTATATTTTCATGTGCATTTAAAACAGATTTTATCATTTTTCATTAAATGCCGTTTTAATCTTTTAAATCTTTAGCTTTTACATGGTTATAAAGTCATGTTACATAAAAATAACGTGTAAGAGACTTTGAAACCTCCTACATCCTCTCGCATGAGCCCAGATTATTGTCATTACCCCAGTCTGATCCTGCTCGACAATTACAGCATGAGCTCTCTACATCTCTATTGATAGAGTATAAACCCAGTATTACCTGGGTTTCAATTCAAATCCATTTATTTTCTAAAGCACTTCCTCTAGGGGACTTTCCATTTAGGATTGTATGTTCTCTTCTAGGCTTGATTTAAGCAAATATCCTTCCTTGCTATTATGAGTAAACGCACTTTTGAAACCAGACAGTACAGCGGTTCGTCTTCTTTTTGATGCATAGTTTTTCCAGAACATCACGTGGTTGTGTGCCCAGACTTGACATGTTGGTCAGGGAATTTGTTCCCTGAGGGTGTACTTACATGGTCACTTCATGCGTTTAGATCAATTTTACTGCAATCTGACTCAGAACGCACATTACATTTTGGCCACATAGAATATAATGTTCAAAAGATTGGGTTCAGAATTTTTGTTTTCTTTATGAAAAAAATTTTTTTATTCAGCAATGATGCATTAAATTGATCAAAAGCGAGCGTAAAGACATTTATGTTTGAAAATACTATAATATTTCTGTATCAGGTTCTGTCTTGTTGATGTAACCTAGTGGGCTTCTATCACAAATTATGACACACAAACATTACTTTGCATTATTCATAACTGGGTATTGGCATCAAATGTTGAAGAATTAAAGCAGAAACTTCTTGTCTTACATTTGAAATCATTAGCCTATAATTACACAGGAGACTTGAATAGCTATGACATCATATGAATCATCACAGAAAACATGCTGTGCTCTTGGATGCTGTTGATTTTCCATTTGGAATTCAACGTTCATAGCTGTCTAGCCTCACAGTTGTCATTCTGCCTTTCCACTGCAACAATTGCTGAGCTTATCGGGTCTATTTTTTGCTCGAAATGCACTCGGTTGTTTCTCATTACTGCTATTTTAGTTCACTACTGGACTATGTCTTTAATTGGACATGCTTTCCATCCGGAAGAGGGTAGCTTGTTGTAAAAACATGTCAAGGCAATTTTATGGCAGACGAGTTCAGGTCGGCAAACAGAGGTCAAAACAGAATATCAGTGGTGCAGATGTCTGGGCTTGTCTTTGAGTCTATAAGGAAGGGGTTGAGTAAACTGATTTGGAGTGAAAACATGAAAGCAAGTATTATCTATAATTATAGTTTTAGATCTACAATCAAGACATATTGTTCATATGCGTTTGCATAAAATGGTTTTAAAATTACTTGAATGAGTTGTTCTGTGATTTTCCATAAATATGCTACATTCTTCTAGGCTTAGCTAAATAGAACTCATATGCTCGTCTACATCTGCATCTTGTCTAAACAACCATTACATGCACTTAGAGGTAAAGATACTATCATTCCAAACTTTGAGGTCAGTAAATTTTTTTTTTTATATATTTGAAAGAACTCTCTTGTGCTCACCAATGCTGCATTTATTTGATCAATAATACAGTTAAAAAAAAAAAAAGTAATAATGTTGTCACGGGTATGGTACGGGTTGAAGAAGAGGCAGAGTCAAAAGGCTCCAATTCAAACATTTACTAATATATTCTTCCAAACAGGTACAGACAGGAAGATGGGTTGACGGGCAGAAGGTTAACTCACACATAAGACACATTATCAAGAACCGAGGAGGACTGACTGAACTGAAGCAAACTAAATACAAGCACAAATCAAACATAACAAGGTGATCACAGGTGACACGGATGATGAATGAACACAATTGAGCGAGTGAGTTCAGGTGTGGAGACAGATTCTGGGAAGTGTAGTGCAGACGAAGACAGACTGTTGCAGACGATGACTGTGACAAATGTGAAATATTTCAAAATACAAATGACTATTTTCTATTTTAATATATTTTTAAAAAGTAATTTATTCCTGTGATGGCAAAGCTTTATTTTCAGTGTCACATGATCCTTCAGAAATCATTTTAATATGCTGAATTGCTGTTTTGAAACATTTCTGAATATTATCAATGTTAAAAACAGTTGTGCTTCGTAATATAGTCTTTTGTAACATTATAAATTTCTTTACTGTCTTTTAAAATCAAGTTAAATCAAAATTTTCCCAATATTTGAATGATCGTGTCACACATTTCAAAGTTCCCTTTCGAGGGAACTCGAACTGCATCGATACAACAATTTGGGGAATGCCCTTAGCGTAACGCATCTGAAGTACTAATGAAACTAATCCAATCCTGATTGGTGCGGCATCATGATGTAACATGTGACGGCATACACGGAAGCTACAAAGGGACGCAGGTGTTGTGCCGAATTTCGACCCCCTGCCAAATTATTACCCCCAGTAAAATCAGTACCTGATTGCCTAATCCTAAAACCACCCCTAATCCTAACCCCTCCCCCACAACCAATCCTTAACCTACTAGTGTTAGGGGGGTAATAATTTGGCGGGGGTCGAAATTCGGCACAACACCGGCACACAACAGAGTTAGCTTTTTGCTCTTCAGCAAGCACTCTGTGTCAAACTGTCTGTCCTATTTGGTGATGTCCCATAAAAACTTTAAATAAAGGTCTGCATTGCAATATATAATCTAGTGGCTCGGATCTTGCGTTTGCTGAGGCAGCGCGTAGATTAAAGGTCTGCATTGCAATACAGAATCTATAGTGGCTCGGATCTCGCGTTTGTCGAGGCAGTCCGTAGATTACGGGTCTACTCTGCAATAAATATTCTGTCTGGGTGCGAGGCATGCACAGTCAGCTCCTGAGGGTGCAGGCTGTGTTCATTGAGAAATATCTCGACACGTACATCCGTGCGCTGTCGGATGTTTCAGCCTCGCACCAGTTGACTTTCTTATTGAGGGATGAAAGCCAAATATATTGTAATGGCTCAAATCTCGCGTTTGCTGAGGTATCGTGTAGATTAAAAGACCATATAAATAAATATTAAAACAGTATTGTCTGGTGATTATGGCAGCATTTAATTCTAAGAAATAAAAAATGATGGAATATTGTCTGACTTTAAGAAGACCCTGCCGGTCCTCCGCTTCAGGCTGTCGAGACGAAACTGAATAATACCTGAAATCAGTCTCGAGAGGCTGGTTTCCTTAGTAGAATATTTCAAAGCATGGCAAGACCTGCCAAATATTTCTCCTTGGGTCCTGCGCACAATAGAGAAGGCTTACAGGGTGCAGTTCGATTCCGCACACTGAAATAGAGCAGGGTGGTGTGGACTGCAGTTGACCCAGTTCAGGGTCGGGTATTGTAACAGGAAGTAAACTCCCTGCTGGTAAAGGAGGCCATAGAGCATGTTCCTCCAGCGGACAGGGAGTCGGGGTTCTACAGCCACTACTCCATAGTTCCCAAGAAGGATGGGGGGTTGCGCCAATTTAAAATTTAGGCACTTGAATCAGTCTCTGAGGAGATTCAGGTTAGAGATGCTCGCCATTCCCATCCTCGTGAGTCAGATAAAATCTGAGGATTGGTTTGTCACGATAGATCTAAGGGACGTATACTTCCACATATCCATCCTTCCATCTCACAGGTAGTTCCTGAGGTTCGCTTTCGGGGGTGAAGCATTCCAATATTGGGTTCTTCTGTTCAACCTAGCTCTCTCCCCTCACACGTTTACCAAATGCATGGATGCAGCTTTAGCTCCGCTGAGGCTTCAGGGTATCAGCGTGCTAAATTATATCAACGACTGGCTTATTATGACCCAGTCACAAGAGCTGGCAGTTCTGCATCGAGATCATCCAGAGCCTGGGGTTGAGACTCAACACACACACAAAAAAGTGTTGGCAACAGCACAGAGAACCACGTTCCTGGGAATAGTGTGGGACTCGGTCACAATACAGGCACAATTGTCTCCTGCACGGATCAAGTCTACCCTGGCCATGGTGACCAGGATAAAGCTAGGCCAAGCCATCACTGTATAACATTTTCAGAGAGTATTAGGGCTCATGGCAGCAGCATCTAACGTCATTCCATTCGGACTGCTGCACATGAGGGCCCAGCAGTGGTGGTTGAAAACCGCGCAGATACCTTCGTTCCCTATCTATGTGGAAAAAAAGCTTGGTTTCTGTGCTGGGAGCATCATGTCGCCGGAAAGCTGTTTCGACAGTCGCCTCCCTCACGGACTGGGGCACGGTTATGTATGGCAGGGCTCTGGGGAGCTTCCTCCCAGACCTCAGGGGTCACCACGCAGACAATGTGTCGGTGGTCTCCAACTTGATTCATCAGGGGGTTCTGAGATCGATCCAGATTGGCACATCCTCCTGTGGTCCCAGGGGAAACTGTTATCTCTCAGAGCAATGCATGTCCTTGGCAACCAGAATCAGAGAGCAGGCATCCTGTCGAGACAGGGGCTGAGGCCTGGGAAATGGAGACTTCACACCGAGGCTAGAGGTTTGGCCCGGTGGAAGTGGATTTGTTCGTGTCTCGAGGGACGTCCCACTGTCCACTTTGGATTATCTCTCACCCATCCAGCCCCATTGGGGTTGGATGCCATGGTACAGAAATGTCCAAGTCTAAGCCTGTATGCCTTTCCCCCGATCGCTCTGCTCCCGGGAGTTCTGGAGAGGGTCCGTGGAGACGGGATCAGCCTACTTCTAGTAGTCCCTGTACCGGCCGGCACAATATTCACCCTCAACCAGACCTGTGGAAACTTTGGGCCTGGCCCCTGAGGGGGCTCACTCAGTACCTAGAGGTTGGCCTGTCGGCTGAAGTGGTTGAGACCATACTTAGTTCCAGAGCTCCTTCCACGAGGAGATTGTACAGCCTAAAGTGGAATGTGTTTCCACTTAGTGTAGAGAGCGTGATGTGAACCATGTTAGCTGCCTGGTGGCTTTAGTGCTGGAGTTCCTCCAAGATCGCTTCTCGGCTTGTCTTACCCTGTCCACACTCAAGGTGTACGTGGCTGCCATTGCGGCTTTACACGCTCCTCTGGGTGATGGGCCTCTGTGGAGACATCAGCTGGTCGTACGTTTCCTCTGTGGGGCTTGGAGGATGAGATCTGCTGCTCGTACCAGGGTTACCACATAGGACCGGGTAGTGGTTCTCGAAGGGCTGGTTGAGGCCCTCTCGATATCTCATGGGTGCCTGGAGTTTGCTCCAGGCGACATTAAGGCTATCTTGCATCCCAGGCCAGACTATGTGCCTAAAGTGCCTTCTAATGTGGCATGGCCTACGGTTCTGCAGGCTTTTCATCCCCCACCTCATGTGACGGCAGATGAAGAGAGACTTCATTTGCTCTGCCCTGTCAGAGCTCTCAAGATATATATTCAAAGGTCCTCTTCATGGCAGAAGTCAGAGTGTTTCGGGCTGCCCAAGAAGGGGCTTCCCGCATCTAAACAGAGCATCAGCAACTGGATCGTTCAGGCAATATCTATGGCCCACCCCTCATACCTTTATCAGATTATTTTAGCCTGTACATTCATTCTACATCAGGCTCTCGTCCTAAGTGTGCCTGTGCGCAGCTTCACACTTGGACAGGTCAAGTCAAGTCAAGTCACCTTCATTTATATAGCGCATTTAACAATATGGACTGTTTCAAAGATCGCAATAGACGTGAAGGACTATAATGCATTAAGAGCTCACTCAAGTACTGGGGAGCTAAACCATTTAGTGCTTTGTAAGTAATCACCAATATTTTAAAATTTATACAATGTTTAATAGGGAGCCAATGCAGTATTGACAGAACAGGGGTAATATGGTCATACTTCCTGGTTCTGGTAAGAACTCTAGCGGCAGCATTTTTGACCAACTGTAGTTTGTTTATTAAGCGTGCAGGGCAACCAGCCATAAGAGCATTACAATAATCCAGCCTTGATGTCATAAACGCATTAACTAATTGTTCTGCATTTGTCATCGAGAGCATATGACGTAATTTAGATATATTTTTTATTTGGAAAAATGCTGTTTTACAGATACTATTCACGTGATTTTCAAATCAAAGATTGCTATTAAAGAGCACACCCAAGTTCCTTCCCGAGAGCAGCCATCACATGTTAGACAGTATTCTTGGTTATTACGTGAGGAAGTTTTTTGTCCAATAATTAGAATCTCTGTTATTTTTAAAATTTAGTAGTAGGAAATTACTAGTCATCCAATTTTTTATATCAGCTATGCATTCCGTTAATTTGGTGAATTGGTAAGTTTCGTCAGGGCGTGAAGAAATATAGAGCTGGGTATCATCAGCATAACAGTGAAAACTAATGCTAATGCCATGCTTCCTAATAATATCTCCTAAGGGTAGCATGTACAGAGTGAACAGCAATGGTCCTAGTACTGGGCCTTGTGGTACGCCATACTGAGCTTTTGATCGATAAGACATCTCTTCATTTACTGCTACAAACTGATAATGGTCAGATAAGTATGATTTAAACCATGCTAATGCAATTCCACTAATGGAAGCATATCTTTCAATAGTTTAGTCGGTATAGGGTCTAACATACATGTTGTCGATTTAGATGATTTAACGAATTAAGAAAATTCTTCCTCTCCTATAGCAATGAATGAATCAAATTTTCGTCAGTGAGACTACAATGCACTGTCTGATGCGATACTGTAGTAGAAGGTTGCATAGTTATAATTTTCTCCCTGATATTATCAATCGTATAAGTGAAGAAGGTCATAAAGTCATTACTGCTGTGCTGCTTGCAAACTTCTGGGCTTGGAACTTTATTTTTCTTCAGTTTAGCAACTGTTTCAAATAAATAACTAGGGTTTTGTTTATATTCTTCTAAGAGGGTTGAAAAATAGGCAGATCTAGCAGTTTTTAAGGCCTCTCTGTATGCAATCGAGCTCTCCTTCCATGAAATGCGAAATACTTCTAGTTTTGTTTTCTTCCAGTTTCACTCCATTTTTCTGGCTGCTCTCTTAAGGGCCTGAGTGTGCTCGTTGTACCACGGCATTGGACTATTTTCTTTGATCTTCTTTAAGCGCAACGGAACAACTGTGTCTAAAGTGCTGGAAAAGAGAGAGTTAAAATTTTCTGTCACAATATCGAGTTCTTCTAAGCTATCTGGGATGCTGAGATGATGAAACTGACCAGAAAGATTATTAATGAAGTAATTTTTAGTGGCATAGGTGATAGGTCTAACATATTTGTAACACAGAGTTGGCTTTGCAGCCTTGGCTAAATGAAGTTTACACGAGACTAGATAATGATCTGAGATGTCATCGCTCTGCTGCAGAATTTCAACAGCATCAACATTGATTCCATGTGATAATATTAGATCTAGAGTATGATTACGACAATGAGTAGGTCCTGACCCGTGTTGTCTAACTCCAATAGAGTTAAGAATGTCTTTAAATGCCAATCCCAATGCATCTTTTTCATTATCTACATGTATATTAAAATCACCAACAATTAGGACTTTATCTGCAGCCAGTACTAACTCTGATAGAAAGTCAGCAAATTCTTTGATAAAGTCTATATGGTGCCCTGGTGGCCTGTATACAGTAGCCAGCACAAATTTTAAACGTGATTTATCATTTGCACTATATATTGTTACATTAAGCACCAGCACTTCAAAATAATTATATTTGAAACTAGACTTCTTAGTAATTTTGAAAATATTACTATAAATTACAGTAACACCTCCCCCTTTTGTCTTTCAGACGAGGTTCATGTTTATAACAGTAATCTTGCGGTGTGCACTCATTTAAAGTAATGTAATCGTTTGGTTTTAGCCAGATTTCTGTCATAGACAGCACATCTAGGTTATAGTCTGTAATCATATCATTAACAATAAGTGCTTTTGAAGTAAAGGATCGAATATTCAGCAACCCAAGCTTTATCATTTGTTCATTTGTATTATTTCTGTTTTTTATTTGTTGAAAATCAATTACATTTTTACCCTTAGATGGGTTTGGAAGTTTATTGTATTTCCTAATTTGGGAAACAGACATAGTCTCTATATGTTGATATCTAGGTGAAAGAGCCTCTATGTGATGGGATTTATCTGACCTTGGTGACATGAGACAGCTGGCAGACGGTCGGTTTAGCCAGTCTGTCTGATTCCTGACCCGAGCCCCAGATTGTCATGTTTGAGCTCTAAGACTATGTGCCATATTACTAGAGAGAAGAGCAGCACCATCCCAGGAGGAATGAATAGCATCTCTTTTCAACAGGTCAGGTCTGCCCCAAAAACTTTTCCAATTGTCTATGAATTCTATATTATTTTGTGGACACCACTTAGACAACCAGCCATTGAGTGATGACAATCTGCTAACTATCTCATCACTTCTGCAAACAGGAAGGGGGCCAGAGCAAATTACAGTGCCTGACATCGTACTTGCGAGTTCACACACCTCTTTAACATTAATTTTAGTGATCTCCGACTGGCGAAGTCGAACATCATTAGTGCCGACGTGAATAATAATCTTAGAAAATTTACGATTAGCATTAGCCAGCACTTTTAAATTTGCTTTGATGTCAGGCGCTCTGGCTCCCGGCAAACATTTGACTATGGTGGCTTGTGTCGCTATTTTCACATTCCGTGTAATAGAATCACCAATAACTAGGGCACATTCAATAGGATTCTCAGTGGGTGTTTCACTGAGTGGGGAGAATCTGTTTGATGTTGTAATCGGAACGGAAGAGCTGTGTTTTGTCCTGCGACTACAGCGTCTCACCGCCTCACAGGCAGGGCTCGTTGTGGGTAGTCGGTACTCGTTTCCCAAAATGTTGTATTGACGCAGTTCGAGTTCCCTCAAAATGGAACGTCTCGTGTTTCAACTGTAACCCTTGTTCCCTGAGAAGGGAACGAGACACTGCGTCCCTCCCCACGCCTTCCCCTGTCTGGGAGCGACTTGCTTCATCTCAGAAGCTAACTCTGTTGTGTGCCCGCGTCCCTTTGTAGCTTCCGTGTATGCCATCACATGTTACGCCATGATGCAGCACCAATCAGAATTGGATTAGTTTCATTCATACTTCAGATGCATTACGCTAAGGGCGTTCCCCAAAGTGTCGTATCGACGGAGTGTCTCATTCCCTTCTCAGGGAACAAGGGTTACAGTCGTAACCCAAGTTGTTTTTAAAGTTAAATCTGTCTCTAATTAATACTGTTATCATAATCAAAGTGGTTCACTTTTATTATATTATACCCAATGTGATTTATCTACATGATATCTTGTTTTGAAACTTTCAAATTTGGCCTAAAACTATATTTGCATGAGACGAGTATAACTGATGCTGAAATAGTAATGAGCAGAAAGATTCATATTAAAGTTGTGCCGGAGGAGGCGCTTAGAAATAAATTTGTCATAGATCATTAACATCAGAAGTTACTCAGTTATTAAACAAGCTCGCTCAGGAGAAACCCCTAAGACCCTAAACTTTTAAACAGTTGTTAATAAGTCTCAGGGCCTCCAGCTGTTCAGTGGTCAGTAAAGCGCTTTAGGGGTCATTTGTTCTTATCCTGCTTTGGGCCAAATCTACATCCACACCCAGCATGATACAATTTCTGCCTGATGGACCCTCATGCTGGTACATGGTCTACACCCACTCTCTACTGCTGCACACTGTAGAAAGAAAATGTTTTAGCAGAACTATGTTTTGTATTATAGCATTTTGAAAGCCTATAAGGTCTTTTAACACAAATATTTAATTTCAAGTGATTTATTTCACATTGTATAATAGTGTGTTTTTTGCTTCTCTTTACGTTTTATTTATTTATTTATTTATTTATTTATTGTTACATTTTGCAAATGCCATCATCCCTTTTACTTAACAAGTTTATTTACAGAGTAACCAAGATCTGTAAGTGTTGTTTGGAATTAATTACAAATTCTGAATGAAGAGTAAATAACACTGCATTCGACATAATATTGCACACTGCATCCGTTTAAAAAAAGGTGTCTGATTTATGTTCCTTAAAGTGTATCATCCAACAAATGAGTCTATATGTAACGATATACTAACATTCATAACAGTTTCAATACTAAGAGCACAAAGAAGCAATACTGTCTGGTTTCTTACAATTTAATTTTTTCAGAGTCCTGTCAAACTGCCTGCTAAAGGTTAACATCAATGACAGCTAATGCTTCTTTGTTTTGGGGTTGACAAAAATATTTTCACTGTTCCCTGCTTGGCATTAATTAAGTACAACATTAATCTTTCATTGAGCTTCTCAAAAGTTCCAAAAGTTAAGCTTTTTCCACTAGACTTAACAGCAGGTATGACACTATACAGTCCAAAATATCTGCCTCGAGGGATTTATTTTTTTCTGTATTATTACTTTTTTATGTTGAGTGGATGAACCGGCATTATTACCGATATCTCATGTTGTACGGAACTATTTAGAACACCTTACACCCTCAACTCAAATTCACTGTTTCAGAATCAACATAAACTCCCATTTAAACCACTGGCAAATACTTTTTAACCAGGGCTAATCATGTCAGGTTAATGTAAGTCTGGTTTGTTAACATTATAATTGTTCATTCTCGGGTATACGTTGACAGAAAGTCAAGTCAGAGAGATTTTCTCAGTTCTCAATCCTGCTCCATCACAGGATTCACAGTGTTCTTGAAAAAGTAACGTATAAGAATGTTATTCGAATGGAAGCCTACCAAATGGTAAAAACCATTGCAGTTTTTAAAACTTTATGCACAAATCCAAGAATTGCACACACAAAATGCAAATTGCCTCACATCTCTTGCAAAATGAAGCACTGCATTCAAAATAGCACAAACACACCTCAAAAGCAAACACTTGTCTTACGTTGCAAACACCTTTGACAAAATATTATATTTTGGATATATCATACACAGTTATTCAAAACCTAAAGCTCTTGTTTAACAAGCTTTTATGAACATTTCTGTACAAGATTGAAAGTAATTGGCAGAGAAATGTTAAAACATTCACGGTAAACACGAAAGCAAGATTGAAACCAAACTATTAATTTGTTTACTGTAAGCGTTTGTGGTTGTGAATACAGTATTACATAATCCGAAAAACCTATAACTTGACCTTTGGCCTATTTATAGGCCTATTTGAAAGCTATGATTGGTTGGTGTTAAGTAAAGCAATGAGTGTTTGCACATGTGAGGAGTTTGTGTGTTGCACTGATGAATTAGTGTGGCATTTTGATAGGTTGTGTTTGAAAAAAATAATCAAGATATTTCCTGTTAGATTTCTGTGTGCTACATAGAGGATCACCTGTCATGTCTAAATGCTTTGTCCCCCGGTTTCAAAAACAAGGATTAAGCATAGTTCCAGACTAAAATGCATCTGTTTTAAAGTAACTTGCACTGACATATCTTAAAATATGCACATCAGTAATGTTTTTTTCTAAGGCACATTTATAAGAGTTACTTTAATGTCCCAATGGGCTAACCCTAACCCTAACCCTGGGTTAGTCTAAGCCCTGTCTGTGAAACCAGAGGCCGGTTGCATAAACATATCCATTATGTTAAGACAGTGTCTTAAGATCTATGACCCACTAGCAGCTAGTCAGGAGCAGTCAAGCTAGGGGTGTGTGATATAACGACTTTTGATCGTGGACAATAAAAATGTCTCCACAATTTTATTATGAAGAAATATAGTGTCGTGCTACAGTGCTGCCCTACAAAGGCAAAAGACCTTAAGTCGCTAGAGTGTGGAACTGAGAAAAATGACTTTAAAGTTTTTTAGTTGTCCAGCCAAATGAATTGGTAGGAATCTGAAAATCTGGCAATTTAATGTTTTAGTAATGAAAATTATCTACATAAAAAAATATTGATCTCAAACTTGACCTTTGACACCAATTTTGAAGTTACTGTACTCTGCCTTTGTATTGTCTGCAAAACGTGAGAAGTCATGCCAAGGCAAAGGGCAGTAACTTACACATTATCAATATTTGGTTGCTGATCACCATTAACAAAATCTTTATAGTAACACCAGTATTGTGTTTTATGGTTTGTTTGTGTATATGTTGTGTAAGGTTGGTTCTGTAAAGCACTTTGATCAACTTTTTTTGTTTTAAAATGTGCTTTAGAAATAAAACGATTGATTGATTGATAATTTTGGATGATTTACAATTACTCTTAGCCATTATTGCTATCATCTGATTTGGTTGCATCCTGATGGCATTATTAATTAATTAGACATGACACAATATCTCCATATCAGTAAAGAGTATCTTGTGGGCAGTAAAACTAACAGGTTGACTGCAGATAGGTGACACTGAATTATATGAATACATACAAAATAAGCATATTTGTAATAAGTAAACATATTCATTTAATTAATAATTGAAAAATGCAAAGATATAACAAGATATAAAACAAAGATAGAGCAGATAGAACAACGGATCATGTACAAATTTAAAACACATGGAATGGGAATAAGGGAATAAGAGTAAATCATTTACAAGTAAGTGAACTTGGAATCCTGCATCCATTTAATGTTGTTTCAGGGTGTTCTCACTCCTCATCCTCCACAACTTCGCTTACAGGCAGTGAACACCAGAAAGCCCTCCTGTTTTGGGGCATAAAAGGACATAATTTTCCGATTATGTCATTCTTTTTAGCCTCTTCAATCCCCCGGTCATGTGGTCTCAGGAGAGAGGGAACCTTCAGCTCGAACTTAGCCCGGAGGAAGTCCAACTCGGTAAAGTCAGCATCTACATGGTTTAGTTTGAAGAACAAGCTCCTTGAACCACGTCGCAGCTGGATCACTGACATCTCGCCCAACTTTGATGCCTTCTTGGTCTTAACACAGGAGTGCCCATCCTTCCAATTCAGCACATCTTCATTCCTCATTTCAACCACTTCCACCTTCCTGGAGTTTGAGGTTGTCTCAACATTCACAAAATCCTCAAAGTCATACAGCACACCTCCAGGTCGCTTTTTCATCTCCAGCTGGACACCATGATGAAAACTGTCAGCACTCATGAATGTGTGTCCCTTTTCGAAGTATTTCAGAGTTATATCCTCCATGGAGGTGGTATCACCATTTACAAGGCAGACTAGGGAGGATAGCAAGCACCAATTCTTATTTTGGGCTGAACAGTTGTCCACCCAAAAGATGCAGTGGCCTATGTCCCTTTCTTTTTTTAGTGCAGTCACATAGGCCGAGGTGATCTCTGCTGCTCTTCGCCCTGCCGTGCCCTCATGCCAGACCACAGAGATGGTGTTTTTTTGGTCTTTTTTCTTGCCTACAGAGGCAAAGGTCTCATGGAATGCCACGATGCGTTTTGTGAAGATTGATGTTTTTAAACCAGGCATACGAGGCAACATGATGACTTTTTGAAGGTCCACACTCTTCACCAATGTGTCCTCTGGCCAGTCCTTCTCTGCATCAGCCTGGTACATTATTCTGCTCTGCACGGCAGACTCTTTATGTCCAAGCCACCTCTGGCACTGCAAGCAGTCCATATCATGGCCATCCCAATCATGGTCAGTTTTCATGTGCTGATCCTGCAGTACGCACTCCTCACATTCCTCCTCTCCAAGCTTTGCAAAGCTGATCTTCTTATGTTTTACAGCTTTGCGGTAGCTTTCATAGGAGCAGCTGTTGCCTTTTTCCAAATAATCAGCATACATGAGCTTGATGTTAACGTCGCTAGGGAGATAGCGACGATGTGGGGCATGCTCTCTTCGGTAGTGGCTCACTGATGGGTGGAATGATTCAATGTGGTCGTAAAAAGGCTGCATGTCCAGCTTGTTGGATGGGGTATGTCTTCCTCTTTGGTCTCGTGTGATCACCTCATTCCCATTCCCCATCACAGAGAGGACCAGGCTGTCATTCGCTGGGTGGTACCCCAAAGTGGCCAAGAAAAAAGTTTTACAGACCTGCTGTGGGACCTGATCTGCATTATTTAGCCCGTAAACAAAGGACCTGCACCGTCGACTTGTTTTTCCATCCACACAAACTGCTGCTGTTGGTAGCTGGCTGACACTGTGGAACATGAATGCACGTCTGTCTGTGTAGTTGATGTCCCAGTACTTCTTCCAGATCTCCTTACGCTAGAGGTCTGCGCCGGGACACAATTTTCAGACCCGCTCCTGCCCGCTCCCGCAGTGTTCAGTCCCGCTCCCGCCTGCTCCCGCAAAGATTTGTCATTTTTAGTACCGCTCCCGCCCGCATCTGTGATATAATGTCCCGCTCCCGCCCGCACTTTCTGTCTGACGAAAGGTCTTGGGGAAAAAATGCGTGCACACAAAATTCCTTACCAATACTTGGTAACATATTTATTGGTCCCATATTACGAACAGCATAATATTCACAACAGTACTTTATCTGAAGCACTAGAGGCGCTCTGTTCCTCGTCCATGCTGTCTATTTTGAACTTGAACTAGCTTTCGAATTCGAACTCGGAGCAGCGGGAAAGGAATTGTCTCTAAACAAGTGTGCGTGAGATTAGGCCCCGCCCTACCCGACAACATTCACAAGTTTAGGCTGCTTAAAACGTTTTTATTGCTGCCAATCAGAATCTCCCTCACAACTACAAATTATGTACGCTACTTTAATCATTTATATATTTTACTTTATACTCATATTTAATTTGCGGGAGTGCAGCGTATCATCCCTCCCGCCCGCACCCGCAAGTGCACCTCATCATCCCGCCCGCTCCCGCAATGACCTTTAAAAATTTGTCCCGCGCCGCACTGTTTTGCGTCGGGACCCGCGGGTCCCGTGGGACTCCCGCGGGAGTGCAGACCTCTACCTTACGCCTCTCCTCACTAAATTTGTCTGTGCATTTTCTTCTGCATTTACACGGATCTCCCATTGGTGGGGCTTTGGCTGGAGCGAGGGTGGGCTCTGGTTCTGGCAGTGGAGCGAGTGTGGGCTCTGGCAGTAGAGCTGTGGCTGGAGCTAGGGTGGGCTCTGGTGCTGGCAGTGGAGCGAGTGTGGGCTCTGGCAGTAGAGCTGTGGCTGGAGCTAGGGTGGGCTCTGGTGCTGGCAGTGGAGCGAGGGTCGGCTCTGGCAGTAGAGCTGTGGCTGGAGCTAGGGTGGGCTCTGGTGCTGGCAGTGGAGCGAGGGTCGGCTCTGGCAGTAGAGCTGTGGCTGGAGCTAGGGTGGGCTCTGGTGCTGGCAGTGGAGCGAGGGTCGGCTCTGGCAGTAGAGCTGTGGCTGGAGCTAGGGTGGGCTCTGATGCTGGCAGTGGAGCGAGGGTCGGCTCTGGCAGTAGAGCTGTGGCTGGAGCTAGGGTGGGCTCTGGTGCTGGCAGTGGAGCGAGGGTCGGCTCTGGCAGTAAAGCTGTGGCTGGAGCTAGGGGAAACTCCATAAGAGCATCAAGCGTGGTGTCAGGTGTGCTGCAGAACAGCTCATCAGAACCAAACTCTGGGAAACTAATATCCAAACAACTATCAAGAACTGTCCATGTTTTTGATTTGGGTGCTGGATCACAATCAATATCGCCATAAGTAACTGAAATGAACAGAACAAATTTACAATGGAGACATGCATGGAAAAATATGGAACATGAACATGAAATATTTGAAGAATATTTGATTAATTAATGTCAATGTTATGAAAATGCCTACCACTGTCCAGAACGATCATTTTTTTTGTTTGTGGTGCATCCGGACCACAAGGAATATCACCACAAGGAACTGAAAGGAATAGAGCAAATTTAATAATACTAAAAAAATAATAATAACAATAATGATAATAATTAAATAATAATAAGGCATGGAGGGAAATTTGAATAGGAAATAATATTTTATATTCAATACACGTAGGTCCAGCAAACATTTGTTTTTACCAATAGGCTATTTGATTAATCAATGTCTACTTTAACAAAGTATCAGGCATAGGCCTACAAGTTAGTGCAACTGGTTAATCAAGGGTTAAGTTTGGCTCGCTGACTGGTGGATTAATCTCAAATGCGTGGAGTGATTTGAATATTGTTTTTCTGACGTAACTGACTACCAGACAAAAAAGCTATAGCCCGTACATGCGGGTGGATACAGTTTTGCAACCAATTATTATTTATTGCAACGTAAAAGGAATTGCCTTTACATCTAATTGAATGTTAATCGCCTGACTTGTGGATTGATGTGAACGCCAGCTATGGAATAATGCTCAGAATGCTTGTGGAACATCTTTGATGACGTTCATTGCCATGGATTTTATCATGTTACAAGAAAAGGTAGGATATGGATTTGCGAGCTGTTTCTATACTGTTTTTATGTGTGATCATACACTAACGTTAACTGCATTCGACTCGCACTCGTGTCGTGCAACTAGTCTGTTGTCTAACGTGACAGTACGTGTCACTGACAGGCTAGCTGGCTCTGAGTGAATTACCATTATGAAAAAAAAACATTTATTTGAGATTATATACGCTTAAATTACTTATTGCTGGTAAGTTATTTAGTCTCTGCTTGTTTACAGTGCTTATATGGAGCAGTTTGGTAGCCTATTCATAACTGACTAACTTTAGCCTTATGCTAGGCTGCTGTTAGCTAGTTAAATTAAGTAAATCGCGATCTTAAGTTTGTCTAATGCACATTTTGTGTTTCACAATTTCTTACCTTCACAATGATGTCTGCGTTTCAAAGCCATCTCAACCATATTCCCTCGAGAGTAATGGGCCATCCTTACGCTATAATAAAACAACCACTCAACAATATTGTTTTACCTACTCTTTTATTCAGGTATTGTGTGTGTCAGAAGTGCTTCAATGACAGTATGACAGTAACACAGGCTACACCGTAACTTAAACGCGGCAAACTTTAATGGACAGTAAAACAAAGGCAGAATACCGTAACTCCTGGCCGGCACAGTAACTTCATATTGACGCGCGGCGATACAAAGGCAGAGTGCCGTAACTCAATTTGAGCATTCCAAAACAAAGCCAAACAGCGGTAACTGGTGTTACGGTCTTCTGCCTTGGTTTCTCCTTTGCTTTTTGGAAGTTACTGTTGTGGTGATGCGCTCCATGACAATGATTAGGGGCGGACCGGGTATGCGCGGCAGATATAAAAAAGGGGACAGGAGTGACGCCTAAGCGAGCGCGTCATTCTCGTTCTGGAAGTGACGTCATCCTGGCACACAGTGTTTACGTTTGGGAGGTAAGAAATGTTGGTGGCTGCTTAATTTTGAACGTGCGTTAGAAAAGATAATTTAAGACTCGTTCAATTCACAGTGCGACGGAGGAGGATTGTAAACTCATTGATAACATATCCGTTATGGCAAGCCCGTAATTTGCACCCTATTGAGTACATTGAGCGATGTGATTCATCATTTACCGGTAAGTCATACTCATTTTAATATCAGGTTCACACGACCTAGAATTCACAAATTATAAACGATGTGATATATTGTTTTTAGTGACTGATCCTATAATTCCCACCCTATTGAGTGCACTGAGCGGTGTTATTCACTATTTACCGGTAAGTCATACTCGGGTCAATGTTAAGTTCATGAGATAATAAATGTGTAAATTACAATTACCGTGTGTTATATATATTTTTTTTAGTAATACAGGGGTGGTGTTACAGCAGGCTTGGCGGGAGTAGCTGGGCTTAGTGACGACCGATTGGATTGTGTTTCCCCTTGCCAGAAAATCCTCGACCATTTCTCAGTAACTCTTACTGGAACAGCGCATTTGTTGTGATCGTCTGACTAATACTTTCTCTTATCTCCCATCCGTCTTGAGACGGCCGGAAAAATAGCGCATTGTCGGCCGTAGTGGCGCTTTCCAAACCTAGCAAATTCAGTGCTGATCTTTGGGCTGGCGTACAGCGGCGAATAACTGGGTTGTCATCTCTATTTTGCTCTTTTAGCAGAAACATTGTCATTTAAAGTATTGACGTTTGTAAAATTGTTATTGTCTGTTTTTGAATGTCTGACATGTATTTCTAAATCCGACCTGAGAAGGGTGTACTTTTAAAATACTGTAATCATCAGGCGACGCAGCGTTGGAAAGCTAGTAATGAGCGTTGGCCAGTGAGTGGTTGCTTTTATTTTTTTGTGTAAACAACTGATTCCAATTGTCCACATGTGATAAGTGTTCAACCAAAAGACTATTACGTGGAGTGCGTGTGTGTGTGTATATGGTTGCTTATGTCCCAATTTGTCCTCTTTTCTATTACCCAGAGTTGGGGTGCCAGCTCAACGCCCACGTCCTCTGGTGTGGTGGTGTGCTTTTCGCTTGCTGTGTTCACAGAGGGTGATTGGGTGCTATGTGGTGAGAGCACTAGTTGCAGTGTTTACCGGGCAGGTGAACTGAATCCCCAATTCTGAAATGGACAAGTGTTATGGTTGACATATCTATTCTAGTGTGTGTTTGTATTCTGCCTTTTGGTATTTGTCTTATTTGTATTTAATAAATGATTGGAAACGTTTCCTGGTTGTCTGTTATCTGACCCTGTCACCACGTATCTGTGTGCTTTGCACTTGAAGTACAAGCGGGTCCCCGGCCCATGTTCCGGGGTGGCGTAGTCTATTTGGTGCCATAATTGGTATGGTATTGCGCTTAAGAGAGCAAACTGCCACACTGTTAAGACAACCCATCATTTTTAGAAAAAACAACAGAATTGACGCAAGATACTTATCCACATGATAAAGGGGGTCTTGAATTTGCCAAAAATATCAATAACTCATTTTCGACCTAAAACGAAGTTACGGTCTTTTGCCTTTGCACGGCAGAGTGCATTCCATCAGTTGCAGTTCTGGTGCCTCTGTCCCAACATACTGTACAATGCGATGTACATTCACATCACATGTTAACGCAGCGGTCGAGTTACACTCACGGGATACTGCAATTCACAAAAGTTCATTATTTATATGTGCTTTAAAGCTTTGCCTGTTAAACATTTTATTCGCGTGTTGATGCGCTGTTCTAATGTAACGGAGGCCAGTTAGTAGTCGCTGTGCGAGTAAACCTCACTCCTCTGATCTCAATAGGCGCTCTAGGACCTGGGTGGGGGGTTACACTAACATATGCTTTTCATACACCCGAAGCACACATGCACATCCCTTTAAAGACTGTCAAACAGCGCCTGGTTACTGGTCTAAGTTATCTTTCGAGACTTATTGAGTTAATACTGGCAAATACACACAATGTGTACATAAACACAGGTGGTTATGTCTAAAGCGAAAGCAAACATTTGAGTAAATCTGGTGCGTGTCATATGCGTGTATATTAGATGTGTGACAATCTTACAATGACAGTAGCCTAATAGAAAAATAAGGTTAACACATATGGAAACATTCTTAAAAATAACTTTTATTTTCAACAGATGAAAGAAACTTATTTGGGTTTTAAACAACATGAGGGAGTAAATGATTCAAAATTTCAATTTTCATTTTTGTGGGAACTATCCATTTAAAGTTACAGTTTTTCTTAATTGCTAAAACACTAAACCCCATTCTCTGAACCAAATTCTCAATAGCCTAAACCAATCTGTCGAATAAATCACTCTTTCTGCAAAACCTTAACAAGATCAGGCAGTTAGACACTATTTGCAAATCTCATGCACTCTTTTTGCAAAACTCTAAACACAACACATTCTCACTCACTAAAACACAAATGAAAGTGTGATGAACTTGTTTAGCAAAACACTAAACACAGGAAAGCAAAAGTTAAGCTCAACTGAAACACAGCTGTCATCGTTTACACACAACAATTAAAAATTGTTCACACTTTTTTCTAATTATGTGATCAGAAGGGAAAAAATATAAGCCAGTTCAAGGTGAACAAATGGCATGGGTGCATCCATCAACAATGGATAACAATATGAGAGGTAGAGGAAGAGTGCGTATACGAGGTGGTGGACGAAGAGGATGAGGAAGGGGAAGAGCAAGGCCAAGAATAGTAATTCCAGATGAAATTAGAGCTATTGTGATAGACCATGTTCTTGTCCATGGAATGACAATGAGGGAGGCAGGACAAAGAGTTCAACCTACGTAATTTGAGCGGATTCTCTGTGGCCACCAAAATTGTTTTTTTTTTTTTTACACTGTCTTTTCACCATTTCAATGAGTAATTTGCCATGTCAATATACTGTAAAGTGGACTGGGGAAATAAAAAAAGCTTTCCTAACATACAACATTTAATGTATTTTACTGTAAGTAAGTGGAAGAACAGCTATGTTCTCCCGACAGCAAGAGGTTCTTATTGTTGATATGGTCCATCAAAACAATGCCATCCGACTCCGTGAAATTCGGCAAAGAGTTATTGAGGACAATTTAAATTTTGAAGGAATCAACAGTGTAAGCCTTTGAGCGCAACTCTGAAAGGGTCAAAGATCATCGACATCAGTATGTGCAAGTAAGAAACACTCAGAGATTTTCAGCGCTGATGCTTACAGTACAATTCTGAGCTTCTAGCCTACAGTCACTGTAAAGTGCGTTATGTTGCAGTGTATGTAAATCAGGAGTATATACAAAGACACTATTGTAAAAGTCTGTTTTTCAGTATCACTAAGTACAGTAAATGACTTTATTTTTATTTACAGAGAGTGTTTGAATTGGAATCCATGGAAAGGCCCCATGCATGGATTTTTGTAGATGATGCAGCGTTCAATCTAGCAAAGAGAAGGAGAGGCAGAAACATTATTGGCCAACATGCAATAGTGGAAGTCCCTGGCCAGCGTGGAGGCAATGTCACCCTTTGTGCAGCCATTGGTAATCATGGGGTTCTCCATGCAAATGCAAGCCTGGGGCCATACAATACTGAACATTTTCTCACATTTCTGGATGGTCTAAGAAATGTTTTGTTTGAGCGAGAGCAGCAGGCTCAACAGCAGGCACTGCACCCGGTCTATGTCGTGGTTTGGGACAATGTCTGTAACAGTAATGAAGCAGGATGCAAAAGCAAGTTAACTCAATTATTAGAAAGGCAAGATAACAGGTGTAGGTCAGACGGACACAAACTCGCTAGAATGTGACGCAGGGACTCAGGTAGGCAACAAGGTGGTGGTGCTCGGTGATCCCGTGAATCCTCAGTGCATGGTGAAACTGATGATAGTGCAGGTCTCCACAACGGAGAACAAACGACGATGAACGAAACAAATCCACAGTCCAGGAATTGCAGGCACGGCACAGGAACACACACGGGGAGAACCACAACGATCTGACAAAAGAGATACTGATTACTGCACAATATATAGGGACAAACAAGTAGTGACAGCTGTTGCTGTAATCAGCGGTGATTAGAGACCACGCCCACAGACAACAATTAACAACAGCACGTGGATGAGAGAGACAGTGAATCTATGAACCGTGACAATGTCAGCTTTCACCGTAGTGTCCGAATACCTGAATGGTTCACCAACAATCAGCAATTCATAAATGTGTTCCTTCCACCATACAGCCCTTTCCTCAAACTAACTGAAGACTTTTTCTCTGCATGGCAGTGGAAAGTCTATGACCGAAACCGATATACAAGGGAAAATATACAATGGATCTGGCCTGTGGTGACATAGACGAGCAGTCTTGTCAAAGCTGGATCCGCCACACCAGAGGTTTTTTTGCCCGTTGCCTGACAAGGGAAAACATTGCTTGCAACGTAGACTGCAGTTTATTTTTATTGCTTAAACACTATTACCAGGCTTTTCAACTAAAATTTCAAAACCATAATGCCATTTATAAAAAAGCACACCCATTTCCCAAAACTATAAACACGATTCCCCTGTTTTGACACATAAGTCAGATTTGTTGAACTGTCACTGCAAAACTCTACACACAAATCTCTTAATTTCTCCTTGCCTACACCATGTTGTCATTTAGAAAGCACGAGCATTCAATATTGTTCACTCAAGTCACCACAGCTTTAGCTCAGTTAGCACACAATTACCCAAGTACAAACACTAAGGGTGTACTCACACTAGCCAGTTTGAACCGTGCCCGAGTGCGTTTGACCACCAAAGCGCGGTTAGTTTGACTAGTGTGAGTGCTCCGGACCGTGCCCGGGCGCGGCTCGATTGGCCGGCCCTGGCCCGCTTGGAAGAGGTGGGCCAGAGCACGGTTCAGTTGGACTCGGGCGCGGTTCGCATGCAGTGTGAGCGCTAACCGTGCTGGAGCACGGAACAGGACGCGTGATGTACGGGAACTGTAGTCCGTAATCAAAGCTGCAAAGTCCTTGCTGCACTTCAGCTGGTACCTTGCAAACCTCCTCATACGAGCAGCACGATTACGTGAGACAAAGAGACAAGCATTGCCACTCTAGTTGCCCAAGTGTTTGTCCATGGTATGACTATGAGGGAGGATGCGCAACAAGTACAGCCAAACTTGAGTCGCTTCACCGTCGCCTTGATCATAAGAACCTTTATGGAGAAAAACAGGTACAGTAGATGTACTTCAGACTCCTCACTACTGTAACTTTTGAGTGCAGTACACTGTGATGGTACAACACATGTATACTGTATACTGCTACTGTAATAAAAAGAAATGCATCAAATTGCCTCACATACAGATAGAGTTTTCTGAATGCTTTCATTTTGTAAAAAGAATGTGTTATAGTTACAGTAATCAGTACTTCTATTTTTCTAGGACAGAGAGACGATGAAATGGAAGAAGCCTGTCAAATATTTCAGTTGATGCATGCCAGCAGGGAACAGGCATGCAAGCGGATTTTAACCCCGCTGCCTGGCTAGGGCCATTATAGCCAGCGATGCTGACAAGATTCTCGGGCCTTTCCCAGACCAAAGACAGGATGCTGGGGCAGAGTTTTTTTTTTTTTGGTGTATTGTACTGCACAGTACATCAAGGGATAAAAATATGTGCCAATGTATCCATTGGTTGTGTCTTTTGTCAAACATCAAACATCTTGATTTTTATTTTCTTTCTTTTTTGATAGCACCATGATTTTCAGTATTCATCATAGGTGTGATTTCTTTAGTATTGTTTGTGTTTTTTCTTCTTCTTTATTTACATATTTTTTTTTGTAACTACATGCCCTGGCCACTTTGTTCTCCATTTTTCTCTGTAGTGTTTAATGAATGATCTGTAGTGCGTATATAACTGACTGATGTGTCTATGATCTGAAAGCATTGTTTGATTTTGAATTCAGGTGAAATGGTTTTGAAGCAATTGTTTGATTTTGCCAAAAGAGTCAAGTGTTTTGTGAATTTAGTTTGAAAATTGTTTTTGTGTTTTAGGTTTTGAGAAAATGAGTGATGGTTTTAAGAAATGTGTTTTAGCAATTCACAAAAACTGAAATAAAACAACAAAAAACAAAGAGAAAATCACTAACCGCTCTGAGAACATTAATCGTAGCTTTTATAAAGCTTTTATAAGTATCAATGTGTTAATTATACACTGAAGTCTATATAGTGTTTTATTTTCATATTCTTTCATTTAATTTCTTTCTTGAATGCTTCTGTTCAATACACCTGTACTTTAGCTGAAAAAATAAAGCACTGTTTATTTCCTTTTTTTAACGGTATGTATGTTGTGTATATGTAATGTGTTTCTTTGAAGAAAATAATGACAAAGATTTTTACCTTCGCCACTTTGGAATGTCTGCCATTCTTTTTTATTTTATATTTTTTTACCTTGTAATGCTTTGTTTTTAAAATAGGGACATTCGTTTGGCTGTAATACTGAGTCACTTGCAAAATGGTAAAACCAACAAATAGAATCGTGAAAAGATCGTGAATTGTAATTTTCCTAAAAAAATATGTGCCGTGTCGATATGTCCATGCCCGAGCCCGTGTCAGTGTCTGAGTCCATGTCGGTGTCCGTGACAGCGTGTCCGTGTGCCCTTGTGCCTGTGCTGGTGTCCGTACCGGAATCAGTGTCGATATCCGTGCCCGTGTCGGTACTTGGGGTTCAGTGGTCAAAGGTTTGTGGTCAAAAAGATTTGTCGGAGTACGTGACGGTATCCATGCCTGTGTGCCTGTGTCCGTGCCGGTATTAGATTTACACCATCGTTCAAAAGTTTGGGGTCAATAAGATTTGTCGGAGAACGTGCCAGCATCAGTGTCCATGTCGGTGTCCGTGCCGGAGTCCGTGCCAGTGATCGTGTCAATGACGGTATCCGTGCCGGTGTGTCTGTGCGGGTATTAGATCTACACCACCGTTCAAAGCTTTGGCGTCAATAAGATTTGCCGGAATCAATGCCAGCGTCATAGTACGTGTCCATGCCAGTGTCCGTGTCTATGACGGTATCCATTCCAGTGTCGGTGTGTCCGTGTCGGTGCTCGTGCCAGTGTCCGTGTTCATGATGGTGTCCGTGCCGGTGTCTGAGCCCATGCCCGTGTCCATGTCAGCGTGTCCGTGTCGGTTAAGGTGCCCGTGTCAATGGCAATGTACGTGTGTCCTTTTCTTGGCCCGCCGTAACAGAGAAAGAGTTGCTCTGACTGTCACAGGTTTTCTGTGGCACTCAGGTAGTCCCGAAGGGCTCGCACTTGGCATAATTGTTGGATTGCCATCTTGTGTGTCAGACACAGAACAATTAAGTGGTACCAACTCAATTCCTAAATGATGTTGAGAGCCTTTTGGGTAGGAATGAGGGGGTAGGCCACAATGTCACCATTGTTACATCCGCATTCAAACGCATACAGGATGTATTGTTTGACAATGCGTGGAGCTCACCAACACGTTTGGCTGAGGTTATTGCCAAAAGGAATGCAGACTTTATTAAAAAGCCACTTCAGATCACAATGCTCCATTGGCTCAAAGGGGTGTTGTGTACGTGTTCTTAAAACCAGACTGAGGTCTCATGAGGGCACACTAACAGTTGGAGCAGGGTGCAATCACTGAGCACCTTTCAGAAAGCGGGTGATTAGAATATGTGAATATGTGGATTGATCATTTACCTTTACATGCTGGGCAGAAATTGTGGCCACATATACCTTTAGGGTAGTGGGAGCCCTGTTATTGTCTAGCAAGGACTGCAGAAAACATAACACCATTGGCACTGGGCAGTGTACACCAATCAGTGAAAAGCTTCCACCAACAAGCATAGATATTCCTGGGGGAAGGTGCTCGAGAATTCAGTATTGTGTTTTGCACCTTAACATCACAAGACTTCAACAGTGTGTCTGGCCACTGAGGAGCCAGAATAAGAGCCGTAGCCAATCTGGGCTTGGGAGCCAAATCTGCCCCTGCAACTGAAGGAGCAGATCCTGTCTCCTGGGTAGGCTCCAGGGCTCCCCATTGAAAAGCCTGCATAACATTGGGAACCAAGGTCTGCCGGGCCAGTTCGTGCCACTAGGAGCATCCTGTGGTGCCCTTGAAGAATTCTGTGGGGATTTGGCAGAATTAAGGGGTTCAGGGGAAAGACATAGAGTAGAAGATCTGGCCAGGCATGTGCTAGCGCATCCTGACCCAACGGGCTGGACTTCTCTGTCCAGGAGAACCACAGGGGGCAGTGGGTCGAGGCCTTCGACCTGCAATCTTTGCATATTTGCGAGAAGATTATAGGGACAATTTGCAGGATGTCACGAGGTTAAATAGAGGGTATCCCCATGACGTACCTGGTCATGTGATGACTTTGTTGTTATTAGACTCGACCTGTGCATGAGGAAGAGAGATTATATTCAGTGGAAAGTACTGCCTCTGGCAGTCAGTAGAATCCGAAATAGAAGCCACTACATCTACCTTTTTTTTAGCCACTACATCAACACCTCTCAAAATGGGAGTGGGGAAACGGATTCCAACAGCTGGTTTGTCTCCCGTCAGACTCTGTTGCCCCCATGTTGCTTACACAAAGAGGTTCTAATATGTATCAAATGGATGTTGGTTAACCCCCATCAACACACAAACTAGAATAAACACCATTAATGGGGTCATGAACTGCTTTGGTTTATTGTTTCATAATGTTTCTTTTGGTGCACTTAATGTTAGTATGATTTTTGATTCGAAATTGTCATAATTTAGAAATAAAAGGCATTTTTCCTAGCCTGATTTTATGGCATTATATTTAAATGGCATGAAAGTTTGCAGCGATTAGCATAGCCGATCACAGACTTGTATGTAGCGATTTTGTCATTGCAACTGTTATTCTGCACAATAATGAATACTTTCATCATAACTAACAGTGCAAACACAATGTAAATAAGAGATTCGTTGATTATTAGGGGAGTTTTGGCGTGAGTCCAGAACTCAGTCACTGATAAACACACACTGTTTGATTGACAGCTGCAGCTATTGTAAACTGAGCGTTCTTTGATCGGTTTCTAATTCAATCAGTTTAAATAACAGATTATTTATATCCTACTAAGAGAAACAATGTGAAGTTGACCATTTAGTCACTGATTTGATTCACTGACAGGACAAAGAACATCTGACTGTAGCTACATGTATTTTTACATCAGAAATCACTGGTCACAGCAGGCATTAGAATGAACAGGGTTACTCACATGTTGTGGCAGTACTGTCGAGTCCATATCGTAAAAGCCTGCGAGTTTGCAGATTGATGTAACAAATAATCCAGTGAAATGTGCTCAACAGGGGTGTAGTACCAAATTTTGGGCCCTGGGTACAAACCATCTAGCTGGGCCCCCCGGCTGGGAGTGGAGACGGAGACGGACTTTTGATTTGAGCGCGGTAACTTCTCCAACGGGGGGGGGGGGGGGGGGGGGGGGGGGGGGGTTTGGGGGTTGGACGGACTTTTGACTTGAGCTCGGCGACTTCTAAGGGGGGAACTGAATCTGACGGCAAACAAACCAGCTGTCAGAACCCGTTCCCCCACTCCCATTGAGAGGTGTTGATGTAGTGGCTTAAAAAAAGTCTGATTCTATTTTTTGTGTGGATGGAACTTCACTGGCATCAGTTTAAAGATTTTATTTTTTATTTTTTGTCTTTTATTATGATAGCACAGTATGGGATCAAGAAACAGCCACGAGTCGGGACTAGAACTTCACTGTGTCAGTGCCAGTGTCAGTGTCAGTGCCAGTGCCAATGTGTCCGTGTCTGTGCTGGTGTCCGTGCCGGAGTCCATGCCGGTGTCCGTGCCAGTGTCCGTCTCCATGCCGGTGTCTGTGCAGAAGTCCATGTCTCATGTCCGGAATGGCAGTGTCCATGTCAGTGTCCGCGTCGGCGTGTCGGTTTGTCTGTGTTGGTGCCGGTGTCGGTTCTGGTGTCTGTGCCCGTGCCGGAGTCCGTGACTGTGTCTTGCCAGTGTCCGTCTCCATGTCGGTGTCCATGCTGAAGTCCATGCCGGTGCCAGTGTCCGTCTACATGCCATTGTCAGTGCCAGTGTCCTTGCCGGAGTCCGTGACGGTGTCCGTCTCCATGTCGGTGTCTGTGCCAGTGTCTATGCCGTTGTCCGTGCCAGTGTCCGTGCCCATGTCGGTGTCCGTGACGGTGCCCGTGTCGCTGTGCCGGTGTCCGAGCCGTTGTGCCGGTGTCCATGTCTATGTCAGTGTCCGTGCCGGTGTCAGTGCTAGTGTCCATGCCCAGTGTTTCCGTGTCAATGCTAGTGTCCGTGCCAGTGTCCGTGCCGGTGCCAGTATCCGTCTCCATGTCGGTGTCCGTGCCAGTGTCCATCTCCATGTCGGTGTCTGTGTCAATGTGTCGGTGCCGGAGTCCGTGCCGGTGTCTGTGTCCATGTCGCTATCCATGCCAGTGTTTCAGTGCCAGTGCTAGTGTCCGTGCCGGTGTTGGTGTACCGGTGTCTGATCCAGTGTCCATGCTGGTGTCTGTGTACCGGTTTCCATTCCTGTGCCCATGTCGCTGTGCCTGTGTGTCCGTGTTGATGTGCGGGTGCCCGTGTCGGTATTCATGACAGTGTGCCCGTGTCGGTGTTCGTGCCGGTGCTCCATGTCGGTGCCCGTTCCAGTGCCAGTGTCAATGTCGGTGTGCTCGTGTCGGTGTATGTGCCAGAGTCCTTGCCAGTTTTCGTGTCCATGTCAGTGTCCATTTCGGTGCCGGTGCCTGTGTTGGTGTGCCTGTGTCGGTGCTGTGTCCATGCTGGCGTCAGTGTGCCCGTGTCGGTGCCGGTGTCCCATCCGGTATCCGTGTTGATGTGTTGTGCCAGTGCCTGTGTCCATGCCGGTTAATAGAACTACACCACCGTTCAAAAGTTTGGGGTCAATACGATTTTTTTTTCTTTTTTTGAAAAAGTAATTAATACTTTATTTACCAAGAATGCAATAATTTGATGAAAAGTGATGGTAAAGGCGTTTAACTTTTACAAATAAATTTCAAATGAATGCTGTTCTTTTGCTCTTTACATTCATAAAATAATCCTGTAAAAATAATTTAAATAATAATAATAATGAAAGAGTTTCCACAAAAATGTTTCTTAAGCACTAAATCAGCATTTCTGAAGGATCATGTGACACTGAAGACTGGAGTAATAGATGTTAAACATTCCGCTTTGCCATCACAAGAATAAATGACATTTTTACATTATATAAATATATTAAAATAGAAAACAGTTATTTTAATTTGTAATTATATTGTCACATTTAATTTTGGGTTTTGTTTAATGTTCATGTTTCATGTCTATTATTTTAAAATGCTCATGTTTCCTTTTTGTCATGTGTTTCCCTTGCCATCATGTGATTATGTCTTGTGCTCCCCTAGTCTTATGTGTCATATTCTTATTGTTTGACTGTCAAGACTGTCCTTTTATTTTTAACTGAAGAAAGAAACTTATTTGGGTTCAAAACAACTTGAGACAGTAAATGATGAAAATTTTCATTTTGGGGGAACTATTTTATTTGTATTTGTTTTTTCGTTTAATTTCTTTCTTGAATGTTTCTGTTAAATACACCTACTGTAGCTGAAAAAATAAAGAAGTTTATTTAATTTGCATATTATATGTTGTGTATATGTGATGTGTATCTTTGTTCTTATCTTTTAATAACAACGAAAATAAGGACAAAGATTTATATCTTCGCCACTTTGGCCAAATGTCTGCCATTTTTCTTTATTTTATATTTTGTTGCCTTGTAAGGCTTTGTTTTTAAAATAGGGACATTAGTTTGGTTGTAATGCTCAGTCACTTTAAAGAAAAAAGAAAAAAATCGATGTCGAACTTGTAAGACTTAGAGGTTTATGCAACTGGCCCCAGGTCTATATTTGCTATAAATTTGTAAGAAAAAAGATTCGGGGCATGCAAACATAAATGCAATAATACATGGTCCCTCTCCATTTTTCCCCCCTTCTACAGGTCAGGTGTGAATGTGCAATTTGATTTTACTCTTTATAGGTCTGAACTGCCCCCTTGTGCCACTTTACAGGTATGCAACTGATTACAAGTCATTTTTTTTAGAAAAACACTGTTCTAATGCATCTGTTTTAATGCTATGAAAAACAATGCAATCTAATAAACCCATAAAGCATACATACTATCATCATCATGCAGGATAGCTCTCTTTTATTAAAAACAATACCAAGAAAAAGAAAGAGTTTAATTTAGGTGATCTGAAAAAATGATCTGCCGCTAGATGGCGTTCTAATAAAAAAGAGGAACATTCCCCACTGCCTATAAATCACAAAATATTGAATTAAAAGAAATAAAAATACATAGATTTTTAACTTGGTCACCTTTAAAAACAGGATATGGAATTGTTATGGATATTATGTATAGTAGCTTGCAATTGCAAATACAATAAAATTGGCATACAAACATCAGTTTTAACCTCATTCTAGTTTGATATTTCATGTCAGATTGGATTAAATTCAGTCTGCTCTGTTTACATCTGCTGGTTTTAAATTGCTGTTCTGAACGACAATGGTAATGAAAGTGTTAGCTGTCCAATTTATAAAACAACCACCGTCTGAATTAATTTCACCATGACTCTGTATATACAAGCAACTCAAGCAAACTAAACAGTATTTGACCATAAAACAGCAGCTTAATGAGCAGCAGATGAATCAGATTGTCATTGTTCATGGGATACTCCCATCCTGTCCATTTCCATTCTCCAGTGATGATGACTAATCTACTGTATATAAGCGTACATTTCAACTTTTAATCAGTGATGAAATTCTGAATGGTTGAAAAGGTGGAATGAACTTCAGTGCAATTAGTGCAGGTTGTCACTTCAATTTAGTGATTTCATTTTTTTTTTTTGAAACCATATATCATTGGAAACCAACGGCATATAGTGCAAAACATGACCAAAGCTGTTTGAAACTTCCAATTTTTAACCATGGTGACATTTACAACAGCATAATTAACAACAACAATCTCTACTTTACAGGAAACCGAATGTTTACTTCGTTCAAAAGGTCAATGGCCTTAGCCATCCTTCAAATTGAGCCCTATTTCTTTATGTAATCTTGAGGACTACGTTTTGTTTTTAAACAAGTAGTGTAATGACATCTGAATGATCATTGAGGGAACAGATCAGTGGCATGCAGGTCAGTCCTCAATGAAACTGATTTGGTTCAATCTCTGTTTAATAGTTTTATTGGCTCTTTGTAGACAGTGGGAACAGGAGCCATGCTGCACATTACCACTTATTATGAAACATTAGGAATGCTTTGTTATTTTCAACAAAGAAATATCTAAATACAGACTTATCTACTGATGTACCTATGACTTTTACTGGTACAGTGGCCAGGTCAGAGGTTTTGATTTATAAAATGAAGGTGGTTTGTTTTACTCTCCATTTTTAAGCAACCTTACCAGGCATTGTAAGCAGGAAAGTACAATGTCAAAGCAATAACATGTCAACGTTTTCTTTTAAAGAGAGTTCTCTGTCTAACAACAGTGGCTTTACGAGGATGAAACTATTTCCTATGATGTGAGCAAGACAAGACAGCAATACTAAATGACATAGAAATCTAATAAGGCATAGCAAATGATAGTTAGCTACACTATCCCACTTATTACAACACTAAATAAATAAATAAATAAATGGATTTGTTACAATTATTTTAGAATTCTACCTACATTATTTTAAAGCTTCTGCCAAAAAAAGTCCATTAAATGTACATAACATTCATCCCAACAACACTGCAACAATATTACTGTAATATTAATCATGGAGTCCTCTGAGATAATTTTCACTACAATCGATAAATGAGATTCAAGATGATGACAGTTGTGTGATAGGAGAGACATGACTTTAGAGTGCAACAGTTGGGTTACATAAGTAAAAATCCCATCTTCCCCATAGGGGAATAGATATTTTTTCTTAAACAACAATCCGCAACAAATATATTCACTCATCAACACACCCAACAACAATGCATACATACAGACATTGTGCATACAGATATACAGACATACAGACAAAGAAAAAATAAAGAAAATAAAGAATAACATCAGCAAATCATAAGCAAAACCATACACCAGCATCATTTCTTCCACTTACAATTGGGTTTGAAGATAATTTATGAATTTTTTCTAAACTTAGGAATTGTAAAACATCTCTGGCCCACTGTTTAAAAGAAGAGGGAAATGACTGTTTCCAATTAATTAAAATTAAGCGCCTTGCCAACAAAGAAGTAAAGGGACAGTCGAGTCCTATTCACTTTTTGACAAAGTATTTTTTTTCACACACAATGCCAAAGATGGCAGTAAAAGGATTTGCACAAACATCTTTACTAAATATTCTAGAATAAGATACAAAAATCTACGTCCAAAAAAACTGACAGACAAGGACATAACCAAAACATATGGACTATTGGCTAATGTAAAGGGGGATTGCTTACATCTTGCACAGGTGGTGGAGTCAACAGAGGAATACATCTTTGCCAGCTTGGCCTTAGATAGATGAAGTCTATGTACCACTTTGAACTGAATAAGGCTGTGTCTAGCACAGATAGAAGAGCCATGGATTCTATATTTAGCCTCATCCCATACCTCGTCCATCGGGCAGATATTAAGGTCCTGTCGCCAGGAATCTCTTTGTGCATTAACAGAAGTGGATAATAATGATGTAAGTTTTATAGACAATGCCTTTTTGCTCTAGGTCGTCAGGAAAAAGTTGATCAATAGGGTTTGGATCAGGAAGGGAAGGAAAATAAATAAAATGATTACGTATGAATTCACGTACCTGTAGATATCTGAAAAAGTGGGCTTTAGGTAATTTTACATTTTACATTTACATTTATTCATTTAGCTGACGCTTTTATCCAAAGCGACTTACAATTGCTATATTTCAGAGGTCGCACGCCTCTGGAGCAACTAGGGGTTAAGTGTCTTGCTCAGGGACACATTGGTGTCTCACAGTGGATTCGAACCCAGGTCTCTCACACCAAAGGCATGTGTCTTATCCACTGCGCCACCACCACCCCCCTAATTTTAAATTGAGATTGTGCAAAAGACAAGAAGCTACAGTAAAAATATATTTAAATGCTAAGATTGTCATGGGTCAGGGTGTGTCACCGGTTCTTCTCTGTTTTTTTTTTTTGGTCCTGTCATTTTTCGCAGCTCATGGTCTGAGCAATCAGTGCTGCCCTGTAGTGCTGTGTGCACAATCATGAGCTGATCCCCTACACCTGTCGCTTGTTTCCCTTACCCTTTATATTCCCAGCTGTGTCTAGCCCTTGTTGTCAGTTGATCACTATCTTTGCTGCGTGTTTGTCTCATGTTCTGTGCTCTCTTTCATGTGTGCTACTTCAGTTACTCACCTGTTTGTTATTTGTCCTCAGGAACCTAAGGCGAGGAGTCTGTAGCAGCACTATCTCGCTTGCTGGTCTTTCTGTGGTCATCCTGTGCTAATTTCCTCTCGGTGGTCTCCTCTGTCTGTGTGCGGAGCGCATATTTTGTGTCTCAAAGTTTACTAATAAACTTTTCACGTTTTTCACCGCTATTGAGTCCTCCAATTATCTGAGTTACCTGACAAAGATACCCTTTTCTTGCCAAAGCAAGAATGCCTGGTCATTAGAGGCTGAATTTGGGCCCAAATCTGGACGAATGAAATCAGTTCCATACCATAGAGAAATGTGAACTTTGCCAGGTAGTCAGAGCTCTTAGGTTAAAAGCCCAATAATACAATTGAATATTTGGAGATATTATATACATCCTCCCCCCCTGTTCTTAAGGGTTTTGCAGAAAAAAACAGACATATTCTGGGGGGTTTCTTGTTGTTCCGAAGATAAAAGGAGATTATTTTGTGTAAATGAGCAAAAAAAGATTTCTTAATGTAAATAGGTATAGTTTGGAACAAGTATAAAAACTTAGGGAGCGTATCATTTTTATTACATTGATCCTACCAACCAGAGAGATGGGAAGCCTAGACAATTTTTCAATGTCCTAAGCCCCTTTCACACAGCGCATTGATCCCGGGAAATTGCCAGAACGCCTTCTGTGTGAACGCAAACACGACCCGGGATTGATGCCGGGATCGATGCCGGGTTGGGGACCAAGTAACATTGCCGGGATCAGTCCCGGAACGCCCGCTGTGTGAACAAAAGCCGTAATCAAGGCCGTGTCATAATGATGACGCTAAAGCAGGGCTGGACTGGTAATCTGGCATACCGGGCAAATGCCCGGTGGGCCGACGTGCTTTTTGGGCCGATACATCTCATATTTTTATATTTATTTTTATTTTGTAAAAAAATTTACGGCCCATAAAACTCGTACATCGGCAGCCCATTCGTTTTGTTTTGTTTAATTGATGGCGCTGGGTTAGTGTCGATGTAATGCATTGGTCAAAAAAAAAATTCATATTTTTTTCCAACCGGCCCATGAAACACGTAGATCAGCGGCCCATTGGTTGTTTTCTTGATTGACACTGGGCTGGCCCAATCACATCTTGAAACACCTCCCCCTTTGTGCTTTGAGTGAGCGTGCAGTGTCAAGTGTACTGTGTATCTGTCTATAGTCTGAGAGATGGAGAAGAAACGCAAGGAATGTGCAGAGAAATAGCGTGAAAAATAGATATAGGCTCTTCAAGCAGACGCTGTAAAATGTGTCAAAGTATATGTGTTTTCTGCAGCAGCAGGACCTTCATCAGCTCCAGTGGCTGATGAGGAGGATAGTGAGGAGGATCAGGAGAGAGATGAGATAGTGTAGAGTCTGTGCTAAGCAGAACTACTTTTTAAAACACTTTGGCTATGAGTGTAGGAACCCATTACCTAGTTACGCATTATTTCCACATCTGCATTGTTGACGATTACAGCAATTTACTAGAAGTTTAATGAGACGCGTTTGTATCCATGTTTTCCGCCAAAATAAAAGCTTGATGCAGTTTCCGTCAAAATAAAAGATCATGTGCTTATCTCTTTCAAGTTTATAAATTAGTACACAACTATTTATATTTATTTTTCAGTGCATTTGTTTTACAATATATGGCTATTAGGCAACTATCTTGAGATTAATTATAACTATTATTATGTAGTAGTGTAATATAGTAAATATAGTTTTATACTAAAAGAGTTTTTTTTTCTGTGTTTAATTTGCACACTAAAAATGGGTTGGAGCTTTTGATTTTTAACTCTCAAAGTGCACCAGATTGATGAATTTAACATTAAAATGCACACAATTTTCTTCGGGGGGGGGGGGGGGGGGGGGGGTGGGGGGGTATGCCTCCAAACCCCCCTAGAGGGACAGAGGTTCACCCACCACAGTTTTACCAAAGATCCTGTGGGAAACACTGGTATTGCTATGCCAGTGCAGCTTATAGCTTGTTTTTTGATGCATCACTGCGGAGTATAGTTCAATTGTATTAATAAATTACAATTTTGTACTTATTTCATCTCTTAACTCTCACTCGTTCCTACTCACTCATTACATGCCATTAGTGGTTTTAATGAATAGGAGTTGAACATATTCAAGGGCGTGCAAAGATGGGTGGTGTTTATGATCATATTAGTGGGCCAGTCTGGGCCAAAATGCCAGGGCCGATTTTCTGTCCCAGTCCAGCCCTGCGCTAAAGTGAAGTGAAAGCAGGCTAGTGAAACGGTATGTAATGTGCTAGTTTATGATCGAATCAGAGAAAAAAATGAACAAGCGTGGTTTCTCCAGAGTGAAATCGCAGCTCATAAGCAAACTATAGACGCTGCTGAGACATTACATGTCACATCGATGTCACGTGTCTTTACGGGATTTTTACGGGTTGTGTGTGAACGCACTCTCTGATTCCGGAAAATCACTGGCAGTGTGAATGAACCAAAATTAAACCAACCCGGGTCATATCCCAGGTCACTTTATCCGTGTATTTTCCGTAATCTCTGTGTGAAAGGGGCTATTTTTTGTTCCAAGAGGGGAGTAAAGTTGAGCATAAATAGCTCAGAGATATTTCTCGAAACAGCTACACCTAAATATGTAAATTTATCAGGGGCTACTGTAAATGGGTAGGCAGAGAAAGTAGTGTTTTTTGCTGCGCGATTTATAGGAAATAATTTAGAGGTTGTTTTAACCCCGAAATAGATCTACCCCGTTGTAGATGTATAACAGTGCAATAAAATAAACGTAATGGTAAAATATATTGTTTCATTATACATAAGCAACATCTTTAAATCAATAGTTCTATATTTATCCATCTTTTTTATTTTTGTTATGTCATTTGCAATGCTTCATGGGATTGTAGTTCTTTCCCTCACTAAAGCCATTAAACACACAGTCTGTACCTTAGTCCTTTTGTCTGATTTTTAATACTTTTTGGCTTCAAATCAAAGTTTGTAATGTTGTGATTCCCCTCGTAGCTGGTTTGTTTAAAAAAAATAAAAATTGGAAAGAAATTTAAGGAAAACAGTTTTCGAAAACAAGACCACTATAATAGTGGGTGGGCACTGTGGAGCACCGGTTTTAGTCACGTGGATAAGCGGGCTGATACACAATTGCCATGAGCGACAATAATGCACAACATCTGACAGCTGGATGGCACAACTGACCAATCAGAACTAGTATTCACATAATAACTCAATTTATTAACTTGGTACTGTTTAAACTTTGACACAAAAACAGTGTTAAAATTAACTATAATTTCAGTAAGTCTCCCTGTAGTCAATAATTTTATATCCCTTAAAACTCATCTTTGAGCACCAAAATGAAATACCCTTGCCTCATTTAGTATGCATGGTTTTATGAATATGCTAATTGGCCCCGCCTGAACTCACTCACACCAACTCAGAGATCCACTTGTTGACGTGATTGATTGCAAGGTATTTTATGACGTCAGAAACACCAGCGATTTCAAACAGCGTTTTTGAGACTGTCTTAAGGAGAAATACTCAGCAATAGTGTTGACATGAAATTGTACATGGTTTGTCTTTAAAGCATATTAAAAAACACCACAAAGACATATAAACAACATTAAAATTTAGATTTTTACCACAGGGGGACTTTGAAACATGCTTGTCACCATTTTATAGCATAAAACATGCTGAAGTTGCTCTATCCATAAACATGATTGAAACTAGGTTATATTACATAACTTAACATTCAAGATCTCTCTTCTTGTTCCTGAGATACTCTCATCTGTTTGAATGATTGAATCATAAAACAACCTGCAGCAGGAGATTCCTGTCAGATGATGCTACCCAGAGACATACACATTCTGTTTTCCAGAACTTCGTGTCATTTTACATCAGATACAATATCTGTTACAATATCTGCTAAACTATGAGATACAAACACTTTAGATTATCTGTTTTTCTCAGTCACAAACCAGTCATTGGTGACTCTGCAGTAACACCCTTTCACATATCAAACAGGAAATGACACGGACTGAAGTGTAAGTGCTCAGAGTTCACACATTGGGGATCAGAGACTATGTGGAGAAGTTGAAATGTCTCACTTCGTGGTTAGAGGGATCTTCTCCCTAAAGTGCCATCAGTGAATGATGAAACTCTGGGACACACAAACTCCTACACCAACTATCTGAGGAACAGAAAATATTATAGAAAAATGTTCCATGAGGATATTAAGTTCAAAGAAAAACATGCAAGCTGCCGATTTACTCAACCAAAGAAAATATGTGTATAGCTCTATGAGCGCAAATGCAAGACCAAATAATTTAGCAAATAAGCTTCATAAACCACAAAAGAACAAAAATTCCTTTCAAGAAAGCCCCTCAAATTGTGTCTGAAATTCAAATAACTTACTTGTGTGTGTCATTTTGTGTCTCAAGATCAAATAAAGTAACCATGCTTGCAACCATGCATTTAAAAAAAAAACTAATCAAATGTATACATTTATTTAATATAGCAGTATTTGCAGAAAAGCCACCTAACAAAGATGATTCAAAGATATTGTTTTGGAAAACTTCACACAAAACATAATTTGAAATAGCTAAAGATATCCACTACACTATAAAGAGAGAAAAGAAAGAAATATTAAATACACAATCTTAAGTATGCAGTTATTTTTTAATAACAATGAAAATGATTTGCTTGAAACATTTTTGTCTTTTTTTAAATAACTGGCACTTGGCTTGATATTCTGTTTTATCATACAAAGTCTGTATAATGTAGTTTAATGTAATGTAATATAATAGTCAAGGCTAACAACAACAGACATAATCATTTTATTTTAAAGATTTTGACTACCTCAAAACAAAAGTTCCCTTTCGAGAGGTCTCTCCTATTGCGTAAGTAGCTTACGCTATGGGAAAACTCCTTTTCTCGAGAATACTGAAGTCTTTATGTAAAACGCATTGCAGCTGCACAGCTGACAGCAATGAACGAAGGAAGCTCGGTCATTGGCTGTGCTGCGGCAACTTGCTCGAACCAATGACGGGGCGACTCTGAATGTGCGACCAATGAGCGCGCTTCGCGCCCGCGCGCGTCAGAGCCCGTCAAGATGGGCGTGGCCAAGAGCTATTTATTGGGCGCCCCGTCATGAGAGTTCTTTAGATTTAATCTCCTTCAGCGAACACCTTCTTCGCTGGATCCTCCGTATTATTGAAGCCTTCGCCGCCGTCGAAAAGCATACCAGCGGGATTGCTACGAGGACGTCGGCACCTTCAGCCGCCTTCGAACGCCATCCTACTGAGCCATCCGGCGTGCAACACACGCAAGTATCTTTACATCTGTTCGCCCCGCGACACTTGTAAAAGAGCAAATTTCTGAGGCGTTGATTCAAATGCCTTCCTGCGCGTCGTGCAGAGACCTTCTCCCGGACGGGGATCGTCACATCATCTGCGCTCGCTGCCTGGGCCGGGACCACGCAGAAGCTGCTTTGACCAAGGGCGGATGCCCGGAATGTGATGACCTGGGTCTCTCCGCACTGCGGGCTCGCCTCGCCGCTTTCGCCGTGAGCGAGCCCATCGCCGCCACCCCTCTATTTGAGCCGCGCAAGAAAAAGCGCCGCTCACAGAGGCTTCCTGAACCTGAGCTCAGTGACGTCACGCCGAGCCAGTCTCCGCGTGCTTCACCGCCGCTCTTGCCTTCCCCACCGCCGGTTCAGTTCACCCAGCCGGACCTACACCCCTCTAGCAGAGCGGTGGGCCTTGTGACTTTCGCCGCGTCCGAGGACGATGGGGGAATAGATGACAGCTTGTCCATCGACGCTGCATCGGACGACTGGCCGGGCTCCACTCTCGACCCCGCCCCGTCGACGCTAGCTAGCACGAGCGGGGGCTCCACCATGGATACCGAGATTATCCATGTCCTCTCTAAGGCCGTGGAAGACCTCGGGCTCGATTGGTCTTCTCCCGAAGAACCAACCCGGAGCCGATTGGATGAGTGGTTTCTGCAGGGGCGCCAGCAGGCCCCTCGACAAAGGCCTTCTCCCTTCTTCCCGGAAGTTCACGACGAACTCACCAAGTCGTGGAAAGCCCCCCACTCTGCGCGCTTAAAGCCTTCTTTTTCTTCTTCGCTCTCCTCTGTGGACGGCGCGAAGGAAAGAGGCTACGAGGGAACACCGCCCCTCGAGGAGGCCGTGGCCAATCATCTCTGCCCGCCCTCCACCACCGGATGGAAAGCCAAAGCTTCCCACCCCTTGAAGCCCTGCCGCACTACTTCTGCTCTCGCCGGTCGCGCCTACGCCGCCGCCGGCCAAGCTGCATCAGCGCTTCACTCAATGGCGGTACTTCAAGTGTTCCAAGCCAAACTTCTCCGCTCTATGGACGAGTCTGGCCCCGAACCCGAAGCCTTCAGGGACCTACGCAGCGCAACTGATATAGCTCTGCGAGCCACGAAGGCCACCGCCCAGTCTATTGGCCGTGCCATGGCTAATTTGACTGTTCTCGAGCGCCATCTGTGGTTAATTCTGACGGAGATGAAGGACGCGGATAAGGCGCCATTTCTCGACGCGCCTATCTCCACCAGCGGGCTGTTTGGACCGGCGGTTAAGGGTTTCGCCGAACACTTCACTGAGGCCCAGAACGCTTCACAAGCGCTCCAGCTCATCGCAGAGCAGACAGAGACCGCAACAGCCGCAGCGGGCTAGAACAGCTCCCACCGCCTCTCAGCCCGCGCCTCAGGCTGACACTCGACGCCGCTCGCGCTCTCACAACCGCAAGCCGCCGTCTGAGCGACGGGGTCCTCGGCCCAAGATTGTGCTGAACCCTAAGCCTCGAAAGCCGTCCTAGCCACAGGAATGAGAAGAGAGAGTGCGTGTCTCGCAAAAGCCGGACCACTCTCTCTGCAAAAGCTCAAACATTACCCAGTCCCCTTACAGGCGGCTGGATATGTCCATACAGCAGTCAATGGGCCAGTCAAAGAGCTCGCTCACCTGCAAACAAACGCCGTTTTTACGGCGACGCACAGAAAACACAAAAAGAGTCTTTTTCTGCCTGTGTCACTAAGGGTTCACATGTCCACAAAGTGTGCATTCCCAGATACTGTCAAAACAGTGCCAAATTCATTCCCAGCTCAGGCTGCGCGCCCCATGAATGTAGATCTCGTGCCTACGGTCATGTACGCACCACTACACACAAGCACTGTTCACACAGTTATAAATTCACCCCCAGTAAAAGCGGGAAACATTATAAAAGTGACGAGTGTGCCTACCACTGTTTATGCACCCCCACTTATAAACACTGTCCTTACAGTGTCAAACACAACCCCAGCTCAGGCTGCGAGTTTTACAGACACGGCGCGCGCTGTTGTAATCACACACGCGCCCATTCACTCAGCTGCTCAGCGCGCGCCCGCGCCTCTGAGAGCTACGAGCTCAGGCGATTCGCTGGCCGAGTCCCTACGTCACAGCGGCCCGCCCCAAGCCTGTATTCAGCCCATATCTGTACACGCAGCGGCATGGGAAAACATTCCAGATATGCCGAAATGGGTATTGGATATAGTAAAGCACGGATACTCGCTCCAGTTCGCTCGCAGACCACCACGTTTTACGACTGTGGTCGAGATGAAAGTGAGAAAGGAGTGTTCACATGTTCTACGCACCGAGGTGCGCAAACTAATAGAAAAGGGCGCTGTGGAAACTGTTCCCCCCTCTATGAGCGAGGAAAGTTTTTACAGCCGCTATTTTCTCCTCCCGAAAAAGGATGGCGGTCTCCTCCCCATCCTAGATCTCAGACACCTGAACAAAGCACTAATGATTCGCTCGTTCAGAATGTTAACAACCAAGCATATCCTCGCGCAAGTACGCCCAGGAGATTGGTTTCTCTCAGTGGATCTGAAAGATGCTTACTTTCACATTCCAATAGCGCCTCATCACAGGCCGTTTCTGAGATTCGCTTTCGAGGGACAGTCTTACCAGTACACAGTACTTCCGTTCGGCCTGTCCCTGGCTCCCCGTACATTCACGAAATGTATGGATGCAGCACTTTCCCCCTTGAGACGAAGGGGAGTGCGAATACTGAATTATCTCGACGATTGGCTGGTCCTAGCACAATCAGAGAGTCAGTTAATAACACACAGATCTTGGATTATCAGCCATCTAGAATGCCTGGGTCTAAGAATCAATTTTGCAAAAAGCATACTATCTCCCAGCCAGAGGATTTCTTTCCTGGGAATAGTTCTAGACTCGATAAAAAAATGACAGCGCGTCTCTCATCAGAGCGCGCGCTCACCATCCGGCGCCTTGCAACATCATTCAGGGCGGGCGCGCGCGCCCCCGTCAAGCGGTTTCAGAGGATGCTCGGTCTCATGGCCTCAGCATCGGCCGTACTCCAGCTAGGATTGTTGCATATGCGCCCTCTCCAACGCTGGCTCAAGAGCCGCGTCCCTACTCACGCGTGGCGTTCGGGCCACCTTTTAATCAGAGCGAACCACGGCTGTATAAAAGCCCTGACGCACTGGAAAGCCGCGGACTGGTACCAGTCAGGCGTGAGTCTGGGTGTGAACACAAGGAGAAAGATGATAACGACAGATGCCTCCAAAATAAGTTGGGGGGCCCTTTACGAGGGCAGGCCTGTCTCCGGCTTTTGGTCAAACCCGGAAAAGCGCCTACACATAAACTGTCTGGAGATGAAAGCGGTCGCTTTGGCTCTCAGAGCCCTGCTTCCACATCTAAAAAACGAACACGTCCTGGTCCGAACGGACAACATGACGGTAGTGTCGTACATAAATCGCCAGGGTGGACTCAGGTCGAGCTCCATGCATTCAATGGCCAGGAGACTCATTTTATGGTCCCAGCACAACTTGCGCTCGCTGAGAGCAGCGCATATGCCAGGCGCCCTGAACCAGGGGGCAGACATGCTATCCAGAGACAAGATTCTCCCAGGAGAATGGGCTCTCAACCCGCTGACGATTCTGTGGTTATGGAAAACCTTTGGCAAAGCGGAGATTCACCTCTTCGCCTCCAAGGAGAACGCGCACTGCTCTCTTTTCTTCACGAAAAGCACGGATGCACTCGCCCAGAGCTGGCCGAGCCGCCCCTTATATGCCTTTCCCCCGATCGTGATGCTGCCACAGGTCATCAGTCGGGTCAGAGAGGAGCAAAACGCAGTGCTTCTGATAGCCCCACTCTGGAAGAACCAAACATGGTTTCCAGATCTGATGCAAATGCAATCTGCACCACGGCCGATTCCACTGAGGCCAGACCTCCTCAGTCAGGCCAGCGGGATGATATTTCATCCCTGCCCCGATCTGTGGGCCCTTCATGCATGGCCCCTCAACGGGTTCCCAGGAACCTCACGAGCGGAGCACTAAAAACCATCGCTGAGGCGCGGGCGCCCTCCACGAGACGCTTATATGCTCAGAAATGGAAAGTGTTCAGTGACTGGTGTAATGCCAAGGGCCTGAACCCTGAAACATGCGAGATTACGAACGTACTCGCTTTTCTACAAGGGCTTCTGGAGGCGGGCCGCACCCCCTCCACGCTCAAAGTATATGTGGCGGCCATCACAGCGTCACACGACCCTGTAATGGAACGTCCATTGGGAAGAAACGACCTAATTATTCGTTTCCTAAGGGGCGCTAGGAGGATGAACCCTTCACGCCACCCCTCAGTGCCGATCTGGGACCTAGCTACTGTCCTAGACGCTCTTAAAGGGCCCCCGTTCGAACCACTCCGAACCGTGTACCTTAAACAGCTCTCGCTTAAGTCTGCGCTCTTGCTGGCACTCGCCTCGGTCAAGAGAGTGGGCGACCTGCACTCGCTTTCGACAAACGCTGCCTGCCTAGAATTTAGACCGAAACACGGGTATATTCCTAAAGTGCTCACCACTCCCTTCAGAGCACAGGTTATCTCCCTAACTGCGCTGTCGTCTCCAGCAGACGAACACGACGCTAATCTACTCTGCCCCGTTAGGGCTCTCAGAGTGTATTTGGAGCGTTCTGCCCTATTCAGACAGACAGAACAACTGTTTGTATGCTTTGGCGGCCGTACGAAAGGTTCCGCCGTTTCAAAGCAGAGAATCTCTCAGTGAATAGTTGAGGCTATAGCACTGGCTTATGAAGCTAAGGGACTTCAATGCCCCTGGGGAGTCAAAGCACACTCCACCAGGAGTGTGGCTTCTTCCTGGGCATGGTCGAGCGGGATACCGATCGAGGATATTTGTGCGGCGGCAGGCTGGGCCTCACCGTCCACATTTATCAGGTTCTACAACCTACAGGTCCCGACATTGCATTCCAATGTACTATCAGCATGATGCTAGTTGAACTACGAGTTCGTATCTAGATTATGTATGTGCTTGTGTCACACTGAGCGCCTTCTAGCCGCTCTGTATTTTTTCCCACATATAAAGCTCGCCTCTGCCGGCTAGTTGGATGATAACTTTGCTTTTCAGCTCAGGCACCTGCCTCTGGCTATCATAAGGCGAAGTTCAGCAGGCACAGCGTTTTGCAAGGTGTTCCCATAGCGTAAGCTACTTACGCAATAGGAGAGACCTCTCGAAAGGGAACAACTCGGTTACTAACGTAACCTCGGTTCCCTGAGAGGAGGGAACGAGTATTGCGTAAGCTGCCGTGCTTGTGCTCGGTTAGTTCGCTTCAGTCGTTTTAACCTAAAGAACTCTCATGACGGGGCGCCCAATAAATAGCTCTTGGACACGCCCATCTTGACGGGCTCTGATGCGCGCGGGCGCGAAGCGCGCTCATTGGTCGCGCATTCAGAGTCGCCCCGTCATTGGTTCGAGCAAGTTGCCGCAGCACAGCCAATGACCGAGCTTCCTTCGTTCATTGCTGTCAGCTGTGCAGCTGCAATGCGTTTTACATAAAGACTTCAGTATTCTCGAGAAAAGGAGTTTTCCCATAGCGTAAGCTACTTACGCAATACTCGTTCCCTCCTCTCAGGGAACCGAGGTTACGTAAGTAACCGAGTCGTTATTTCAGTCACGCAAAGTCCAGGGATCTGCTTTATCTGTCCCTGCCAAACTAATGAAAGCAAAGTCCATCAGCAATCTCTCTTCTCAGTCTCAAAACTAATGTTTAATCAAATGGTCAACATAATTTATCCCACAAATGCACATTGCGGATACGAGATCTGATTCCATCAATTACTATGAACCAATGCTAATTTCTATGAGTCTACCTTAGGAAAGAATCATCTGCAGTGGTTGTCACAATAAATTACCACATGGAAATCTAAACGATCATTCATTCAGGTCTGAAAGAAATATCTTACTAACACTATAAAAATGCAAATTACGTCTATTTTGTTGAGGTGAACCACCCACTCCGTCTGTGGGAATGAGAAAGGATGAGATGTGCTTCAGAAGTTCCTCTCTCCTATAGGAACAGGTAAACCCACGCCTAGAACAGATTTATCTCTGTCCAGAAAAAGTGCTGCCCACACTGACTGAGACTAGACAGGTGTTTGAGCCTCTCTCTAAATGTCAGCTATGTAGCTTTCAGAGAAAGCACTTCAGTTAGTCTGACAGATTAATTGTTTATGTATCAATCGTTATACAAAGAGCTCTACCAGCTGAAAAGGCGTTTAAAACCGTATGAACTGCCATGCTTGTTCAGATTATCCTGGTCACCATGAAATCAAATATTTTAATATTGCAGTATTTATTATAAATTATTTATCTGTCCGCACCATTATTATTTTTTTTTTTAATCGATCGATTGCTCCTGTCTGCCTTGCTGCTGCTGCTGAGTTGGTTTGGGTCTGTAAGCTTCGTATATCTTTCTGTTTTGAATCATTATTTAGCATCATTCCCTGTTGTTTGTACTGCTAAATATAACTTACTCAAAATCACATATTAACCTTACATCGCTAGCTTCAATCTAAATCGTTGCTAGCACAACACGCTAGTAATTCGCTAGCCTGTTAGCGAGCCATCTGTGTGCTCTTTATTTATTTATTTCGCTCGCGCCTTCTACAAGTCCATCAACAACTGTGGTGAGTAGGATCAGTCAACAAACACGGTGCGTTATGTCATCTTCTCCTCTTATTGTCACTTGCACTTCATGTAACATGTATAGCATAGCCTTCTCTGTCAGCACAGGATTTACATGTGATAAATGCAGGGAGATAGTCAGGTTGACGGAGAAGATTTCAGAACTAGAGACACGCATCCAAACTTTAATTGAGGTTAATTATAAGAGTGCAAGGGCTTTAGATACTGCTTTGGATGCGACTATCTGAGTGAACACTGAACATTGTTCGGTTCCAGCTGTAGAGCCCGTGCAGCAGGGAAATTGGGTGACATTGAGATGCTGTAGTTGCAGGAGAAAACTCTATTACCATAACAAATAGATTCTCCTGAGTCAGTGAAACACCCACTGATAATCCTCTTGAATGTGCCCTAGTTATTGGCGATTCTATTACACGGAAAGTGAAAATAGAGACACCAGCCACCATAGTCACATGTTTGCCGGGAGCCAGAGCGCCTGACATCAACGCAAATTTAAAAGTGCTGGCTAATGCTAATCGTAAATTCTCTAAGATTATTATTCACGTTGGCACTTATGATGTTCGACTTCGCCAGTCGGAGATCACTAAAATTAACGTTAAAGAGGTGTGTGAACTCGCAAGTACGATGTTAGGCCTGGGGTTGGTGCTGCTCTTCTCTCTAGTAATATGGCACATAGTCTTAGACCTCAAACATGAATTGGGGCTCAGGTCAGGAAGCAGAAAGACTGGCTTAACCGACCGTCTGCTAGCTGTCTCACATAACTGAGGTCAGATAAACCACATCACATTTAGACTCTTTCACCTGGATAGCATCATATAGAGACTGTGTCGGTTCCCCGAATTAGGAAATACAAAAAACTTCCAAACCCATCTAAGGGTAAAAATGTTATTGATGTTCAACATATAAAAAACAGATACAATACAAATGAACAAATGATAAGGCTTGGGTTCCTGGATATTCAATCCCTTACTTCAAAAGCACTTATTGTTAATGATATGATTACAGACTACAACCTAGATGTGCTGTGTTTGACAGAAACCTTTAAATTAACCAGACCAGAAGATAACGGTTATAAACATGAACCTCGTCTGAAAGGCAAAGGGGGAGGTGTTGCTGTAATTTATAGTAATATTTTCAGAATTACTAAGTAGTCTAGTTTCAAACATAATTCTTTTGAAGTGTTGGTGCTTAATGTAAGAATATCTAGTGTAAATGATAAATCTCTTTTGAGATTTGTGCTGGCTACTGTATACAGGCCACCAGGGCACCATACAAACTTTATCAAATAATTTGCTGGAGTTAGTACTGGCTGCAGATAAAGCCCTAATTGTTGGTGATTTTAATATACATGTAGATAATGAAAAAGATGCATTGGGATTGGCATTTAAAGACATTCTTAACTCTATTGGAGTTAGACAACACGTGTCAGGACCTACTCATTGTCGTAATCACATGGAATCAATGTTGATGCCGTTGAAATTCTGCAGCAGAGCAATGACATCTCAAATCATTATCTAGTCGCGTGCGCTTAAAGAAGATTGAAGAAAATAGTCCAACGCCATGGTACAACAAGCAAACTCTGGCCCTTAAGGCTATGTTTACACAGAAACGATCTGAAGAGAAAACGCAAAAGTGGCATTGCGTTATCACTTTTTATTCTGCGTTTAGAGGAGCGTTATGGAGGGGAAATCTGCGTGCATATGGTGACGCAAAAGTGTGTGAAATTCGATGTAGTATGCACTCCAGGCGGCTAAGTGGCAATGTGAAGCACTGCCACACAACAACACCAAGTCCGCGTGCCTGCGTACAACCTTCCTTCTACTTCTCTCCCTAGTAGCGCGAAATCTAAACATGGCGAAGCGAACAACAAAAAGACTATTGTATGTTTATCAGAGCTGCTAGGGCAACTTGCATAGATATGGGGAAACTTGAAGGTCTGACGTATGGAAATACGCTGATTATTTGATTGTACGTTGATTGAGCACCTCGACAATGTAAATAGGTTACACCCCATGCAATTTGGCTTTCGACCCAAACACTCCACCGATACAGCTTGTTGTTATTTCCTCGAGGTGATCAAATCCAGTCTGGTGAACGAAGAGGTGGTTGGGGACGTTTTTCTGGCCTGGATGAACGTAGGGCATTTTGACACCGTTAACCACTCAGTGCTAATGACAAATGGAATTTTAATGACTGTGGAATTTCAATCTCGCCACAAACACTATTAGTTGTCTTCAATCATATCTAGCAGGCCATTACCAGTGCGTAAGAACAAATGATAAAACTTCATCTTTCAGATCCTGTACCTCAGGGGTACGCCAGGGGTCTATTCTGGGGCCATTGCTCTTTAGTTTGTACATCAATGACCTACCTTCCGTGGAGATCTTGATGAACGCTGATGATACGGTTTTATTTATTCATGGTTCTAATGTCGATTCTGTCGCTGCTAAACTATCTGTGCCAACGAACAAAGCAACAGAGTGGATGAACAAGTCCTGCCTTACTTTGAATACAGAGAAAACGGTCACAATGTATTTTTCAAACAAAAGAATTCAAAGTGCTCTCCCAAATATCTATGTGGATAGTTACATGATCAAAAATCTGGAAGAAGTTAAATACCTAGGTGTGATCTTGGACCCTGAACTAAATTTTAAAAATCATGTTAAAAGGGTATGCCGTGTTTTGAAATTTAACATCGCTAACTTTCAGCACATCAGAAGCTCTTTATCATTGGAAGCAGCAAAATCATATTTCCAGACAATGATTATATTGCATATATTGTACTGTATGTCATCTTGGTCTCAAGCCAAACAAACTGTTTTTAACCCCCTTAGATCATTACATAATCAGGCCTTGAAAATCCTTGATAAAAAGCCTCGGCGGTACCACCACTGCAATATACTTGAAAAGTACAGTATATTAAGCTTTGACAACCTGATCAGGTATTCTTATATCCGGTTGGTTCACAAAATCCTTAATGATGCTGCCCCACCCCCTTTAAAAACATATGTACAGCTACGCTCTGAACTAACAAACAGAGCGTTGAGGTCTGTATCCAGGGGTGATTGCAATGTTCCCAAAATAAAGTCTGTCTTCTCTCAATCGGCCTTTTCCTATAAAGCCATCAAAGAATAGAATGGGTTTCCAGACAATCTAAAGAACAATGCAGATTTTCACAGCTTCTCACGGGCAATCAAAGACTGGCTTTTAGATCACCAGTCTTGTTCACACTAAAAGCACCAGACGGGTATTTTGGCGATTAGATGATACCCTTGTGGGTACGATTTGATGGCTTTTGCATTACATTCTTAGTAAGTTGCCTTTTTATATTGTATTAACCGTCTTTGTTACAGTATATAACTCTTACATGTTAATTGTCTTTGTTATGCAATTTTAACTTTGTCATGTAATCTTAATTGTGTAGGACTACAGATGGAAATTAGCATAGTGCTAAATCTGGTGCAGCCATCTTTTTAATGTAACTGCACATTGTCCTGATATAAATAAACTAAACAAACAAACAAACAAACAAACAAATAATCATACATGTTGGTTGTTATTTTCTTGTACTGGTGCATGGCTGTGACGTAAACGCGTACGCGACGAGAGCCACCGTGAGCAGATCTGCGTTTTTACCCTTTAGACGGGAACGCGACAGTGGAGCGTTTTTAAGGCTATGTTTACACGAAACTTTTTTGCGTTTTTAAGCCCCTAAAACGCTGTCGACGTGTAAACGAAAGGCACCTCTGCTAAAATATTTTTAGGTTTTCACCCGCGAGCATTCTAGTGTAAACAGGGCCTAAGAAAGCGGCCAGAAAAATGGAGCGCAACTGGAAAAAAAAAAAAAACTAGAGGTATTTAGTATTTCATGGAAAAAGAGCACAATTCCATACAGAGAGGCCTTTAAAGCTGCTAGATCTGCTTATTTTTCAACCCATATTACAAGAAAATAAACAAAACCAGTGTTTCCCACACATAGACTATTTCATGGCAGTGCACCACAGAATCAACACCGGCTGCCACATATTGCGTTTTGTTATTTATTTATTTATTTAGCTATTTAAAACACGCAGCGTATCCGTTCAGCTGCATTTCCTTTCCCTACTCTCCCTCCGTCTCTCTGTCACTCATGCATCTCTCTCATATACACACACACACACTGCCCCTCCCCTCTGTGCACACCGCGTCTGTCTGCATGAAAACGAGATCATCCCTGGAAGCGTGGAAGCTTGGCCTATTTGGTGCAAAGACCGCTGGCGAAATTCACAGGTTCACGAAAGGTTGGTATCTCGTGAACACCTTTATAAAATCACACAAAAAGTGTTATAAAAAATTTTATGTTCTGAATACAATATTGTCAGTGTGTTAATGTTGGAGTCCCGACCCGACCCTTAGCAAACCAGCGATTGCGCCTTCTTTAGAAAGTTAACTAGTCGCAAGTTAGCGGTAAAATGCAGTTGGGATGTCGAAGTCAAAACAAATAAACTCATTATAAATATGTTATGTGATTGTTGTTACTCTTACACTGAATGTTTGCTGCTTCAATCCAGATGAGTATTGAAAAGTATTTTCCGTGACTGAAAAGGCACATGTTGAGGATGAGGACCAGCCTGAACCAGAGAATCAGTCTGAAACAGAGCTGGGCTGCGTTTCCCAAAAGCATCGTAAGCCTAAGAAGATCGAAAAAACGATTGTACGAATGATCTTAATATTACGGTCTGTTTCCCAAAAGCATCGTAACTTAAGTAGCACTTGAAAATCATCGTAGATCTACAAGTGCTCTGGAGTAATCGTAAATCCCCAAGTGCATCGTACGAAGACAGAGTTATAAGGTCACCTGCAGGACAACCGGCACATTACACATTTAACTTTATTCAAGTGTAATATGATTATAATATAAGGTTTGATTGTACTTTATTGTACACTTTATTACTCGTTTTTTTGTTTAAATGAATTTATAAATAAAATAATTAAAAGGGGCAGAAAACAACAACAAAAAAAGAAATAATGTAATCTAAATTAAATGAATGAACAAAATAATAATAAAAGGTGTAATATGCTTCAAAGACTGGGGAAATAGGATGAACTAAAAAAATATGTCAATGACTTGCTGACATGCACGAAAACCAGCCATGTAGCCTGTTTCTTGGTTGGCCCCATGCCATGTGGTCCCATGCCATCTTTGTCCTTCTCCACCTCTTCATCCTCCTCCCTGTTAAGTAAGGACACTCTCATATGAGGCCCCGTCCACACTACTGCGTTTTCGTTTAAAAACGGAGAATTAAAACGAAAACGATCTCCGTCCACACCAGCGTTTTAGCTGCGTATTAGAATTGATCTCCGTCCACATTAAAACGACTGAAAACTCGGATCACGTGACCATTCTCCAACACTGTGCATGCGCGTGCCGGTGTAAACAGGAAACGGATGGACTATTCCTCAGATTTGATGAGGAAGCAAGTAACGTTAGCTACCTCTGCAAAGATTAGAAAATGTCGAAGACCAGAGATTTCTTTTCATGGACCGATGACGAGGTGGAACTTTTACTTAAAGTTACAATGGAATACATTTTTGTTGTTGCTCCTTCCACGTGCGGACGTAGTCTTTCGCTGAGGTTGATAAGTGCCGCTCTGGACATTCGAAAGTTTTCGCACCATTCCTCAGGGACCACAACTTGATTTTTAAAATTATCCCACCATGCGCTGGTTCTTCCCGGCTTAACCCAAAACCGACGCTCCATGTACGGTTGATACCGCCGCTGCACACGGGAATTGTCATAGATTGCTCGAATAATAGTTTGCCTCCGGCGCATGTAGGCAGTTATAGCATTGTAAAATGCAGAATTTGCTTGCACAACAGCTGCTAACAAAGACATCAAAGTCAGTAACGCTTGTAATTCGTTATCCATGTTGCACTCACTAACATCAGCTACGTAGTCCAGGATGTTTTTGTTTGTTATCTTCCGGTGACGGGACATGTGATGGGTGGCTGACGAATCAGGGAAGGACACGTCATGGGTGATGACACCCAATCATAGAGCCGAGCGTGACCTTCTACGTCATCGTTTCTAAACTCCTCCGTTTTGTCCCGTCTACACTAAAACGCCCTCCGGAGATTCAAAACGAAAAACGGAGCTGCAGCGTTTCTAAACTTCTCCGTTTTGGGTCTTCGTTTTTCCCGTTTTAGTGTGGACGGGAGGTGCAAACGTAGCAAAAGGTCTCCGTTTTTAAACGAAAACGCAGTAGTGTGGATGGGGCCTGAGATATATATGTCCTGACTCAGATAGCACACGTACATCACGGAGAAATCTATTTGATGTGCGTGTTTACATCTGGAAGACGTATTTTTGAGAGTGTTTGCTCATCTGCAATACGTCTATAGGACGTTTCCTCTCAGATGTCAAATAGATGTTTAGAAAATGTCTTTAAGATGTAATGATTTAGAATGTATGTTAAACTGACATCTTAAAGATGTCTATCAGAGGTTAGTAAACAGATGCTTTCCAGATGAAGTGATCTTTAACAGACATCTTGCAGATGTACGTGTGCTATCTGGGCAACAACAAACATTCTCAAATTATCTTGTTCTCAACATTCTCAAACTGCTGAGATGTTGTGGCTGCAGTCTGGACAACAGAAGATGGAGGCTGAGGCCTGGGAGGGTTGTTTGGAGGACTGGGAGATGGTAGATGCTGGGAGATGGCAGATGAAACTGATGGTTCCTCTGAGCATGAAGGACCTGACCAGGCTCAGGTTGAGCTACCCCTACTCCTCCATGGATGTCAATACCACAACAAATGCCATCTGAAGCACTTGTGCCAAGTAATGACAAGGCCTTTTCTTCCTCTGCTGTGAGAAGGGGGATTCATTGGTCCCACCACCTGTTTTATTAAATGTTGTCCTCTGCAGTGCCCTTTTCCTTTTAGCAAGGCTGGCAAAGTCTTGCCAGTTCTTCCTGACCTCCTTCCCTGAACTTTTAATGCCCCTAGTTGCAGTCGGTTTTGTAGCAATAATCTCCCAGATTTTTTGTTTTTGTTTTATTTGTATGACTGCCCTTAAACCTGCTGAATAAAATATGTTGTATAGCTCCACCTCCTCTAAAATGACATTAATCTCCTCTTTAAAAAAAAAATAATTTCTTTGTTTTTTTTGGTTCAGCCAGTTTGCTGGCTATGCCACCCGTAGGTTTGTGCTTTTATTATTGGCCTCGTAGAAAATGCACATCAGATGAAAACAATCAGGCTATACATATCAAAATACAAGCGTGTGCTACAATTACGAGCGTGACTTTTCAGCAAATGTCAGCGTGACATTTGTGAAACGCACGTGAAATGAACAAGAACGTTCGTAAAGTCGCTCGTAGAAAATGCTCGTAAGTGCTAAGATCCATCGTTATCGGGAAACACAGCCCTGAACAGTCTGACCAGTGTAATTAGTTATGTTATTAATGAATATAATGTATATATAATATATAATAATAATAATAATAATAATATATGTATATATTTAACACCCTATAAAAAATGATATATATATATTAGAGATGCGCGGATGGGCTATTTTTTCATCCGCAACCGCATCGCAAAACTCATCATCCGTCCGCCATCCATCCGCACCAACATTTTTGACCAATTTTCCCGCCCGCCATCCGCTGATACAAGGCGCTGCTGATGACAGCCGCGAGACTAGAAGCCGCCCGCCACCCGCCCGAATTTAATTAAAATATTTTTTTTCGTCACGTCATCCGCCCGATCCGCAGTTTATCAGTGGAGTCCGCGACTATAACTGCCAACCGCGCATCTCTAATATATATAGGCTATATATATATATTAGTGGTGGGCCGTTCTCGGCGTTAACGTGCTGCGTTAACGTGAGAATCTTATCGGGCGATAAAAAAAATATCGCCGTTAATTTATTCTCAAAGTTGGGTTGGGATCATAAAATAGCTTTTTCGAATATCGTTATATTTTCGCGCAAATTGCGCAGCAGGGTATTTTCTTGTCAGGGACACAAGGTGTATACTTTTACATGTTACGTTGGGCGATCGTTCCTCTCGTTACTTTACATGTTGTTAAATGAGTTTATTCCAAGCGCGCTGTATTTTATGGGCATGAGCGATGCTCAATTTACAAATGAATAACTCTTTTGGGTCGATTCTGTTCAAAGACTTCATCAAACAAGTTGGCAGATCTGTCTAAATCGGTTCGCGAATCAGTTCTGTTCAGTCCTCACGCACTGAATCACTGAAGCGCGTTCAATCACACTCGACACGGAGTCGTAACAGGAAGATTTAAGAACACCAAGAGCTACAGTTTAGTCTAGTGAAAGCAAATCTGCAAATGCATCATATTTTTTGCCATCGATGAAGATCTTTATTAGTTGAACATCTTCGTAAGCTGTCTGTGAATGAATGATACCATAGATACATTCGATTTAATTTCATTTCAGGTAATACATTTTACAACCAAACAGATCATTACGCCACGATAGCACTACTAAAAAGTATGACATTATCCGTTGGACATATACATTAATTTATAGGCTACAAAATAAATAAGCTACCATTGTGTACAGTTTATGAAATGAACACCCGCCATCCCGCGGTAATGTGTGTGTATTGCGCAGGGGCATAGTCACACGAATAGTTTACATTGATTGAAACTAATTTCTTTAAAAAGGAGGAGGCTTTTGACGGTAAAGGCAGGTTCACATAAAATCATTATGACATATGACATTATTTTTTGATCTAACGAGCATCTGGTTTGGCGATGCAAAAACGGACTGTAGCTACATCGTGCTTATAGTTTTTTTCTTCTTCCAATTAGCCTAAGTTACTATGTTTAAAAAAAAAGACGAAAACATGTTACTTGTTCAATTAATAAACAGTTTGTTTGATGAAAAATCTCTAAAGATGAAATTGGCCTCCCTTTCTGTCGTTGTAATTGTGCGTTTTATTTATTTATTTTATTTTATAATTTTCTTTGAACGATATTCGACCTTTGCTCCTCTATTGTCGAATGGCATTTTTGGCAGAAATTCACATCCCTACGCGAGGCAAACTATTCTCAAATACTTACTTTTAGACATTATTTGGGAAGCACACATATTCTGAATGCCTTCGGCAGAATTCAAATGAGCCATTTTAATCTAGATTAATCTAGATTAATTCCAAGATTCCAGTGAGATTAATCTAGATTAAAAAAATTAATCTATGCCCACCTCTAATATATATATATTAGTACCAGAAGTACTAGGACCGTTGCTGTTCACTCTGTACATGCTACCCTTAGGAGATATTATTAGGAAGCATGGTATTAGTTTTCACAGTTATGCTGATGATACTCAGCTCTATATTTCTTCACGCCCTGATGAAACCTACCAATTCACAAAATTAACGGAATGCATAGCAGATATAAAAAACTCGATGACTAGCAATGTCCTACTACTTAATTCTGGAAAAAAAGAGATTCTAATTAGGGCTGCAACTAACGATTATTTTAATAATCGATTAATCTGTCGATTATTTTTTCAATTAATCGATGAATTGGATTATAAAAAATAAAAAAGCATTAATTTTCAATCCTTTATTCAAAAAAAAGAACTGACAGTGCAAATTCACAGTGTAAAAAATCCAGTGAAAAAAAATGGACTAACACAAAAACCATACATATGTATGCTTTACATCTTCCAAATACAGGCTTTTTAAAAAATAAAGTGCACAAACAAATATTTTTTTTGTTTGAATGGATCTGAGCTGTCGGAACAATAAATAATTTATAAAAAATAAAGAAAAATATAAATCAGAAAACTTGACAGGACTTGTTTGAACGTCAGAACTTGTTCTCTACACTACACTCACACACAGTCACAAAATGCACAAACTTTTTTGTCAAAGATGTTATAATCTTTAACAAAATGTTTGACATTATTTGACAAGCAAATGCACACAAAAAACAAGTCTCGTGGATGGATAATAGGTAATAATAATAGCAATAATAACAGAAGATAATATCTCTAGTCTATCGTAATATTAATTATAAATACAATGTATAAAATATAAATACAATATAAAAAAACAAATACAATGGATTGACCACCTCCTATGGTGTGTATGGTATTTTGCAGCTCATCCTTTCCGAGCAGATAGTGAAGTTTCTCTGAGTCATTTACAGTAAAGATTGAAAAATTCATTGCTGCAAATTGTGGAAAAAACTATTCCCCTTGTAGTGGTACTTGGGACAGACAATTCAGTGGTAATTCAATGGTAAGAATTTAATTGTTGTTTTTATTTATATTGTTGACCATTTATGGAACTCCCATGCCTCTTATATAGTAATTATATATTACTATGTAGTAAGTACCAATTTACTAATGCTCAGACACACTTTGGTCTCGGTCTTGGTCTCTCTCGCGCTCGCTCGTGTAGTTCGCTTTGCTTTTGTCCAGTTCGGCGGCGGCGCCTCATAGATCTACTCCGTGCTCAACTCAACTTTTTTTTGATTTATACTCAAACATCTCTGCGAATTATTGACTATCGTAATAATCGCGCGACACAACGAATCGATAATGAAATTCATTGCCAACTCTTTTAATAATCGATTTTTATCGATTTGTTGTTGCGGCCCTAATTCTAATTATTGGACAAAAAACTTCCTCATGTAATAACCTAGAATACTGTTCAACACTTGGTGGCTGCTCTGTCAAGTCCTCGTTGTTGTCGGTTAGGAACCTGGGTGTGCTCTTTGATACCAATCTTTCATTTGAAAGTCACGTGATTCTGTAAAACTGCATTTTTTCATCTTAAAAATAGTTCTAAATGATCTAATTTGCTCAATCTTCCTAACATTGTCTGGGAAGCAGACACACTCTGTCAGTGCAAATCAAGACTAAAAACACATCTCTTTGGCCTAGCATACACATAACACATTATAGGCTTCTATAATTCAATGTTAGGCTGCATAGTTTAGATCAGCCAGAACCGGGAACACTTCCCATTCATCCTGAATGATGTACTTGGTATAATCGTGGTTGGATAATTCCGGTTCGTGTGGCTACACAGGCAGACATGACAAAAAAATCTGTATTATACATTTTTAAGCCAGACATGTAGTTTGTTGAGGGTTGATTTGTGAAGAAGGACTACACGCCTGCGCATATATATATTCAAACTCGCATACCTATAGACTGAACACGTGATGCACATGTGCGAGTCGTCTGCGTTCACGGGTTTGCGTCTTTTGAGGTTTACTTTGCGCAGAGATAACGGATAACTCGAGACACCAGGCGCTGTTTTGTGCGGATGGGCGGCCGGAGCGCGTTGGGGTTTTTTCTGCTGGAACGGTGTTGTGTTAGCGGCCCCTAAGTTATGATCTTCGCAACGGAAGTGAATCAATCAAAACTAACTTTAGCTGAACAATAACTTTGTCCTAGAGCTGTGGTAAAGCCTAAACAATCTGTATTTCTATTATCACTGTAAAGCTGCTTTGAAACAATCCATATAGGTTAAAAGCCCTTTATAAATGAAGGTGACTTGACTTGACTTTAAATTTAATGTGCTCTCATCATCTTTAATCAACATAACTTGTAATGTTGATCCCTCCCTCTTGCAGGGACATTTCTTCTCTTCTCTGATGGCGTGTTTACTGGTGCGAGGGCGGAACAACCTGTCACTCACAAGAGATCGACCAATAGAAAACCACAACCATCCAATCAATTTCCAATGGACAAAATCAGATTCCACCCTACACTTTGTCTTGTTTGAGAAACCGTTTCACTCAGATATATGTCACAATAGGCAAAAACACACAATCACAACATCTGTTTCATGTCGACTTTAAGATTTGAAAAAGACGTCTTGATGGTTTAGCTAGTTAAGACTGGGGAAGCAGTATTTAAAGCATGGTGCTTCAGCAAGGGCCATCTTGAATTATTATTCAATTACTTATATGTTAGGTTGTGGAGGAAAAATAGGTTGCGAGAATATAAACATCTAAAAGTAATATCAAAACATAAACATCTACACCAACTGATATAAATGTTTATAGTTCCTTCAGAATATTTGACTCTTCTAAAGGTGCGAAAGAAAAGGCAATAAAAACCATCTTATTTTCAAATATCAAAGGCTGACATTTTTCACACATCACATGGGATGCACTATAAAAAGACATAAAAAACAATCCTAATGTGCTTTGTTCAAAACAAGACACTTCAAAACAAACAAAGGAATAAATTCCACAAAGGAACTTAAATGAGTGTGATTCGCTAGCTTTGCTTTTTTCCTCCTCGGATCTGTCACCACCATTATCATACATTCTATTTAATTCTGTTCTAACTGAGCGTACTGTCATTATGCTGCTTTGTTCCTACTGTGTGTGTGTGTGTGTGTGTGTGTGTGTGTGTGTGTGTGTGTGTGTGTGTGTGTGTGTGTGTGTGTGTGTGTGTGTGTGTGTGTGTGTGTGTGCGTGTGCGTGTGTGTGTGTGTGAGAGATTCAGGTACAGGGAAAAAATGTCCCCACATCTTTGGCCATATCCGAAATCCTTGTACTTGTGGGAAATTTTTTTGGTCCCCATGAGGAAAACATCTTATAAATCTCACTAAATTATGTTTTTTAACAATCTAAAAATTCAGAAAGGTTTCTGTGATGGTTAGGATTGGTGTAGGTGGATAAAATTTATACAGTTTGTACAGTATAAAAGTCATTATGTCTGTGGAATGTCCCCATAAAACATATGGAAACCCAACGCGCGCGTGTGTGTGTGTGTGTGTGTGTGTGTGTGTGTGTGTGTGTGTGTGTGTGTGTGTGTGTGTGTGTGTGTGTGTGTGTGTGTGTTTGCACGTGCGTGCGTTTTTGTTGTATATGAATGAAAGAGACATATCATTCTTTTCTCTTGTCTGGGTTTCATCCAGTTCCATCAGCAATGAGAAAAGCTGCTCATTCCCCTTTATAGAGGAATATGCAAATCAGAGAATGAAAAGCTGCAATTAATCCCCATTTTACACACTGGCATGGCAACAGCTGCAATCAATGTGTCGAGACAGCATTGTATTTACAGAGGTGGATTTTGTGTTTTCTAGGACCTAGATCAATGGTTTGATCAAGAAATGGCTGAAGCGAACAGTTTTCTTTTCTTTTTTTCTAGTCCACACACACACAAAAGAAGTGACAGTGTATTATATTTAGAGTGATCATTCACCCCAAAATCTAATGTCATTCCATACTTGTATGACTTTCCTACTTCTGCAGAACACAAAAGGAGACTTTTTTTTACTGGTCAAATTCAATTAATAAAGACTTCAATTTTGGTCTGTTCCGTAAAGTATGTCACCAATTTTATAGCTTTTATAGCTATAGGTTCATTTCAAGCTTGAAAGCCTCAGTCCCAATTTTTGTCATTGCATGGAAAAGATCAGGACATTATTCAAAATGTCTCCTTCAGTGTTCCAAAGATGTAAGAAAAACTTTATGCCTGAGACAGAAGCTATTTTGTAATGGAAACAAAGCTACAGAGCTGCATGGTTTGGTCAGACATCCAAAGCAGGAGTGAATTGATTACAATAGTAAAGTAAACATTATCCAGACACCGGTTTACAAAAGTTATTTTGCTTACATAAAACACGCCAAGCTCTGTCTCCGGACTGCGCCCTGTATCTAGGATCTGATGCATAACACAAGCAACAGGAAATGTGGCACTAAACTACACTCCAGTAAAATTACATCCCCACAGCTAAATTTCCAAGCCACATATTTGAACATTTGCCATGTGACACAAAATTTGAACAAACACAGTGCTTTCTAAAATAGGCAATTACTAGACTGAAGACTACTCTCTCTTTCTAACACTTGAAATAAACCTTACAGTGTTAAACGCTTTACATGTAACTTGTTTCTGCCTCTTAAACAATCTAGAAATATCAGCAGTCTGCGAAGTTTTAAGCAAGTTTATTAGTTTATTAATAGCTGATGATGAGTAATCTCTGTTTTAGACAGAGGAATCAGTAACTAATCTTATTCTCTTTTCAAAGAATTGCATAAACTTGCATTATGCACTGTGGGTTAAATGAGCACACAGAAACCCTTTCTGCCCCAAGGGTTCAGAGATGAAACACTCCACCAAATATCTAAAGAGCTTACAAGTGGAAAGTCCTCTGGTACAACGATCAGACATCATTATTTGCATCATTAATTGTGTAGTGCTATCAGAGCAGAGCTTATGTGAAATACTTTGAGCTATTTATACATTTACTTTGAGCCATTTAAATAAATAAATAGAGACCTCACTGCTTGGTTGCCTGTCTATAATTTATGGTTTCATTGTTAAAATCGACATTTATTCACCCCATGTTTTACCAAACTCATATGCAATGTGGAGCACAAATGGAGAACTTAAGAAGAATATTCACTCTGCTTTCCCACCCCCAGTGGACTAATGTAGAGAATAGATAATGAGGGTATAGTGGGCGATTTCAGACACAGCTTAAAAGTTAATGAACATGAAATTGAAACAATAAGAGATCGTGACATAAAAGTGAGTCAAGCTCCAAAAATTACAAAAAAAACCTATCGTTTCAACTCAAAGTAAGTATTGGTGCTTCCTTAAAATTTTAGGTTTAGTCAACTTGTGACAACTTGGTTATTTGAGTTGACTAAACTTATTTATATTTATATTAAGGCAGCACGAATACTTACTTTTTAAGTTAAAACATTTTTTTTACAGTGTATAATGCAATTAGTCCATTTGACTCATGCTTATATCCAAGTCTTCTGAATCCATATGATAGTTCAGAGGAAAAGACAAAAAAAAAACTTCCATCATATGTAAAGGATCTTCATGCCCAATCGGTTTAACTTGCGCTACAGGCTAAACCTTTAATTACACACTGTTTAAAAGTTTAGGGTCAGTATGACTTTTTTTTTTTTTAAAGAAATTAATAATTGTATTCATCAAGGATGCATTAAACTGACCAAAAGTGAGTAAAGACATTTTACATTGTTACAGACAAATTCCATCTCAAATAAATGCTGTTCTTTTGAATGTTCTATTCATCAAAGAATACTGAAAAAAAGTATCAAGGTTTCCACAAAAACATTAAAAAGCTGTTTTCAGCATTGATAATCATTATAAATGTTTCTTAAGCACCAAATCAGCATATGAGAAAGATTTCTAAAGGATGGCACTGAAGAATGAAGAAATTATGCTGAAAATTTAGCTTTGCCATTACAGTGATTTTAAAATATATTAAATAAAAAACAGAAATTTTTTTAAAAATTTGACTAATATTTCACAATATTGCTGTTAGTACTGAATTTTTTATCAAATAAATGCAGCGTTGATGCGCATAAGAGACATCTTTCAAATCTTACGGATGCCAAAATTGTATCCATTTAAAAACAACAAAAATCAATAATAGGCAGCAGGTGACAATCTAATGCTAATGACAATTTATTTGTGAATGAAACAAAGCTGGGCAACACAGCAATCTGGAAAACATAAGAAATCGTATGTCTTAGAAATCTCAGTTAAGGTGACAAGGAAACATCAATTTGATGTGGCTTATTCTTGAATGTCCATTCTCACAGTTAACATAACACTCCATAACACTCACAGACTCTCATATGCCACATAGTAGGCTATGAAACATCATCTTGTTATCCAACTGGTCAAATGTAATTATGTGCATGGTGAGTCATACTTATCTTCTGTATTAGAGAATGACATCTCTAGAAGGGGTAAAATTGCATATCAAGAATCAGGGGCCTCATTTACAAAACTCTGCGTAGGATCCTTACTAAAAGTGTACGTGCGCCCGAAAGCCAAAAATGTCGTACGCACAAAAATATTCAGACTTATAAAACCAGAATCTGCGCAGAATTGACTTTATAAATGCCAGTTAGCGGAAGACTGTGCGCACATGCGTCTCCTCCCCGAAACAACCATAAATGGAGCTTACAACGCCTAGTTTTACTATGCATATCCTCATCTGCATATCATTTGCATTTGATTATTCATCCACGTGATAACATGTTTAACGGTATCAGACAGGTGTCAGACACACGAAAATATGAAATACGGATGTCATTAATAAAAAATTATTTAATAGCCTATCCTTGCCTTGTTTTTGAATAAATAAATCAAATAGTGTAAAATACATTTCAGATAAAGGTTTTCTCAATCTTTTCCACTGGCCAAATAGTACTTTTAATAAATTTCTATTTTTAATGGAAAAAGACAGACCTTATTGTGCATCATTTGCACAAAATTATTTTCTCAGACAATCTGCGATTATCATGATAAGCAATTAGTCTCTGTAGTTAAAACATTATAACATAGCATGCCAGAGGAAAAGTGTTCAAAAGCATTGCATTCACAACAAATATTTATATTTATTGAATATACAAATGTTGTAACTTCTCACCAAGCCTATCACGAAGCAAACGTCCATCCCTTCTTAAATGTCCGCGCCAGCGAGCGCGTTGGGCCGTTTAGTGAAACTGATGCAGCCTTTCTAAATCATTATACGTCCTAATCATAAATAGGCCTACAGTGCATGTTCACAATACAGTTTAAATAAATAAAATAATGATTTCAACAATTTTTTACTTCTGATATATACAAACATTTAAATATGCCATTTTCATTAATTGTGTTAAACACTTAAACTACATGAAATCATTACTGAGAAGTTACAACATTTTTATATTCAATAAATGTAAATATTTGTTGTGGATGCAATGCTTTTGAACACTTTTCCTCTGGCATGCTGTGTTTTAATGTTTTAACTACAGAGATTAATTGCTTATCATGATAATAGAAGATTTTCTGAGAAAATAGACCTTGTTGTGCATTATTTGCACCAAACTATCTTTTTCCATTAAAAATATAAATCAATTAAAAATACTATTTGGCCAGTGGAAAAGATTGAGAAAAACTTTCTCTGAAATGTATTTTACACTATTTGATTTATTGAAAAACAAGGCAAGGATAGGCTATTAAATAATTTTTACTAATGACATCCGTATTTCATATTTTCGTAATGTCTGGAACCGTTAAACATGTTATCACGTGGATGAATAATCATATGCAAATGATATGCAGATGAGGATATGCATAGTAAAACTAGGCGTTGTAAGCTCCATATATGGTTGTTTCGGGGTGGAGACGCATGTGCGCACAATGTTATGATGACTGGGATTTATAAAGTCAATTCAGCGCAGATTCTGGCGTACGCACGGTTTTATAAGTCTCAATTTTTGTTTGCGTACGCCATTTTCGGCTTTCGGGCGCACGTATACTTTTAGTAAAGGATCCTACGCACAGTTTTATAAATGAAGCCCCTGGTCTTGTTGACCCATAGAATACAGTAGATGGCCATACCCACTAAACACTTCTAGATAATTCACACAATCTACCCATCATCTATCTATTCATCGATCTGTTTTCAGAATCGAACGTCAATAATGTATATAGCACTTGGAAGGCTTGTATGCTGTTGTGCAAATATTCATGTGCACATCTCAAAATAGTCTGATTTATGTTCACCCCAGTTTGTTAAAAACACATCATGCTCGAGGGTTCGACTTATTTTGAAGCTCACTGAAAACAACCTTGATTGTTGAATATTACCATTTTTGACGCTGCTAAAAATGCTGCATGTTTTACATATAAAACTAAAGATATGTTTGAAAATATTAAATTGGGAAGAAAGACATTTTATGAGTGTTCACAGATATGACGCCAGCGTGAAGGAAGTGTCAGGACTGGGACGTGATGACAGGCTGTACGAAGTGACACTGATTTCACTAGAAGTGACATTTATGCCTTTTGGTTCCCAGATGGGCCCACTTGTCTGTGGAATCAGCTTTCAGAATTAGAGTACTTTGTTATTTTGCATTATTTAAAGATAATCTCCACATAGGTCTAACACTGAACAATACTTTATTTGTATACATAATGAACAACGATATTTCAATTAACCAACACTATGATGTCGTTATTAACTGAAGGTTATAGCCAAGATAATAGAATTTCTCTCTCTTAATTGGTTCAAGGAAGAACCATTAAAACAGTGTCCTATCACCTTCTTGCAATCTTGTTCCTCATGACAGAATGCAGGTCAGACCATCTCATGGGAGTAACGTCTAGACAATACAACAAATCATTGCGAGAAACTTTTCCTTCTCCCCAAGTGCTGTCTGGCAAGGAACAAACTATGAAATGACAGAGTGGTGACTTATGAATATGATAAATTTAATTACAGTGCACTCTGTTTTCATAGAATATAGGCTACCCTAAGAACAGCAGCGGCAAGATAGTCATTATGTTTTCTGAAAATAGGACTATTAATATTAATTGAAAAGTAACTAATGATACCGACAAACAAGTAACTGATATTTATGTTTTCCATAAAGGAATTATGCTTAGGGCACCAAAATGGCTAGCAGCAGAACTGAACATACTAGACATTCTAACAGATATTCACATGGTAATAGAAAGCTAATTTAACAAAGTACAATTTAACTAACTGTTGTTATATTTTAAGAAAAAGTTGAATCCCCCAATTTCCAAATCTGAGCTGCATAATTTTCATTTTCCTTCAATACTATCATAGATATAAACACTAGATGTCCCCTTGGCTACGGCAGTTCATTGGAACAAATGCGTCAATAGAGCCGCCATCTTGAAACAGGGGAGCCCCTCATCAGCGTCAATGTAGGAAAGGGTCTAACGGAAATAAAATCACCATAATTAGTCATGAAAGCGGTTGTCTAGTTGTTTTGGTTCGTTCCAATGGTCAGACATGTATTTATTATAGAGTCCAGAGAATGTTTTAAAAATTTACAAAAATTCACAATCTTGTGAAATGTAATCCCTTGCTGTCTGGTTTTTAGATTTCGTTCGTGTGAACATCCATACGCATCACAAAAGTCCAGCATCATCCATGAATTCAGCGTTACCTAGCTACTTCCTATGACAAGACCCCTGTTTCAAGATGGCGGCGGTTTTGACGCATGCTTAGAACCCCAAGGCGACATCTAGTGTTTATATCTATGCAATACTATGTCTGGGATTGTGCTGTAAACTTTGGTTTTCTCCGGTCAATTTTTTACCGGGCCAATCAGCGAACAGAGGGAGTGGCTGAGAACGATGACGTTGATGTTGTGCGTTATTTTGAGTTGTAGTTCAGTAATGGCAGAGGAGAAAGATGCGAGGGAAGCCATTCGGTCTGTTGTGGCAACGCTGCCGAATATATCAAGAAGTTGAAGCTGGAGCAAGAACAGTCTTTGCTTAGTATTGTTGGTGGCCATGATGTTGTGGCCCTCCTCCCCACGGGGTTCGACATGACATACGTCACGACCAAACATTAGCGATTGGTTATGGCAGATCCAGAGTGACTTTGGGCAGATCCAATAGTTTTAGACTTCAATAGAGTACCTGCCTACATGGAAGTTAACGCTTGTCAATGGAGCGGTGCCAAACTCTATGTACAAATGAAATGTACGAGGCTATTATATTAACTCCACAGACAATAAATAAAATGAGGCATTTATTGTGATCATATTCATAAAATAAATGAGCTTCTATAGAGCGGACAATATACAACCAGGGATGTTTTATTTTTACTAAAAACCATAGAATTTGCTTTAGGACATTCTAATCGTATTTTATCACTCTTGTCAGTTATGGCAAAATTATTTGTTGCTGAACAGCAGGGTCTTTATAGACAGCACATAAACCTCGTTGTATGGTGTTATATTACATCTGTGGTGAAACCCATTAAAGTTTATTAGATTAAAGAATTACACAAACAACGTTGTGCAATATAATTACTTTTATTTCTAGATATTTGATATAGGTATAAAGACCCCAACTGCCAGCATTAAATTGCATGAAATTATCACGTTGCTTCTTGCAAGTTTGAGGAAACTCGTATACAGGAGACTGGGAGGGTGTAAACATTTGTCTGTAACTTTTGCTTTATGTAGCCAATTTCAAACTTTATATAATATTCCTAGTATGTTTATTTGCTACCCATCAAAGTGTTTTAGTTATTAAGTCTACAACATATCCTTAAACGGTGTAAATAGATGTTGAATACAAAAGAACTCAGTATTTTGTGTTGAATAAGCAGCAGGAAACATGTATGTACTGAGTAAACTGAATTTGATGAATAACATTTTTGAGGTATGCAGGTGTGTATGAATATGGGAATGTATACATCTGAATGCCTTCTCCATTTTTCCTTTGACCCATTGATGGTAAATTATGAAAGAGAGGATAATTTGGTCCGGGAATTGTTAAACAAGTAATTTAAAACTTTGTTGCAATTGCCGTTTTACAAGTGCTCACAGTTCTCTAGCCTTTTAACCTGAATCTACAGAGCGAAACATGCAGTCTAAAAACAGCCTACAACGCAACCAGGTTGATTGTGTTCAAGGCGTGAAGACTGCAAGTGTGTGTAGAACTTTTGATTACCTAATGGGACACACTTATAGGCCCGGTTTCACAGACAGGGCTTAGGTTAAACCAGGATTAGACCAAGTTCAATAAGGACATTTAAGAAGCTTTTATAAACAAGCCTTAGGGGGGGAAAAAACATTACTGATGTGCATCTCTTGAGACAAAACAATGGCAGTGACATATTTTAAGATATGTCAGTGCAAGTTGGTTTCAGTTGAAATAGCTCAAACATGCATTTTAGTCTGGGACTAGGTTTAAGCCTTGTCTGTGAAACCAGGGCATAGTTTAAAATGCAAGTTTTCACAGTGCTTTATTTTGTATTTCAATACTTTGCATTTTAAAATAAACTTCTAAATGTCTGTTAGGTATAACCCATGTAGCCTACAGACAACACAACTTAGTAATTGTGGGGCTTAAGTGATAAAAAGCTGTTGCAAATGAAAATGTGTTAAAATGTGTAAAACTTTATAATTTACTAAAAAATTATATGTAATAAATTGGCTAATTAATTTAACTTACAGTATGTTTTCCTTGACATCTCGTGATTTCGGGCACGAGTTCCTGCTCACGATGCATGATGTCTAGTGCACTGCGCTTTAGGACAGTCTTGCGCACTTACTTCCTGTTGCGTGCACGCGCCCTCAACATGATTCCCAGACAAATTACCCTTACGAGTCGGTTAGTGTGACCAATGTCGTCAGATTCCCGAGCTAATGATTCATATGAGTCGGTTCTTTTTTACTGAATCGAAATAGGCTACAGCGCGACCAACATACACACATTTGTTTTAAATATGTTTATCTGTTCGTTGAAATCTGTAAATTGGATCCAGAATTCTTTACAATCCACACACCTACCGGTCTTCCTAACATTCTAACAGGTATGCCAGTCTATTAAGTTTAGTGATGTTTACTGTTTAGCTAAACATTGTATTTGCAGCTTGGCACGCGCAGTCTCTTTCAAAGAGCGCACAAACCGCCGCTGTGTGATTTACGAAAAAAGACAACTTTTTTCTCGGCTTGTAAGACTGCATTAATACATTTTCTCTGACGAAGCACTAGCATTACGTAATTAACTAATTAGGTTCCAATTTTCAGCATCATCTACGTCAGACTGGGCTCAGTTGAACTGAAATAACAGAGAAGAAACTTTATGTTAATATTATGCACTGTGGACAATGACAGACGTCTACTGGGGCGTAAAGAATTTGCAATTCCAGCATGATTCCAGCGGTGCGTCGGTGCCGTGGCAGCACAACACAGTCACCATGCGCAACATTCCGCGTGTTGTCGTAGGAATACTCCTCCAAAAGTATTTTCTTTAATGAATCGGGTAAGTTGACCGCATAAACTAAATACATCTGAGAATCAAAGTTGTTCTGACAGCAAGGTGAGTTTTAGGATTTTGTATTGCATTGAGCTTATAGAACAGTAGCCACAGCATTATTCAAAGCTTTGAACTGTGCATGTTGTTTGACCGCATGTGTTTAATGCGAATTGTGATGTTAACGCATCCACCTACACATGATCTTTTTAAAGTTGAGTCGTGATTCTTGATGAAATTGAAATTGAAAGCTGTGAAGTTCATGATGCTATATCACTGCGTACGCATGCGTAATATTGAGTTCACCATGGTGTGTTGTTTGGCAATTTTGTCGTGGTTTTCTGTTCAAACCAAGAACTGTTTCATTTTTAATCTCTAAAACATGAGCTGGTAAGGTCTGCGTAAAATATGCGTAATTTGAAGAGTAAAGCTTCCTATTCGTATTTCTTGCTTTATTTCACACCGCCAGACTGTACAGGGTTGTATACTTTGATATTGAAGTGTCTTTAAGTTTTATTTCCTTTTTATTCTTACAATTTAATAACTCCTATACAAATAGTGTTGTATGTAAATATGTGCCGAGCCTTTTGCACGACTTCCTATCAATCAGCTACAATGTTAAAAAAATAATAACGGGTAGATGTTTTATTGCTGGTTAGTGTGGTCTATCACCTTGCACCTTAGACCAGATTAAAACGGATTTTCAACAGAATGTCATTATAAAACCATCAATTCGAGGGTTTATACACGAATGTGTTTGTCTTTAGGTTGCTTCTACTCCTCGCTCTCCACCTGTTTTGTGATGGATTGAGCCACAATGTCGCAGCTGTACTACCGCAGAACGGATAACTCCTCGTACCGGGACCGCATTCCGCTGCGGATAGTTCGCGCCGAGTCGGAGCTCTCGGGGCAGGAGAAGTCCTACCTCAGCGCCGTGGAGAAGGGCGATTACGCCAGCGTGAAACTATCGCTGGAGGAGGCGGAGATCTACTTCAAGATCAACATCAATTGCATCGATCCTCTGGGGCGCACGGCGCTGCTCATTGCCATTGAGAATGAGAATTTGGAGATCATCGAGCTGCTCCTCAGCTTCAACGTGTATGTCGGGGACGCTCTGCTCCACGCCATCCGTAAAGAGGTGGTGGGGGCCGTGGAGCTCCTTTTGAATCACAAGAAGCCCAGTGGAGAGAAACAGGTTTGTGTAAAGTACTTGTCTGCTAGTTCATAGTTTGCTAACTCACAAAGACCTATCTATCTAACTGAGAATCAAATTAATGTTCCAGAAAAACTATAACAATATTTCATAACATAACTTAAAATGTGCATAAAGTCTTTGAAGTGGTTTAAGATTGAAGTGGTTCACTGTCCCTGACTAGTGGAAACTAGGTTTATTCAAAACTTATTGTTAAAAAAATCAAATGTCTTTAAAATAAAGCATATCATTTTATTTTAACTGTGCAACGACAATATGCAAAATATTAACATGAATAGGAAAACACATTGACAATTTTGGTTTTGATATTTGGTTTGTAATGCTGTCTGCACAAAACAATTATTTGCCAAATTAAGCAGGTGCCAACAATTGTTTTTTTTTTTAATTTATTTTGTTAACTTCTGCCAAGTGATGGATGAATTTCTGGCAAAATAGTTTCTGGCAAAAATCAGGCACACTACCTGTGATGTCAACAATAACAGAAACTTTTTTTCAGAGGACAAAACTGCCTGCTATAAAAAAAAGCTCAGACACTCAGGCATGTGACTTAATAACTGTTCTTCTAAAAGTTTGCTTTTCAGCTTTGCTGGGCCTTACTTGTATGTCCTCTCCTCTTAACTTTGATTTAATTTTCCTTTATTGGCTAGTAGTAATATACTGGATGCTGAGGCACTGATTCAGATAAATGATGGCATGGATACACCAGAGCAGCTGCACTGATCTTTCCTACCGCAATTCCTGAGTGCTTTTTCTTTTCTCTTTCTTTTTTCTCTGTGTCTCTTCCTGTCTATGTCTATTAATGTCACATTTATAGAACTTTTTGATATGCAAATGACTAAATCAGCATATCTAAAGACCACAAGAGGGCGAGTGAGTACACAGGCACGGGTTGTTTGCTTTGATTTCCTAAATTATGATTCTGATGACGAAATTATTATATGATTCTGTCTTAGTGGCATATGATCTTTATCATATTATCAAGTTGTTTACGGAACTAGTAATATTTCTGAACAAGTATTAAATAAGCAAACTGGATAGTATGTGGGCAGAAAAAAAGTGTTCTCTTTTGTTCTTAAGGTGAACAGAGTAATTTATTATTATTATTATTTTGCACAAAGATCTTGGACTGATACTGACAGACGCTATATGTTGATGCAGTTTCAGGCAAAATAAAACATGTTCAGTCTATTTTGCATGCATATTGTCATCCATGATTAATTATTCCACAACTGAAAGCATCTGATAATAGGTCCAATTATTTTAAAAATGGAAATGACATTTTTAGCATTCTTTTCAGTTTGGGAATGAGTTGCACTGCTCAGATCAGGTGTCATTAAAAATTATACTGCGGTAATGGGTCTTTTATCTTTAGCAGTTAAAGAAAAAAAAAAATCCCGTCTCTCAGCTTTGTTGGAAATGTAAGTAATGAATCATGAGAATGGCTTCTTTTCACTTATTAAACACAAAGCTCACTTGAACTGTCATCTTACTGACATTTCAAGTCAAGCCCTCCACTTTTCCAATTCTTTTCCCTTCCCCTTTCCGGTCTATTGTGGTTAAGGATGAGCTTCAAAGCGTCATATTGCAGTAGATAATCAGTATGGCTGCCAGCCTCAACACGTCTCTCCAACTGGAGCCTTCATTATCTTCCTCAAATAGTCAAGCTTTTTCTGTTGTCACCGTGGGCTTGGAGCTCTTGTGAAAAGGATGGAGATATCAGTCGAAATGTGCTAATCCTTCAATTCCCACCTTTTCTTCTCATGTGGCTTTAATTTATAAACTCTCAACTCATTTTCTCTCACTTCACTCCTTCCTAACTCATTATTCTTTCTCACTTTTAGTCACTTTTTCTAGCACATGCTGCTTGATTTTTTTTCTTTCACACCCTTTCTTTCTTTGTTTCTCACTGATTTTTTTTATCCATCTCCCCCAAATGTTGTGTGATCACAGAACTTCATGTAGCAGTGTATATCTTGCAGCTCCTCGTTTAAACTGCATCAACACTTGCCACTAAAGGATTAGATATTATCCACTTCACTGTTTTTAAAGCAGTGGCTATAAGCTGGTTTTACAGATTTTACTTTAAAGGGATAGTTGAAAATTCTGTCAGCCTTTTATTTTTGATCCCACTGAATTTCAGTCAAAACAAAACAACTGCAACATTTTTCTAAATATCTTCTTTTGTGTTCTGACCTTGAAATAAATTTTATTAATATAACCATGAATTGCAAATTTTGTAAATGCATTAATTTTGTAATTGCTTTCAATACATAATTGCTGGGCGGTAATAAAACACAGTCCAGACATTTCCTAAGAATGTAGCTGAGATTTATGCTTACCACTTAAAGGTATAGCGGAGGATTTTCTTTTTCCGGGTGGGTAGCCTATACTATTGGTCCACCTAAGTGTCAATCATTCTGGTGATATGTTTACGTAAGGCTCGTCCCTATGTAGTGGCTTTCTGCGCATGCGCACTTTCAGGTGTATTATGTGTGATGAGTTACGGTTTCAGCCATTCCTTTGAAAATGGCTGAGGGTCGAAAGAGAAAAAATGTATATGAAGTGTATGATAAGAAGAGAAAGGCCGCAGAATATAGAAACAAGACCAGAGTGATTTTGGGTGAATATTTCACACGCTGGCGTGCGCTAAAAGCACAGGTTGGGCTTCCCACTGATGCCGCAGTCGCGAAGATTCTACTAGACAGGTAAAGTTTGTCATGCTATTTGGAGAAATCCATTTAAAATCACTGCTAAAAGTTAATGTAAGCTGTGATTAGCGATGCTAGCCCTGGCACAAGTCATGCACCGCGTAGACACGGTAAACATCTCAATTTGTCTAAAGTAGCCTTATGACCAAATGGTAAATGGTATCACGCTGAAATATTCTAAAACCTTGTGTGTTCATTTTCGATAATTACAATTCGTATACCATAGTATTTATTACACAAATGCAACAAGCTACTTCTCCATTGCATATCATGTCTTGAGTCCTCGGTCACTCAACACGTTTAAATTAATAAGCGTTCCCTCTCGGGAGCAAATAGAGTGTTGCGCATGTGCATTTTTAAAAAAATTGGAGAGGGCGAGTCTTCTCAAATTCGGAAAGATCCCCCGCTATACCTTTAAGCAATAGGGTATTTGCAGTCCTTCAATTCCCTTCATGTGCCTCGTTTATGTTTAGAATGTTCATACTGTAGACATTGTCTGTCATACTTTTCATTATGTGTAATATATTGATTGCAACACCTCAATGTTTTCTCCAAGCCCCTGTAAGTTTTATAAGCAAGCAGGTTGATATACTGTTACTGTATCTGTGAAAAGTGTAACTATTTGGCGCTATAGTTTGAGCATTTCAAAATATCATTATGGCTTAACCAGTGGCATAAGTTTGGAGGTGGGACTATCTGGTGCTGACTGACCAATGGCAGGTGGGGGGAGTGTTCACCAAACCTGTAGGATTTTTTTTTTTTTTTTTTGTGAGGGTGCGTTTACACGTGAACGATGTACTAAAAACAGAAAAGCTTTTTGACAACTTTGTCAAAATGATCCCAATTCACACAGATTGGCAAAAATGAATAAAAACGCTGTATTATTCATGCCAGGCCAGTAGTTGGCGATGTCACTTTGTAAAGAAACACTGCAGAAGACTGGTTTCACAAATTCGCATTTTTGTATTTCATTTATAAATGAATATAAATGAAGGTGACTTGACTTGACATGGAGATGATAAAGATATCATTTTCATAAACTTGCACTTTGAAACCCGTTTTCAAAAGTTTGCATTTTCAGGCACCCAAAAATGCCGCTTTCGTGTAAATGAACTGCCAAAACCGTTTTTTGGTTGAAAACTAAGTTAGTTTGTTTCATGAAGTTAGCTGTGCAGCAATTAAACTACATATTTAACTAACTCTCTCATTGTAGTGCATTAAAAGTCCTTTATTAGATGTTTTGATCTCTGTAATATTTCAAAGCTAGATATGGTTCTATATAATCAAAGCTAAAACACTGTAATGGGCTGATTATTTTTGTTTTATAGGTTATTATAATCTTTTTTAGTGTTGCATTTGGCAAGGATGACATATTTAAGACTTTAATGTCAGTCCATGCATTTCACATATGATTTTGGCCAGGCTTCTTGGCCGATTTTTCTCTAGTTTCTAAGGATAATGGATTATTCTTGAGCACGAGGATTCAAATACTGCATGTACTTCATGGTTGGATGAGGCGTATGGATTAATTCTTAAACTGTAGCATTTTAGGACGATCAGTATCTTTTTCTTAAGAGGCTAATGATGTTAATTTATCCTTGCCCTTGTCCATATCATTGTCCTGAAGATAAGCTTCCTCCCAAACTTCAGACCGAAACAGATTGCTCTATTTCCTTTCATATTGTGCCGTTCATGATTCTTCCCTCTATTTTAATAAGGTCTGCCATCCTTGCTGATGAATAGCATCTCTTCAGCGTTGTGCTTCAACCAACGTAATTTATTGGAGGTGTTGTTGTTGTTTGTTGTTGTGGGCACTTTTAGATTTGCCACACATATTGCTTTGGCTAGAATAGCTCACAAAATTGTCTCCCTTTGCAACTGGGTCATTATTATGCTTTTCAAGCAAAAACCTCGCCAAACTCCAGACAAGATTTCACACAGTTCTTCTCTGCTACCGAAGCTCTGTAGCTACTTCAAAGTGATCATAGGCCTCTCTGTAGCCTCTCTCCCAACCGTTTTTCTCATGTGCTCAGAGGATTTTCAGGAAAGACCCTTTCCCTGGCAATGTCTGGGTCATTTAATGTAGCTTCCATTTCATCATGATTGAACCAACAGTGGACGCTCCTATTGGTTTATACCCTTCATGATTTATGCATTTGTTTTTCTCTCCCAATTGGAATATTCTTTAGTGTTCATTCTCATAGCTGTCCTTCACATTTGAGATCTGAATAATAACAAGGGCGTAATTGTGAGGTTTTTATCCGGCAAGTGTGGCTATTCCAGCTATTCACAGTGAGATGGCAATTGGAAAGCAAATGCATCCTCATTAAGACAATTGTTTTCATCACGAAACGCTTGTCAACACAGGCTCTGTTATTTTAGTTTTATTACTATGCATAAACTTATAACTATAAACTTTTATCCCAGTACTTCTCGCTGTCATTTAGGAATAAGATTGCATGGGTGTTTGAATAGAGATTGTGATATTTTATCAATTAATTGTGCAGCCCTACTATTATAGTTATTATTCATATTTTGAATTTGATTTTATTTAGATTTTCTGTTTTCATTTTAATTTCAGATTAAGTTTTAGTACTTTTGCTGTGTGTTTTGGTACCTTTTATTTTTTTTTTATGTCTATAGTTTTTGTTAATTTTCATTTTAGTTTTTTTTTTTTGTATATCAAGTTAAACTAAATGCATTTAGTTTCATGTTGCTTTGGCAACTAGCTAAAATAAAATACTTTTTTCATATTTTATTTTATTTTATGTATTATATTAAATATTATTTTACTTTTCTGTTGTAGTTATAATAATAATCATAATAATAATAATAACCCTGTTGAATACTCATTCAATGTTATGCATAATATTTTTTTAGTACATCAAATTAAACTAAATGCAATTAGTTTCATGTTGCTTTGGCAACTAGCTAAAATTAAACTAGCTGATTTTTTTATATTTTATTACATTTTTTGTTTACAATGTTTTAGTAATTATAATAATAATCCTGTTGAATGCTTATTCAAGTATATGCATTTTTACAAATATTTCATACTGTAGCATAGAACAATGTCACTAATAAATATTTCAGTTTTTCAGTAAACTGTGAAAATGAGATTTTTTTAAGTTAAATAAAAAAAGAGTAGGTTATACAATAAATTACTATTTCAGTCTTTTTATTTCAAAATTTCATGTTTAATTCAGTGTGTTACTTGCCATTTCTTTGCAATAATTTGTGAAATTTACTAGCAATTTCTGAGTGAAAATGGTTTCAAATTCAATCCTATACCAAACATATACAGTGTACAACAGTATTTGGACACTTAATTCACAATTAAAAATGTCATGACAAATATCAAATAAAGTCCCATTTATTTTAAAGAATTGTAGCATATTTAATACAATAATTTGATATTTCAAATGCAATCCAATGATATCCAGATATTTTAAGTGACTTTGTCTAAATGTGCGATTCATTTTTTTGGGCTGCTGTATAGTGAAATGCAGTGCATAATATATGTTTCTTCAGATTAATTTAATCCATCTTTTCCCATTTCTAACCAGGTACCACCCATCCTGCTCGATAAACAGTTCTCAGACTTCACTCCTGACATCACCCCCATCATCCTGGCTGCCCACACCAACAACTACGAGATCATCAAGATGTTGGTGCAAAAAGGTGTGTCGGTCCCCCAGCCTCATGAGGTGCGCTGTAACTGCATAGAGTGCGTCTCCAGTTCGGACGTGGACAGTCTGCGACACTCGCGCTCCCGGCTGAACATCTACAAGGCCCTTGCCAGCCCCTCTCTCATTGCCCTATCCAGCGAGGATCCTTTCCTCACTGCGTTCCAACTCAGCTGGGAGCTCCAGGAACTCAGCAAAGTGGAAAACGAGTTCAAAACTGAATACGAGGAGCTCTCCCGTCAGTGCAAATGCTTCGCGAAGGATCTCCTGGACCAGACCCGGTCCTCACGCGAGCTGGAGTTGATCCTCAATTTCCGTGATGATGTCAACCTGCTGCAGGATGAGGCCAATAATGAGCTGGCTCGCCTGAAATTGGCTATCAAATACCGCCAAAAAGAGGTATTTTCTTACAATGGTCCAAAAAGTATTTGGACACCTAAAATGGATAAACCAAGTTGCATTAACAAACACAAACCCATCACCAAACATTTTTTTACATTTGCTTTAATAGTAACTGGTTTCAGGATCATTTATATATATTTTCTTAACCTGCTTGACGTCAATTGACAGAAATGTTGCCCATTTAAATATAGTTTTGTGACCATTCAAACTTAAGTAGCCTAGTGTGCAGGATTTATATTTTTCTATTTTATATTGTAATTTCATCCAATGTACAATTCATTATCGTGCGAGACACTTTTTTTTTTTTTAGAAACCTGAAACTTACTTTTATTAGATGTTTTGCTTTTATTTTTTTAAATGCTAATTGGATTGATATTTTGTTATAAAATACAGTGACATTCATATGTTTATGTGTAACTAAAATATCCAGATATTTTGGGGCTTTCTACAGGTATGCACTGTAAAACATATTGTTGGTTCAACTTAAAATAGTGAGTTACCTGGTTGCCATAGAATTAAGTTGAAATTAAAATTGAGTTATACAATTAAGGACATTTGGTTTAATGCAAAAAAACCCTCAAAATATTATGTTATCTAAAACACATTATCCAAGTTGATTTGACAAAATATAAAAAGTTGTGATAACAAATCATGAACACTTAAATTAAATATTAAATAAAAAAATGCTTATTACTTCTTGCAGATTGTGATTAACACTCTCCTAAGATTGACTAAGCTAAGGACAAATGAACTCCCACATATACAGTATTTTAATGTTAAGAGGGTCCTCTTAGCAATACTTGAGGGATGCCAGATGAAACGCAAGCCTCTATTATGCATTAATTTAAAAGCACTGAAGTGTTACTAGCCCGAACTAAAAATCGGGTAATTTTCTTCACACTTGACAAAGTCATCACAATCCTCAGCGTATAGATCTCATAAAAGATGCCCTTTTGACCTGTGATGACTTACTGCAGTGTAGGAGTGAAGAGTCATATTCACTTTCAGCATGCAGTGTGGGTTTATATAGCTACTAATTACTTTGCCTCTTGAATCAAGTCTGTTCACTTTTCATTGCTTCGTTCGAAAATAGTCCACATCCAGAAGCTATATTCACTATATTCCTTCTGCTACTTTGTCATTTTTTTTAAATGCAATGTGAAAATGAAGCATCATAAATTCCAAATGTATTACTGTATAAATTAAATTACAGAAATGATATACATATTAAACACAGCAATTTGTGACATATCCTGCAGCCATTTTGCTAAAGTTATTTTGCTGCCTTTTGCCAATACTTTAGGATTTTTATGGAGTTTTAGGAGTCAAATCACCTTTATTTATATAGTGCTTTATACAATACAGATTGAGAGCTGTAAAGCAGCTCTGAAAAAAGATAACAGTAAACTGTCATTTTTCTCATAAAGTACATTGTGTAAAGTACATCATGAAACAAGTTCACTTCAGCTATAAAGCAGCTCTGCAGGAAAAAGCTGAGTTCTCAGCCAATAGTTTCAGTGCAGTAAAATCATTAATATTGAGTGCGAGTTGCATAAATATCCATTGGTCATATTCTTCTCAACCCGTGATTATATTAGACATGACACAGTTCAGATGAAATGTCATTTGTTCCAGTAGTCACACAATCATTGGAAATGGCAGAGACGGTCACACTGGCACTAATCTTATTATTCTAAATGTTGCTAGAATGTCTCCAATTAAGCATGTGAAGATCCACTGTAAAATCAGAGATCAGATCAGAAGCCGCATGTTAGGTATTATCTCATATGTAAAGATTTTTGATCATTAGATTCTAATAGTTGAGGATTTGGATTAAAAAATACCTTTGCTATCTATCGATCGATCAATCTATCTATTTCAGAATGTCATGCATTGTGCGGCAGTGTATCCGATTTGCATGGAAATTATACTTGTACGCAGGAGGATGTTCATGCGCTGAGAAGAACATGGGCTTTCATGTGCCAGATGTTGAAAGTTTGTATAACATGATGGCATGGTGGTCTTACATCTGCAGAAGATCTGATAAGAGTCTATACATCAAACCTCCGTAAAGAATCTGATGGAGTGGGAAATGGTAGCATGTGTTTTGTGGAGGTAAAGCATTTTGTGCTTAAATAGTTCATAACTCACATAAAGGCCATGTGATGTAGATTTTGTCACTTTTTCCTCACTTTTCATATTCCGGTAATGTGAATATTTCAAGCTGTTGGCGTTAAGTTTAGTTCTGAAAGCCTCATTATGGAAAAAGGAGAAATGAACTTGGTCCTGTATAGTTGGCATGTTTCTAAAAAAATGTACTGGTTGCTGTAGAGTGCAGCAGTAAAAAAGTACACGTTCCACTCCAGACTGACAGTGTTTGCTAAGCATGTTTCTTTTTATTTGAAGTGGCGTCCCTATTTGTCCCGTTAAGGTGTATTAAGGTGCTGTTGTCAATTGCACAGCAGCCCCGTGACAGAGTTCTTTATTTGATCTGGAGAACAGATTGTACCGTGCTAATCAGCCCTGATGGAAAACACTTAAACTCATCTCAGACTTGACCTCATCGCCTTCAGAACAACTGGCTCTGCTGTAATGAGGATGCATTTGTTTGTAATTTAGTTAGGGGCCCTCCCACTTCCGCTTGACATTTAAGATGCTTTGATAATGGCTTTGGGCTGATCCCAGGAGACAAGATGAAGGAGATGAGGGAGAAGAACAAATAAGCAGCTAGAACAAGTGTCAATGTATGGCTGCAAGTTGCAGTTTCAGGGCCAAGTACATAATTAAAAAATTATGATAATTTATATCTCAATTATTGCAAAGAATATGAGCTTATTTAACTTTTTATTTTGTCAAGCGCTTTGGCACATTTTAAAAAAAAAACTTTTTTAACGATCTCTAAACTGTAAGTGCAATTGTCACAACTGTTTGCTGGAACATCAGATTTTAATTGCTTGTCTGCAAAATGTAGTTACTCAACCAAAACATTTCATTCATGCTTCAAATAGTTGTTGTGTCAGTAAATTGGCACATAAATAAACTTTGTTTTTGTCATCACTCTGGTCAAAATGTTTAGATGTTTTTTCTCCCTGGAAATATTTGTTGAATGGGTCATTTTGCACGTGATGGCTCACACAATGAAAGAATGTTTAGTTGTGAAGAGTTTGACAGTTTCAATGAGAATAACTCATCAGTTTATCAACAAGCCATGTGCATTTGGTTACTGTGCAAATTGTAGACACTTAATTGTACTGACTCTTTTGCATGCATATGCCAAAACACATGCAATTCTAAATAAGAAATTCAAATCAGATGTGAACAATAAACGAATTGTTCAGAGATCTGAACTTATTGTTTTGAGAGAGAAACAAATCGTATTCGAGAATTGAGTCCAAGTGATTGAGGAAAAACTTTACTATAACTTAGAGAAGATGGCTTAGAGTATAGTTCTTACTTAGTCATATACTGAATTACTTAATTCATTCTGCATCCTCATCCTTGTAACACATCAGCCAGTGGATGTGTTACAAAGGGTTATTATAATTTTTTTATTTAGTTATTATTTATATTTTGTTCTCAGAATGTCCTTTTGGTTTTACATTTACATTTTTGTTATTTTTTACTTTTTACTGTTATTTTACTAAACTGTAGTTTAGTTTTATTTTTTCTGTATTTTATGGTTTTCGTGTTTATTTTAGATATAATATTTATAATTTGTATTACCGAGAACAAAATGTCTAATAAAGGATATGAAAAATACAGTATTTTAAGCGTTTCACAACATCTATGCCTTTGGATCTTGGCATCAAAATGGCTGCTTTGTTAGTTTTTTTTTTGGCTACAAAAATATGATTATAAAATCATGTTACAAACCTTTGTGTAAGTGTTTGACTGCCATGCAGTACGAAGCAACAGTCTAATGGGAAATAAATGAGAAACTCAGACCTCCTGCCTTACTGTTCATGTTCACTTCATCATTCTGTCTTTATTAGACACTAATGCTCACTTAACATGGGTATATCCTGGAGTCTGGCTTTGGGCAAACTGCTGAAAACACTGATGTATAGTTTGCTTGTGCTGTAATTTAATTTCACTGAGAGTTTATGGCTCAGTTAGACTGGAATACATGGCGTAATGATGTTTCTTTAAGTTAATGCTCCTATGTCATTAAAAAAACTATGCCAAAGTAATATATGTACACAGACATAAAATTCTAGTAAGTCTCGTAAATGGTAAAAAGGAATATTCTGGGAAATCTGACAGCTTGCTTCCCAGACCACCTGTTCATACTTGGATAGTAACGAATGATTTCCCTGTATTCTCCTTTTCTCTTTCAGTTTGTAGCACAGCCAAATTGCCAGCAGCTGTTGGCCTCTCGCTGGTATGATGAATTTCCTGGCTGGAGGAGACGTCACTGGGCTGGCAAGTTCATCACCTGTGTCTTCATCGGCCTCCTTTTCCCCCTGCTCTCTCTCTGTTACCTGGTGGCACCCAAGAGCCGCTATGGCCTCTTCATCCGCAAGCCTTTCATCAAGTTTATTTGCCACACCGCCTCTTATTTAACCTTCCTCTTCCTCCTGCTTCTGGCCTCCCAGCACATAGTCTCTAACAATCCTGATCGCCAAGGACCAAAGCCCACCACGGTGGAGTGGATGATCCTACCCTGGGTTCTAGGTAACACCACATCCCTATGAATTGATTTCATAATCTGGTCCTAAACTGAGCTACTGTATTTGTTTGTGTATTAGTATACACTAGTGCATCGAAACGTTTATGTATGTTTAAAAGAATTTCAGATAGAATTGTGATTCAATACTTTAAAAGGCAAAAATACCAAAAAGGTACCAAAAATGTATAGGATTATTAAGAAAGGGTGACTAATAATAATAATAATACCCTTTATAATAAGGTTTAATTCATTAACATTTTACAGCATTATTTAAGGTTAATGCTACTATTAAAAAGTTTTGCTGTATTTATTTGATCAAAATAAAGTAAAAAAGTAATAATGTGAAAAATTATTACAATTTACAATTACAGTTTTATTATATGTTCTCTATGCAACATTTGCGAGATTCATCTTGGACCAGAAAGCAAATAAGTTCTTTGAAAATGAACCAACAAAATCTCTTGGCTGCTCTTGCAGGATTCATCTGGACGGAGATCAAGCAGATGTGGGATGGTGGATTTCAAGATTACATGCATGACTGGTGGAATCTTATGGACTTTGTGATGAATTCCTTGTATCTTGCAACCATCTCACTGAAGATTGTTGCATATGTCAAGGTATGTTACATCACAACAATCACTGGTGGGAATCACTTGGGAATGGAACAAGAGTAAGTTACTCTTCTTTCTTTCCTAACAGTACAGTGGTTGCAAACCCAGGGAAACCTGGGAAATGTGGCACCCCACATTGGTGGCTGAGGCAGTGTTTGCCATTGCCAACATCTTCAGCTCTCTACGCCTCATCTCGCTTTTCACCGCCAACTCTCACCTAGGTCCTTTGCAGATATCATTAGGGCGGATGCTCCTGGACATCCTAAAGTTCCTGTTCATCTACTGCCTGGTGTTGCTTGCCTTTGCTAATGGACTCAATCAGCTTTACTTCTACTACGAGACTAGTGATGGCATGAGCTGCAAAGGCATTCGCTGCGAACGTCAAAACAATGCTTTCTCTACGTAAGTCTTGGAAAAGGCCTAATATCTTAATTTCGAATACCTCATATCTCAATACATAATTTGTCTATTTTCACTGTCTACTACACCTGCATTTTTATTTTTATAAATCAGCTAAATCTTAAATGGTTACTCATTCCGGCCCCTAGGTTACAATGACAGCTGAAAAGTTGTGTATAAGTTGCAGCTGCACCTCCTAATTTTGTTTGTATTCCATTTTGTAGGCTATTTGAGACCTTGCAGTCTTTGTTTTGGTCAATTTTTGGATTGATCAGTCTGTATGTGACTAATGTCCAAGCTGACCACAAGTTCACAGAATTTGTGGGTGCCACAATGTTTGGGACCTATAACGTCATCTCCTTGGTGGTCCTCCTCAATATGCTTATTGCCATGATGAACAATTCATATCAACATATTGCTGTAAGTCCTTTCTGAGGTTTGACCTGAGCACTTGTAGACATATCTTCATAATGTCCTACTCTTGGTAATTGTTGCATATTACATATACCGCATTTTCTGAAAAACTGGGTCAAAATTGCACAAATACAGTAAGTCGCATCAGTGTTTGTCACATTTTATTGTTATATTCAGAAATAATGTGAAATACCATATTAAATATTTACAGAAAGTGAACTATAAACAGTGTTGGGGGTAACTCATTACAAGTAACTTGTTACGTAGTCAGATTACTTTTTCAAGTAACTAGTAAAGTAATGCATTACTTTCAAAATTTACAACAAAATATCTGTTACTTTTTAAATTTACTTCAAAATATCTGAGTCACTTTTTCAAATAATTAATGCAAGTTACTTTGTTTTCCCATTTATTGACTGACAGCTCTCTTGTCCCCATGTTTCAGTTTCAGTTTATTTATAAAGCACATTTAAAAATGTGCCACTGGCCGACCAAAGTGCTGTACAAAACTAATGCAATTTAGAGACATAAATAATGACAAGCAGTTTAGAGCAGAATAATCATTCTAAGCTAAAAGCGACCGAAAGTAGGTTTTAAGACAAGACTTAAATTCAGACAGAGAGGAAGTTGCTCTAGTCTAATATAAAGTGGGAGCTTATTCCAGAGTGTGGGACCAGCCACTTCAAAAGCTCGGTCTCCCATTGATTTTAGCCGGGTTTTAGGTATCTGAAGAAGAAGTTTCGTTTCAGATCTAAGACTTCTTGTGGGAGAGTAGAAATGAAGTAAATCAGATAGATAAGAAGGTGCTAAATCATTTAAAGATTTATACACCAGTATTCAAATTTTATATTCAATTTTAAAATTTATCTGTAGCCAGTGAAGGGATCTCAGCAGGGGGGTGACATGGTCAAATTTCCTTTTTCCCATAAGAAATCTCACTACAGCGTTTTGAAAAATCTGTAGGTGGGCCGTTTGGGACTTTGATACACTGAAATAAATTAGATTACAATAGTCCAGGCGCGAGGTGATAAGAGCATGGATCGCAAATCTCAACGAGCTTTTAGGGAGATGAGATTTAATTTTCGCTATAGAGCGAAGATAGAAAAAGCTAGGTCTGATGTCAGCACTAATTTGTTTATCCAATTTAAGGGAGCTATCTAAAATCACACCTAAGTTCCGTACCTGGGGAGCAATAGATAGATCTATAGATCCCAGGTCAAAATCATAGATTTGCCTAGTTTCTGAGGGGTTAAAAACAATAACTTGAGACCAATTGGAGTGCAGAGGCTTTGTGTGTAAACAGGATGGTTATTGTAGTTCTAGACTAAATGTGAGCTCGCATTTACTCATCTCACTTGCACGAAAAAGATTCAATATTCCTCAAAATGAATAAAATCTGTGAAATGCAGAATCAGAATATATGCAAACCTCCAATAACTAAATATGTTAAATAAAACATACATTTTTATGCATTTAATCTCACTTTATTGACCAATGTACTTGCTTCTGACCTTCGATGATTCAGTTAAACCATAAGCCAACCTTTTTTTGTTTTTATTGGTAAAGTAAGTGTTAAACTTTTTTTCTCCTGCATCCTATTCTTCCGTTAAAGGAACACTTTGACTTTTTGGGACTTTAGCTTATTCAACGTATCCCCCAGAGTTAGATAAGTCCATACATACCTTTTTCATATCCGTGCGTGCTGTTTGACGCACCCACCGCTAGCCTAGCTTAGCACAATGACTGGATGTAAATGGATACAGCTAGCATACTAATCCCAATAAGTGACAAAATAACGCCAACATTTTCCTATTTACATGTTGTGATTTGTATAGTCACAGTGTTTACAAATAACAAGGTAATATGAGACACAGCCACTTTTTAAACGTTTAAATACTGGAAACTATTTTCTCAGAAGGCGAAGCACTGCTTGAGTGATTACCGCAGCACCCGAGAAGTGTTCTGTCAACAAAACCAACGTGACTTACTAGCTAGTGACGAACGTGATTCGTGTCATGGCTGACTTTGAGGAATTGTCAGAGGAGTTTTATTTGGTATCAAACCAAGATCCAGAACCATATCGTTTTGAGCCAGAATACACAGATGAGGAGTTACCAACTTTGGAAGCTGGTAGGCAAGATGCCGAACAGACTGAGGTCGAGAAGAGAATCAGAACGAACACTGACTGGTGGTGTAAATGTGGAACATGCCAACCTATGCCGACAGAAACCGAGTGCCTTTGTTGTAGTGAATGGGACCGGGTATTGCCATCGATGTTAAGGCTTAATGACAATGAAAATCTTTGCGTCAGTACCACAGAAGATTTCGCTGCCCTACTACACCCGGCAGTTGTCGATTGTTTTTTTTTCCTGTTGTGAGACGATCAACTGGAAGAAACGCCCCATGCCGAGTAAACATAATGGATCGCTGTCCACCAAGTACGTGATTTCGTAATAATCATCATGCATAGATCAATGTAATTGTAGTATAGCCATTCCATACAGTTTGTCAATACACGAAATATGCGCACATGCCTGTAATAGTAGTGAGCACCCTATTCATGTAATAGTGTCACTAAGGTTACATTACATCTAGCTAATGGCACTGTAACAGTAGGCTAGTCATCTAAAAACATAACGGAACACTTAAGTTACCGCGGCCGCAGGTGATCAACTTTGTCCTGAATTTACTATGAGATGGCCGTATCCTTCAGCACACGTTTCATGGTCCGTGTGGCAAATTGCATTTTTTTTTCAAAAAAGTCGTCCTCAGTGAAATGTTCTGAGCAAACGAAATAGTCCTTGATGTCTACAGGTGTGTTTGGAATATTATCCAGAGCAAGTAAGTTAGCCATTGGTTCATCAGGTAAGCGTTTTTGGTTGGAATTCTATGAAACATCATGGTATTACCTGGTCTCCCCTGTTTATTGTCGCAGCTCTTCACAATACAGCGAACACCCATGATTGTAAACTTTGCATTTACTAGTAATTGCTGACTCTATCACTCCAACTCTGAGCGAACTCTCTGCTCCTCACCACGGCGCTTCTCGGGTGCTGCGGTAATCACTCCGCCCAAGTTGCAGTGCTTCGCCTTCTGAGAAAATAGTTCCCAGTATTTAAACGTTTAAAAAGTGGCTGTGTCTCATATTACCTTGTTATTTGTACACACTGTGACTATACAAATCACAACATGTAAATAGGAAAATGTTGGCGTTATTTTGTCACTTTTAGGTATTAGTATGCTAGCTTTATCCATTTACATCCAGTCTTTGTGCTAGGCTAGCGGTGGGTGCGTCAAACAGACTTACAGCACGCACGGATATGAAAAATGTATGTATGGACTTATCTAGCTCTGGGGGATACGTTGAATAAGCTAAAGTCCTAAAAAAAAAAAAGTGTTCCTTTAACCAGAATGGCTGCACAGCTGAAAGGTTTGCTTGAGCTGCGGCCTCTACTGTACACACGTGAATTTGCATTTCCTTCAGCCTGAGGCTTATTATTTCACTTTTGGTGGGAAAAGGTTTTTACATTTGCCAGAAATCACTGTTTTGTTAAAAAAAATTATGGTAAAGTGTGCGATACCTTGTTGTTCACAGCAGATGCTTTCATACAAAAGTGACTATGTAAATTTCTCATATTTATGTGTTCTGGCTTTTCTGAAGGACCATGCTGATATTGAATGGAAATTTGCCAGAACTAAATTATGGATGAGTTATTTTGAGGAAGGAGGCACCCTGCCACCTCCCTTCAACATTATCCCCAGTCCCAAATCCATATGTTACCTGATTACATGGATTAAGGTGAATGTGTTCAAGAGGAGGTCAAAGAGGACTGAGACATTTGGGACAATAGGGGTGAGACTCTGTGAAAAACTGTTTATTTTATGTCTCTTCTTCTTTGGTCTTAAATTTTCACAGAATCACAGAAATGTGAATTTTCTTAAAATTTTAGTGAAAAGGTTAATATTATGTAATAGCTTAAGGGGAATTTCATTACAACTAAATATGTGTCATAAGATGTCTAGTGTGCTTGGTTGTCTTTGAATCAGCAGATACTTTGATATTGTTGGGGACAGAGAGAATTAATGTATTACAAATATCCTTTCTTTTGTTCCTTCAGAGAAGAGCTGCTGAAAATGTGAGACTCAACCACCAATACCAGGTAATTTTCCACACAAAAAAATATTTAAAAACTGTTTCACTGTACAGTTCTTTGTCCATGATTTGATTTCTTTGTCATTGTTCTGCCAGTTAGTTGTTCTGCTATTTCCCTAAATGCAGGAAGTCTTGAGAAACTTAGTAAAACGATATGTGGCTGCCATGATTCGAGACGCCAAGACTGAGGAGGGTCTCACAGAGGAGAATTTTAAAGTAAGCATTGGAAAATTATTTGTCTACAAATAACTTAGTAAAAAAAAATATAGTAACACTTTACTCTGAACATTCTGTTGACTATAAGTAACTTGCAACTACATGTCTACTTATTCTAACCCTACCAGTCTATTACCAACAAGTTAGTTGGTGCAATGTTACTTTAGTCAACAGAATGTGTTAAAGGGACCATTAAAATAAAGTGAAACCATATATATATATATATATATATATATATATATATAGCCTATATCATTTTATTCTGACACTTATTGGTGTGGATGAAGCATTACATCACAGCATTACATCACAGCAAAAGTTTTAAGTTATCAGTCCCACTGTAGAAGTACCCCTATATGATATGACTCTTGATTAATGTAGTTTGCAAGTGTCTAATAGTAGAAGGAGATAATAAAGAGATACAATTGCAATACAATTATGAGATAAAGTTGTATGTGGCGGGTCATGTGATTTCTACATGGCAGCCACCATGAGGTGACCCCACTTTGGATGAATAAATTCTAAATGAATTTTTTTCTTTCCTGTATCAAATTAGTACACATGTACATTCAAATCAGTCTTCTTATAATTTAAATAAACAGTTTTAACATGGTTATCAAAATACTAGTCACTGCGAGAAACTTTTTAAATGAAAAACTGCACCTTGAAATAAGCAATTCGATTAAGAGACACAAGTAATTGTGAACTGTCATCACTTCAACAGGAGCTGAAGCAGGACATATCTAGCTTCCGTTATGAAGTCATTGGAATGATGAAAGGCAACCGGAAAAGTACTTGTGCGAATAAGCCGGGCACTGCGGCCTCCGATGCTTCTCATCCAGAATTTTCGCTTCAGTATTCCTCGGCTCTTCAGCAGAACAAACTACATTTGTACGATGTCACTGAAGTGCTACCGCAACAAAACACTGAGGAGACAAGGGACTCTCTCGGTTGTCTGGTCAATGGATCACCAGTAGCTTTGATTGACCCAATACTCAAAGACAAAGCCAGGAAGGACTTCCCTAAAGATTTTACAGACTTTGGGTTATTCCCGAAGAAACATACCAGTCTCAATCCAAATAAGATCTACTCACTTGCTGAAGAGGCAACAAAGGAATCAGATCCTGATATATTAGACTGGGTGAGAGAGGAAATGGTTGAGAAACCTCTGTCTGGAAAGGTTGAACAGGAAGAGAATGAATCAAAGTGCCTGATGGAGGAAGAGGGAAGTGCGTTGGAGGACCAAGAGAAAGAGCGCATTGCGTCGTCACATGAACATTAGATAAACAGACCTTTTGTAACCAAGGATTATCTGAAATTCATATTTAGCTGAAGTACTTTGTCAGAGATTGAGCCGTATCCTCTCTTATGCACAGATATGGGCCAAGTTTTGTGAGATGAAATTTGTCTCAGGAAAAGATATTTGCTTGGTTGTTTTTGGACTCAAGAAACTTCCCAGCATTACAGACTTCAAAAGCAACCATAAATCTAGAGGAAGATAAGTGGAGAAAGCTCGGGAAAGCACTATACAGTGTCCAATTGACCTGTTAAATAGTTTTATTTTTTATTTTATTTTAAATATTTATCATCACTTTTTCACTGTGCAGCATCCTTTCACTCTTGTCATGACAGATTGGAAAATAACAATTGTGTTATTCCCTGAAAAGGTATTATTTATGCCCAGAGAAACTGCCTATTATTGTTGGTATTTTTATTATTATTTTTATTATATAACATATGTACTACCGTTCAAAGGTATGAAGTGAGATAAAAAAAAGGGTTTATTTCAGCAACGATGCATTAAATTGATCAAAAGTGACAGAAATCTTTTGTAACAATAATAATTCTTTACTATTTCAAAGAAATGCTGTTCTTTTTCATATATCCTAGCATCCTAAAAACGTATCATGATTTCCACAGAACATATTAAGCAGCACTATTTTTAACATTGATGATGTTCTTGACCAGCAAATCAGCATATTAGAATGATTTCTGAAGGATCATGTGACACTGCAGACTGAAGCAATGATGCTGAAAATTCAGTTTTGATCAAAGGAATAAATTACATGTTATAATATAGTAAAATAGGAAACTTATTTTAATTTGTAATATTTCACAATATTAATGTTTTTCTGCGTTTTTGGTCAAATAAATACAGCCTTGGTGAGCATAACAGACTTCTTTCAAAAACATTTACAAATCTTACCGACCCCAAACTTTTGAACGGTGCTGTATAAATGAAGAAGAATAGAGTTTAATCGCATTTGAGCTCCAAATCATCTAGATGTAGTTCCATATGATGCACAGCCTAATTTAAAAAGAATGATAACTATGCACTTTAAGTATACCACTCATAATACAGATGGGTCAGGTTAGCAGATTTCTAAGCACTATCCTCATGTTTGTGATGTTGGATAAGTATCTAACTCTTGAAATGTTCTGTGCTCTTATAAGTTACAGTTTCACCTGACTTTCATGGACCACATGACATTCAGTAATAATTCAGCTGTGGTTAATTGAGAAATAAAAACTCTCTCCTGGCAACAGGCTCCAAGTTTCGGATTCTTTGTTATCTTTATTTTCTGCATGCAGTCTGCCTACAATTGCTATTACTAATTTAGTATTTTTTCAATTTCATATTAAGCATGGATTGTAAAACTAGCCTATTAATGCTCAATCTTTTGTTACATTTATTCTAATTTGAAAAATGAAGACATCATGTACTGGAATTTTTCTCTATGCCCCTCATCTCTCATTTTTCCAGTGTGGAGCGGCTGGTTGCACTACGCTACCTGATTGATATTACAGCAGCCAGAGAATCTTTCACTCTCATAATCGTTTGCTATTTGTCTTTTGTTGCCATGGCAACACAGTGCCCGCTCTTGTTCTTTAATTAATTGACTTCACAGTAGTTCCTTTATCTGAGGGCACACCATGCTGTTTTCAATTATAAATGAATAAAGTGTCAGCAGATAGTTTCTCAGACTTTGTTTCTGTTGAAATGTGCTGCTCCCAGTGTCTTTGAGGTAAATGTGGTATTGGTGCAAATTTGTTGTGAATTATGTTCTAGCCTAGGAATATTCCTTTTATGTTTTTATAAATAAGTCCAAGAACCAAATCTGTTAGGTGGGGATTTAGTTTTATACTACTCCGGCTATACATACCATGGGTCTTTAGTGACCAGGGACATCATTCACTTCTTGAGTCGCCTGGGGTCTGATAAACACTGAATTCATCTAATTCAGTGTCCACAAATACTATTTTCCAATAAACTAAGTTAGCTGTCATATTTCACGGGACCCACGTGTGAGTGGGGACCCACATGTAACTGGAAGTCAAGCGACAGCAAGCAAATGGTCAATGGTGGCGCGGGCGATACCTAGTAAACCATACTAGAAACATGGTTAATCATGTTAAACCATGCTAGAACATTTTCAAGCTTTCTGGCTAGGCTTTTTCAAGCCAACTTATTTGTCTACGAACTTTACTATCTAGTTCAGGATTGTTGTTGATCATTTTGATTTCAGAACAACAAATACCAAGCCTGTTTCAAAAGTTACAGCTCCTTTATTAAACCAAGACAAGAATGTATTTAAGTACTGCAAATGTAAACCTAACTTAAATGATAGCAAAATATGATTTTAAATAAAGGACATTGATGAGACAAAATGTTCTCTTTTTTCTTTTAGACAGGACTTTTATTATTTAAGTTAAAATAATGTTTATGTATATTTAATGAATATACAATTTGATTACGTCATACTAGGCATTTCATTATTTAACAAACATGTACACTCATTCATAAATTATATTTATACACATACAAATTCATAATTTCAAGTGTAGCTTAATGTTATTTTTTTGTATTATGTCGATGATCTTCGTTACTTGATTTATATTTGATCAACCTTTTTTAATCAAATAATATAAAATAATGACTAATAGAAGTATGCCTATTTTATTTAAATAAGTACTAAAATTGTATATTGATATAATAACTTATTTGCCTGGCTAAAAGCGGCATCCACCTCCGACTTCTGGTTATTAACGGCAACTGATGTCCGGTTTTATTGGCAGGTATGACCGACTGCTGCCAGCTGCTGATTTTTCGCTGAACTTAATATAATTACTTAATATAATTATTTTCAAACAAACAAAGGAAATTTCCAAGCAGATAGGCCACAAAAAACACGTCCCGCCTGGATTGAGAGATTTTTTTAAACATTAATTTTCAATGTAAATCTAGACCTCATGGGGCCGAATCAAGAAGTGCATCCCAAATTTTCAATGTTGCTCTATTTCTCTGTTCTTGTCTAGTTTGTGGCAATGAAACAGACAACACCACCATTCAACAATGTATTTATTTAAGTACAACATTAGAAACAATGCATCTGACGAGCTGAAGTCGGTTGAGGTGTCAGCGCTGCGACAGAAATGTGTAGCCTTGCCATACAGGGATGATTTCTTGGCCATACCCCTCCACTAAATGAAAAAAACACAAATCAGTTCAATCAATCAATCAGTTTAAACAATCAGTTCAAGTTAAAAACTCTAATAATATAGTTGACTACTGACTTCAGACTATGACTTCCATTACTCTGGATGAAAACTTGCTGTAAGTATTTCACAAAGTTGTTTTTTTCCATACACTACACCCATAATTTCATGTTTTCAATATATGAGATGACTTATTATCCCTCAAAATGCCAGGGGAAATGATATTTTATGCTGAATTTAACATCCAATTTGATACATGTCCCACCTTTCTCAATACCATGGACTGTCCACTAAATTATTAGCATTATGCAATGATTTTTTTGAGATTATGAAACAACACCCCAACACATTCTGCCAAAAAATTGCAATAGTACCCTACTTTACGGTTGTGCTAAAGCTCTACCTAACTATTATGACCTGTACATTTTCCTTCCTTATACATCTTCCCACCTTGGGGCACCATTCAAGTTAACTTTAAGCCCATCTTACTAGCTTATTTGTATACACTGTACACTTTTGCATGCTTTAGTCCATGTTATTTCTTTTTTGATGATTAATAAATACCCCATTTCTTTCTGTCTACATTAAGGATGCCTTTTCATCTTATTGAATTTCAAGCGAGCGAGGACATTGCTGTTGTGCCAGTTGACTGGTATGATGACAGGATGGTGTACTGGCCCAGCTTTAAGAGCACTGAACGTGTGAAAAGGGCCGCTGCTAACGAGGAGAAGCATGAGCCAAACTGGCCAAGATATGATGTTAAGGTCGTCAGAACTTGTGGTATGCCAATTCATAAAATTCCTGTTTAAAAATAATTTCATGGTTGCTTCTACTTCTACTTGAAATAACGTATTATTTCTATGTTCTGAAAATGCACATGAAATTGTCTTTGCCTTCCATTGTTTAAAATATTCCATTTATATCTACTGATGCTATTCGTGGCCAGGTCTCTCTTGTATTTTGTGTTCTCAATGAGACCAACCTGGTTAAATAAAGATAATAATAATAATAATAATAATCACCATCATCATCAATAATAATAATATTCTCTGCAGCTCTACAGCTAATTTGAAACTCATGTTCATTTTAAAATTCAATTTTAGACAACTACAAAGACGCCATTAGGGCTTATGACTCAATATGAGACCGGCTGCAACACCTCTGAGCTACAGTCGGAGGCAGAGCAGGATGGTGAGCTGCCAGAGAAAAGATTCAAGAAGCCAGTGTCAGTGTGTTCTGTCTTGTTTTTGTTATGCTTCTACAGTAATAGGAAGTTATTTCCCGTAGCATTCAAAAATAGACCAGAGATGCTTGTACTATATATATTTGGCAATTTTGGGATTGCAACTTGCCTGGTATATCAGTTGAAGTCTCAAGTCAAAGCCAAAGCCAATTGCACCAGCTGAGTAAGGAATAATCTCTTAACATCGAAATAACAAATCATAATATTAATATTGGATATATGGTTAACATTCTTAGTGCTAAAGATATCCCCTCTCCTTGTATCCATTCCTTCAGGTCCACCATCTCGCCGAGTGCCAGGCAGCAGAGTAACTACTCCTCAACCTGGAGAAAACTGTCTAGGTAAACACTGTTCTCCAAAATAATATGGAATACACTGGCCCCATCTATATTAACACACCAATGGTCACTCTGTTTCAAATCAATAGATTGTATCTGCATTACCATCTCAGATTTTCAATGTAAATCCATTCATGGGGTTGAAATAGGTAGTGTATACCAAAATGTTGAAACATACAAATTCATGTTCAGCATGACTAGAGATTTTTTGTTTGCAATTGTTTGGCCCTGTAGCTTGCACGCCTCGCAGCCTACCATGGTTAACAGATCACAACCATTTAATACCAATTTCTCATCCTTAGCACCTGACCATGGGGCAGGACAGCAACAGAACTGTTCACCACCTCAGCTCCCTGCACAAGCATCTAGTTTAAGCATACTAAATGTAATGTAATGTTAACCAGGGCTGTAGTGGAGACTAAATGCAAGTAAATGGAGTTTACCCACCGCTCAAATGTCAGAAATATAGTTTATCCACCTGTTTATGTAATGTTAAAGAGTATACCTCCAAATAGAATGTTATAGGACCCTAACAAACTCAAAACATTACAAAAGCACACTGATTTATCCACATACAATATGTGCTCTGATCAAGGGACCATTTAATACCAGTGATATTGTTTGAACATTTTGGGTGTCTTTTTTAAACATCTGATAGCGAAAGACGGGACACATCTTACCCTGATCACGAATTCAGTTTACCCACCTCTAATTTTAACCACCACAACCCTGTTTATAACTTTGTACGTCATGTTTATTTTTAAATGTAATCTCCTTAATACCCAGCCATCTCATATATTGTATTGTGTAAGCATACTTGGCTATGGATGCTACATACCATAAACATATCTGTCTGTTTGATTACAGGTGCTGTGAGAAAAAACTCGGTGACACGGTCAGCCACGGATGCGGAGGTCACCAAGCACGCAATCAGTTGGTTCAACCTGGCGGCAGATCGGGCAACCAGGAGACGTGTCCCGAATAGGCTATAACCTATAACTTTCCATAAATGTAAATGTTAATTTTATATTACCATTGAGTAGTGATTACTTGTAATTGTACAGTAAATTGATGTGTTGTATTGAAACTTTTTTGTTAGGCCTATTTACAATATTGTTTGGTTAAAATACAAGGCAATGCAGATTTAAGCTTAGGTCTATATTGCTGTAGTAGCCTAGGCTAGCCCTAGTGATAGTTTTTGGTTTTATCCTATAGTTTAGTTTATCCTATTTTATCCTACAGCCAGAACAGAAGGGATTTTAAAAATTAGATAAACGGGTCCAAAACGGACCCGGGCCAGATGAGCCAGAATTTTTATGAGTCCGTTGCGGGTCCGCGGCGGATGTATGTATCAATTTGCGGGTCCCAAACGGACCCGTCAGGAAGGTAAGGTTTTAATCGCGGATGTGGAGTGGATGCAGTGCGGAGTCACGGCGGGTCCGCAATCCGCCTTCGTTGCGGATCCGTCACTGCGCGCAAGTGGACACGGATACGGGTCCGTTTCGCGGGTCCGTTCCGGAAGCCGAGATACCTCTGCGGCTGATCTGCCGCGGAGTCCTTTTGCTGTGTGGGTACCCTCCTCCTTGTTCATTTTTTTTAAAGATAGATATCAACCTTCTTATTATTCTTAAAACCAATTCATTTTATTCTTCAATCAATTAATTTTAAGCAATATAACAAGAAAAAAGTAATACAATTATAAAAGAATGCATGTTTTCCCATTATTATTTTTTTTTAAATTGTATAGGGTCACTAAGGACCCGAGGTGTGAAACAGTGTATGTTTTTTCTGCACAACTGTTAAAAGTCCGTTCCCTGACATAGACTACGTTACCCATAATGCATGTGTTCGTTTTGTAGTTCCGACCGCTCATGGCTGTGCTGGGCGCTTTCGCTGTTGGTGTAGTCCAGTGCCATGAGAGCAGTATTCACGATGCAGAGAATTGCCATCCTTTGTTAATCCTGCGCTAATCTTGTGTGTATGAGTGCTGTGTGCGTCCTTAAGATGTAAGTACGGCTTTTGTATGAATGGCGCGTTTGTTTTCCAGATGGCGAAGTTGTTATACTCGTGTTAATTCACTACTGTTATACTGCTGTTGCCGCTACCGTGCTCCATATGCGCTCATAAAGTAGCCATCTACTGTATATACTTTAGTTATTGCCTTGCAAACAACCGTAAATAATATATTTAATGTATAGTTAGCCTATTTTGGTACTTTTCACAGTTTGGAGATTTATGGTATCTATGCAAGTTTATTTATGGTGTTAGAGCTCCCACTAGTGGATTTTTGGTTGTACTGCGGGTTATTTCTTTATGCAATATGTAACCATAGCCTACATGTTTATTAATATACATTTTATTGTATTTCTGTTTCAGATAACCACACCCATATACACACACCCTCACAAACACACCTATTTTGTCATATTAATACCTGTGAACCATCATCACCTTCATGTACCTGACTCCTTCTCAATAAATAATCAAACTGCACCATTGGATTTGCCTATTCCTTCTGACAGAGGAAGACTCAGTTGACGAGCAATCCATAACCAGCCGCAGACGCACACGGTCTCTTACAAGTGGTCCTTCGAGCCGGATGTTTATTGGCTGAGTCAACAAGATGGCAACTCCACAAGATGAAGTTCCTCAGGAGAAGAGTCCACCACATAGTTCCCGTCCAAGAAGGAGCAGAAAGCTTCCGGGACATCTGGCGGGGTATGAGCACAACCTACCTGATCCAGAGGAGACAGAGTCTTCAAGCAGCAGCAGTTCAGAGGAATCTGATAAGGAGAAGAAGAAGGAGATGAAAAAATGGAAAAGAATGGAGGCAGCTTGGGGCAGTGTACTGAAAACGATGAATGAGATGCAAATCACTATGAAGGAGACCAGTGGTGCATTAACAAAGCGTGTGGAACAACTGGAGCGATCATGCGTGTCATGCAGTCCTCTACCAACTCAGAGTGATGCTCAACAGCAAGATAGAGCCGCTTCGCTTCCTGCGCTACTCCAGACACCACAGCATAGTAGTGTGGACACGAGCAGCATCCATACCACTGATCAGCCACACGTACTGGCACCAGCAGTGAGACAGGACATTAGAACGCCTTTAAACCTGTTAAGGCCAGTAGAACATATTGCATCTTCACCACTGCAAAATTCAAACCCCATTCTTCATTCAGCACCAAACTCAGCTCCACTACCTTTAAGCCCTATTATTCAACCTATTTCAAATATTCAGCCAGTGCCGCTGTCACCGAATCCTGTAGTTCAACCTGCACAGCAACCAGGTGCAGTGCTAGTACCTCAACCTGTGCTTCAGCAACCGACAGTGACACCGCCTGGACTGCAGCCCAGGGTGAATACTGCATTTCAGCCCGCAGGTCAGTCTACACGTTGGCCCGCACCACAACCTGCTCCCCAGCTGAGAATCCCTGTGGCCCATCCAGGTATTCAGCCGGCACCGCTACTTGCTCCGCCCCCTAGAATGAGTCATGTGATTCAGCCTGCTCTACAACCTGTCAATCAAGTAGCCCAATCAGTACAGTTTAGGAGGCTTGAACCACATCAGGCTGAGCCCTTATACAGTCAGAGGTACCAACACTCGCAGCTTCCAGGCAGCTCCACCCAGGTACTCTCTGCACAATCCCACGACTTCCCTGCAGTCTCAGCGTCACTGTATCAGCCACCACCGGGGATATCAGCGCCGCAGACTTATAGCCAGCTTTATGCAGCTCCACCTCCTGATTCTGCCAGCTACTACTCTGCTGCCTATCCATCAGTCTCTGCCTACCCTTCACTGCCTGCTGCATTTACTGCTCAAGACGCAGTACCTCATGCAGCTGAAGTCACCCAGCCAAACCTGATGGAGATGCTCTTAGCATCTTCATATGGCATCCCGAAGCCTAGACTGACGACATTCAAATCAGGCAGAGATAGTGACTTTGTGTTACTGAAGAAAGGACTGGACAGCCTACTTGGGCCACATGCTCATCTCACAGAGGAGTATAAATATCATATTCTGATAGATCAGTTAGAGCATCCATGTGCGTTACAAGTGGCCAGACGTTATATTCACGACCGCACTCCCTACACTAGTGCAATGAAAGCTTTAGAGCAGAGATATGGGCAACCCAGGCAATTAGTCCAGAGTGAACTGAGTGCTATACTTAACTGCTCTCCTATTAAGGCAAGTGAACCTCAATCCTTTGAAGATTTCTCCCTGGCAGTGTCCAGCCTAGTGGGACTCCTCAGTACTATGGACGATGTAGCAGCCAGTGAGCTCCAGTGTGGTTCACATGTAGATAGGTTACTCACTAAGCTGCCGCCTAGCTACAGAGACAGTTTCATCGAGTACTGCATCACACGTGGCATCATACGCACTGGCAGCAGTCGCACCTACAATATGTACGACTTCTCCGGGTGGCTCGAGCGCAAGTCCCAAGTTCTACAGTTATCACGGCAAGCCATTCAGCCACAGCCCTCAGACAGACCACGCCCAGAGAGGGGCAACCCCAGAGCCTTTGCAGGGTCCAGGGCACAGAGTAAGTCTACATCCATATATTATGGATCAGATCCCGCTCAAACACAGCCAAAGATAGACACTAAGGCACACATTACTAATCCTTATCCCTCCTCTAAGAAGAAGCAGTTTAAGCCATACTGCCCATACTGTGAAGGGACATAGCACTACCTCAGTGGCTGTGTAGATTTTAAGAAGCTAGACCTCAAAGCTGTAGCCTTTTGGATAAAGGAAAAATCCAAATGTTGGCGCTGTGGCCGTAAACATACCCCTGAGCAGTGCACTCTTAAGAAGATGTGTAGCACCTGTGGAGAACAGCACTTATTAGTGCTTCATGACTTGTCTGAAGCGAAGAGGAGGGACCCGAATATCCTAACAGTGAGCACGAGCCGAGTGTTTTTGGCTCCTATCAGTCACTCTGGCCGTGTAATGCTTAAGGTTGTGCCTATCCAGTTACACTATCAAAGGAAATCCCTGGACACATATGCTCTTCTTGATGATGGCTCAGAGAAAACCATTATACTCCCTGCTGCTGTCAAGTCGTTAGGCTTAATCCAGGAAGAGGAAACTCTATCTCTGCGTACTATTCGTCAAGATGTGATCCATATTAAAGGAGGCTATGTCTCCTTCCATGTGTCCCCAAAGGCCAAGCCGGAAAGACGTTACAAGATCACGCGCGCCTTCACCGCCCAACAGCTTAGCCTAGCTGAACAGTCATGCCCAGTGGAGCTCTTAAAGGAGAAGTATCATCACCTACAACGAGTGCACCTTGAAGGATTCAATCAGATACAGCCACTTGTGTTAATCGGCTCTGACAATGCCCACCTCATAACTCCTGTCCGTTCCATCCTGCGAGGTTCAGCCCAAGGACCTGTTGCCGTCTGTACCAAGCTCGGGTGGGCCATCCAGGGTCCGAGCTGCAGTATGCCTACACAGCAAGGGGAGGCACACTGCCTGAACATATCATGCCTTTCTCCTGCCATTGCCCTTCAACAGGATGTACAGCGCCTGTGGCAACTAGACGCTCCCCTTCATAGACCTGGGAAGGAGGTCACACGCTCAAAAGAGGACAGAGAGGCCATAGCCATGTTAGAGGCAAAGACCATCAGAGTACCTGTGGATGGTGTAGAGCGATATGCCACCCCCCTGCTCAGGAAGAAGGACTTCCCACAGATGCATGTCTCCTCTGAAGTAGTTAAAGGCCTTCTGAGGTCCACTGAGCGTAAGCTAGCAAGGAATCCTGACCTGGCACTCACATATAACCAAGAGATCAAGAGGTTGATAGAGTCTGGTTATGTTGTTAAGCTGACTCCTGAAGAGATTCATAGCTCTGCTGAATCTTGGTATGTACCACACCACATTGTACATCATAACAACAAAGCTCGGGTGGTCTTTAACTGCTCCTTTGAGTTCCAGGGGACCGTTCTCAACCACTACCTCCTGCCGGGACCTCCCATGGGGCCTACATTGCTGGGTGTACTCCTGCGTTTCCGCCAGTATCCTGTAGCAGTGAGCGGAGACATAAAAGCCATGTTTCACCAGATCCGCCTGCTTCCTGAGGACTGCCCCCTGCTGCGGTTCTTATGGAGAGACTGTGAAACAGAGAGGCCCCCAGATGTATATGAGTGGAGAGTCCTGCCCTTTGGGACAACGTGTAGCCCCTGCTGTGCTACCTTTGCCCTTCAGAGCCACGTAAGGGGGCACAGAGACACCTATAAAGACGTCCACGACTCTGTCCACACAGCTTTCTACGTGGATAACTGCCTGCAGTCCCTTTTTGACCCACAAGCGGCCAAGTTGCTCATTGACAGAATGAGAGAGCTGCTTATCCAAGGTGGATTTGAGATACGCCAGTGGGCTAGTAACATCCCTGAGGTGGTCGCTCATCTGCCAGGTACGGCCAGGTCAGATAGTTGTGAACTGTGGCTAAACCTTAAAAGTCTTGATCCTCAGGAGTCAACACTGGGTCTCAGCTGGCACTGCACTACTGACGTCCTGGGATACAAGCACCGTCCTGTCTCCTACACAACTGTGACACTGCGCAGTGTTTACAAAGTACTGGCCAGTCAGTATGACCCATTGGGTTATATCTGCCCCTACACTACAAGAGCAAAGCTCATTGTGCAGGCCCTGTGGAGCACAGAGAGAGGATGGGATGAGCCCATAGAAGGAAACCTGCTTCAGTCCTGGCTCGAATGGGAAAAGGAATTGTCTTATCTCCAGTATATCACCATCCCCCGATGTTACGCTCCTCCTCACAACAGCAACAGTGCGACATATGAGGCTCACATCTTCTGTGACGCCTCAGAGAAGGCGTATGGAGCCGTTGCCTATCTCAGAGTCATAGAGCAACAGGCTCACCTCTCCACCTCCTTCATCATGGCACGCTCCAGAGTAGCGCCCCGCAAGCAGGTGTCGATACCCCGACTGGAGCTGTGTGCTGCGCTCACTGGAGCTCAACTGGCCAAGGTACTCCAAACTGAGCTATCACTACCCCTTCACTCAGTCTACCTGTGGACGGATTCCACGACAGTGCTTCAGTGGATCCAGTCCAGTTCCTGCAGGTACAAAGTTTTTGTGGGGACTCGGATCTGTGAGATACAGGAGCTTACCTCTCCGGAACAGTGGGGGTATGTGAACTCTGATGATAATCCAGCCGATGACATCACAAGAGGGAAACCACTGTCAGAGCTCACAGTCTCCAGCCGATGGTCACAGGGCCCACACTTTCTCACACAGACTCCTGACACCTGGCCGAAGTCCCCAACAGAGTTCCTAGAATGTGGCAGTGAAGAACTCAGAAAGACTGTCTTCTGTGGCCTTACAAATGTATTACCAAGTATGCCAGATCCAGCACAGTACACATCTTTAGATAATTTGATTCTGGCCACTCACCAATCCCTGCAAGGGGCGGCTACCACCCCCTACACTGCAAGTGAGCGCCTGGAGGCAGAGACCCAGCTGCTTCAATCTGCGCAGAAGGATAGCTTCCCAGAGGAGGTCCAAGCCTTACAAGCAGGTAACCCTGTTCGCTCGAGCAGCCGTCTCAGCGCCCTTTCCCCTGAGTATGACAGCCTCAGTGGACTAGTAAGAGTGGGAGGCCGCCTGCGTCAAGCTACAGATGTAGATCCTGACAGCATCCACCCAGTTGTGTTATCACCTGATCACCCTCTGACTCAGCTCATCATAAAGCACTATGATGCTCAGCTGTTTCACCCCGGTGCAGAGAGACTCTATGCGGAGTTACGCCGCATCTACTGGATCCTCAGAGGTCGCCAGGCCATCAAGAAACATCAGTACCGGTGTGTGGAATGCAGGAGATGGCGCGCATCACCCTCCACACCAAAGATGGCTGACCTTCCCTTATCTCGGTTGAGACTCTACAAACCGCCCTTCTGGTCTACAGGCGTAGACTGTTTCGGACCATACCTGATTAAGATTGGGCGTAGGAGAGAGAAACGCTGGGGAATCATCTACAAATGCCTCACTACTAGATGCGTTCACTTAGATCTCATCCCTAGCCTTGATACTGACTCTTTCTTAATGTCATTACGCAGGTTTATTGCACGCCGGGGGAAGCCGTACGAGCTGTGGTCCGACCGGGGCACCAATTTCAGGGGCGGACATAAAGAACTACAGAACGCCTTTGAGAACATGGCACCAGAGTTGCAGCAGCAACTGGCTAACCAGACTATCAACTTCCACTTCAACCCACCATACTCTCCTCATTTCGGGGGAGCCTGGGAGAGGGAGATCCGATCTGTTAAGTCAGCCCTGCAAGGCGTCCTGAAAGACCAAGTTGTGGCAGAGGAAGTGCTCCTAACAGCTCTCATAGAAGTTGAAGGACTCCTTAATTCTAAACCACTCGGATATGCTTCCTCTGATGTGGCTGACCCGGACCCCATCACGCCAAACCTGCTGCTAATGGGGCGGCGCGACGCTGCATTACCACAGGCAGTATACGGCCCTCATGATGCCCTTTCCAACAGAAGATGGAAACACAGTCAGGTGATCAGTGATCATTTCTGGAAACGCTTTGTCCAGAACTACCTCCCAGGGCTTCAGTTGAGACATAAATGGAGGAAATCCACTGATAATGCTACTGTGGGACAAATTGTGATGATCGTTGACTCCAACCTTCCCAGAGGACTTTGGCTTGTTGGGACCATCACTAAGGTTTTCCCAGGGACAGATGGTGTCGTTCGAGCTGCGGAGGTGAAGGTTAAAGACAGTATCTACATTCGCCCAGTAACCAAACTGGTGGAACTCCCGGAAATGCCAGAGGATTCAAGCGGCACTTATTCAAACTAGTTGACTTTTGAATGAATGTATTTGCTAGACAAATACAGGGGCGGCTGTTAAAAGTCCGTTCCCTGACATAGACTACGTTACCCATAATGCATGTGTTCGTTTTGTAGTTCCGACCGCTCATGGCTGTGCTGGGCGCTTTCGCTGTTGGTGTAGTCCAGTGCCATGAGAGCAGTATTCACGATGCAGAGAATTGCCATCCTTTGTTAATCCTGCGCTAATCTTGTGTGTATGAGTGCTGTGTGCGTCCTTAAGATGTAAGTACGGCTTTTGTATGAATGGCGCGTTTGTTTTCCAGATGGCGAAGTTGTTATACTCGTGTTAATTCACTACTGTTATACTGCTGTTGCCGCTACCGTGCTCCATATGCGCTCATAAAGTAGCCATCTACTGTATATACTTTAGTTATTGCCTTGCAAACAACCGTAAATAATATATTTAATGTATAGTTAGCCTATTTTGGTACTTTTCACAGTTTGGAGATTTATGGTATCTATGCAAGTTTATTTATGGTGTTAGAGCTCCCACTAGTGGATTTTTGGTTGTACTGCGGGTTATTTCTTTATGCAATATGTAACCATAGCCTACATGTTTATTAATATACATTTTATTGTATTTCTGTTTCAGATAACCACACCCATATACACACACCCTCACAAACACACCTATTTTGTCATATTAATACCTGTGAACCATCATCACCTTCATGTACCTGACTCCTTCTCAATAAATAATCAAACTGCACCATTGGATTTGCCTATTCCTTCTGACAGAGGAAGACTCAGTTGACGAGCAATCCATAACCAGCCGCAGACGCACACGGTCTCTTACAACAACAATAATTGAATCTTTGATGACTGAATAAGTGCAGTTCACCTTTATTCCACAATGTCTGATACACAATAATGAAGTGTTGTTTCACTCATAGTTACCGCAGGCAGAAACAAAAGAATTGGAAATATCATCAGCAAAACTTGAAATGGCACAGCGATTTACTGCAGAGCAAGAACTGAACGCAATCAAATATTAGTGTAACTCACTTAATGCTGGATCTGGTGAAGAAGCAAAATATTGATTTTAAATGTTGAAAATATGTTTTAGATCATGAGTATGAGCCAGATGCTGAATGTAATGGGAAATGAGCTCTGACGAGAACATGATGGTATAAAAATCTGCTCGAACGGAACCTTTCCAAGCTCCAAAAGGTAACAAAATATGCTTTATTTTATTCTTCTGTAATTGTTACTCTAATATCAGAGTAGTCTTATATTACCGAGACAGCTATAGAGATCCATCCGTGTCAGATATAGATCCGGGTCGCTAAAGACCCAAATATGTAAAGATTGGCAAAACATCAATGCATTTAAGGTTTACTCCTTATGCCACAGATTAAATAAGGTTCTGGAAACATTCCTCAGAGATTTTGGTCCTTATTGACATGAATCATGATAGCATCAAGCAGTTGCTGCAGATTTGTCAGCTGCAGATCCATGATGTGAATCTCCCGTTCCACCACATCCCAAAGCTGCTCTTTTGGATCCGGTGACTGTGGAGGTAATTTTAGTTTAGTGAACTATACAGTATATTGTTATATTATAACTTAGTGTTCTTTTTTCAATGTTAACTTTTTGTCCTGTACTTTTCTTTCACATCTCGTGCTCTCCTATCTGTTTACAGCAGAATCCCTCCGCAGCTTGAGGGGATTATGTTCATGTTCTGATATTTACTACCAATGTCTCTCGGCTTGCCAGGAAAGCATGCAACACTTGCAGCATGGCTTGTCCAAAAGTCATAAAAGCACAGACAGGGAGGGGAGGGAAGAGTGAAAGAGTGGGAAGAAAGCACAGGAGCTATTTCCAGATGCGTCTCCTCAGTCTCATGTACACATTCTCACGTACACATTTTCACTTCAGGAACACGTTTCTGTGCGATTTATTCTAAATAACTTTTTTTTATTTTTCGAAATTAACACAAATCTTGATTTAATGTGGTTGGTATTTACTAGGATTTATGAGGTCAATCAAACAATTTGGTTGTTGCAGGTCAGAAGAAAGAAAGGCCCTTAAATGTCGATATCTTTTGTGACCAATGCAGAATGGATGAATGTTTGGAAAAACTAGTTCGAAAGGTGGTTATTTATGTTCACTTCACCTTTATGCCTTTAACAACTTCTTCTGGTTGTCCAGGACCAACAAAGTGCACTTTAAGGGCGGCATCGGGCAGAGAGATGCTGACTTCAAATTGGGCAACATTCTTAAAAACCATGCTAATATGTCTGTACATAGGCAGCCTTTAGTTGTTATGCGGTCCGTCTTTGGAACCGTCTTCCTGTAGACATTAAGACCTCTCCTACTGTCTCTATTTTTAAATCCAGACTAAAAACAAAACTTTTCTATGATGCTTTCTATTAACCCTTTCTTGTACCTGTGGTCTGTAAGGTTTTAATTTTTAGCTCTCAATTTTGTGTATTATGTTCCCTGTGAACTATTAAGTTTTTATTTTAAGCTCTCAATTTTGTGTATTATGTTTCTTGCGTTTTTAACATGTTTTTATTGCTGATGTTATTTTGTAATTGCTATTATGTAAAGCACATTGGGTTACCGTTCTGTGTATGAAATGGGCTATATCAATAAACCTGAACCTGAACCTGTACAATGTGAAGTCAAAAATATATATTTTGTCGTGTTTTTATTTATTTTATGTATTGCTGTTGTTGCAACAGCTTTCCACAGGATGGAGACACACTTTAGAAAAAGTTCTAAAGGTTGTCAAGATACCACCATCTTTCCAAAGTTATGTTTGCATCTGGCCACAAGAGTGAGCCAAGCACAGAGACATGAATCTGGATGAAACACTGACGCTTCGGGGCTTGATTTGTATTGGTGTCAATATACTTGGAGTGAAGTTATGGCGTTATGTAAAACTGATTTATACTTTAGTTCTGCAGCCTTAGTTTTGTACAATTTTATTCTTCAAGTTTTATTTCTAAAATACTTTACAGTAACAGGTTTACCAATAGACTTTCTTTAAAACATATTGTCATAATATAATATACCTTATTAATGTAGCAAGAGGTCAAAAAGTCTGAGACATAGTGAAAATATGGGATTTTTTTTTTTCATTTTATTTTTCAAGTGGATATAAGCTAGTTGCTGAAAAAATATGTATTTAGAAATAAGCTTTGAAAAGATTTAGAAAAAATTTGCAACAAAGAAAAGTATGTAAAAAACGTAAAATGAAGAAGAAATATTTATGATTTAAATTTGTGTCATTGAGCATGTGATCTTCATACAAAAGGTCAGATGTCCTTGCTTCCATTGAAACAAAATATGCTATTTGGATCATTCTCAATTGTTGGATATACATGATCATCAGTTTTTACACAAAATAGCTTGAGTTCTGCTGTCATACCAAAGACATTCTTACATTTCTTCTTAACTTTTCAATCAAATAGTTATTCTGATTATATAATTTGGAATGAAAAATTTGGAATTTAAAAAGTAAAAAATAAGTATTTCTCAGATTTTTGGACCCTTAGGAATTTATGAAAACCGCAACATATGTATGCTGCATATTTCTGCGGATTTTTTCAAATGCAAATATCACCAGCACAGAACAACGATTATCAAATTTAAAAAAGCTCCACACCAGTCCTAATATGGACTAAAAGAGCTCTGCATGTACTGTATATAATTATTCTATTTAGGAATTCGACAACATTTCCTCCTCACACCTCAGCTCGTTGTTGAATTAATCCTCCATTCTTTGTGTTTTGCTTATTCAGAGTTGGAGGTGAGATCATAGAGACACACTGGTGAACAGGAGAGGCTGGTGCACTGAAAGTTTGCAGAGAGCTGAGCTATAAAAGCCCTCTCCCCCTCAGCTGGAGCCCATTCTTGCTCTGAAGTCTCACAGTGGGGAAAGCAGGGATGAAGCGACTCTTTGTGGCTAGTTTTGCACTCTTTGTGCTGTCTGCCTTTGACCAGGCAGACTCCTCAGCCTATGACAAGATAGTTGCCCATAGTCGCATTCGAGCAAAGAAAGAAGGGTAAGAGATATTATTAATGTTATTTATTCAATTGTTAAATTATAAATTGCATATATCATTTAAATATATTTCAATTAAGAATACTTTTCATTTTTTTCAAATATATTTTAAACATTTTACATATGGTTTCTACTTTACATTCTATTACATTGCTGTTATTATTATTACTGTATATTTGTATAACTGAAGCTTTCTTTGTCTTTCTGCAACAAATATGCAAACTGTGTGAAATTATTTATATTATTATTATTATTATTATTATTATTATTATTATTAGTATTATTATTATTATTAGTATTATTATTATTATTTTGTGTAACCAAATCTAGTCAGGTTGACTGTCATACTAAATAATATTATTGACTTACAAAATATAAAAAATATTTATTTACAGTGGAATACTTGATTTTATAAGTATATATTTAGGTTACCTGACTAAATGTTTTTACATTGTTTCTTTTTATATATTTTGTAAATGATTTAATCATTTTACATAATGGCTTTTGTAAATGATTTAATCATTTTAAATAATGTCTGTCAGTGTGTTGTTTTTTAAAATAAATAAATACAAGTTTGTTTGTTTTTTTGTTTTTGTTTTTTATAAATACAAAGGTCTTAAGAATGGTTTGAAATTGGTCAATTATACCTCAATTTTAAAAAAAAAAAACTTAATTTTACCTTTATTACATTAAAGTATAACATTACTGTCCCAAGTTTAAAAGGAAAGCACCATGCTCTCACAAAACAATTTCACACATCTGTTGCTCTTTTGGGTCCAGTTCTCACAATGAACTAGTTGTTTATTTGCATGCATATTACTAGGATATTGGCTGTTTATTAGCACTTTTAAAGCACATATTAATGCCTATTCTCCATGACCATATTCTACATATCTTAATCCTACCCAATACCTAAACTGAATGACTACCTACTAACTATTAATAAGCAGTAATTAGGAGTTTGAGGCAAACATTCTCAAAAGTTAGTTAATAGTGAGAATTGGACCCTAATCTAAAGTGTGACCTCCCAGCTTTACTTATTTTGTCCTGTCTTACCTTAACCTCTCTGCAGACCAAATGTGTGCGCTCTCCAGCAAGTCGTGGGGACAAAGAAGAAATACTTCAGCACTTGCCGTAATTGGTACCAAGGGGCCATCTGTGGAAAGAAAGCGTAAGTGTGATGTTTTATGATTTCTGGAGGCTCTCTTTGACAGAAACTGGAAAGTTCCATCTGCTCCAATGGTCAAAGGTGAAAGGTCGCTGTCCCAACTGGTAAGAGTGCGTGAAGACTTCCAACAGTTACATTCACAGATGAATTCCTACTTGAGCTGAGCTCCAAATGCAGCTTAATAGTTGAATTTACAATGCTTCCTGTTCAAATGACTTTGTAAAATACAAAAATAGACAGCAACAGTAGATTTATAGTTCAACATGGCTGCCAAAACAAAGACAAAGAATTGCTCTACAGCGACAAACCAAATTCCAAGTGTTTCTACGGCACAAACCACCGGAGAGCTGCAGAACCTTAATTGGTATAAAATGGTGAGACCCACTGACGTTGTCAGGACATGCCATTGATGATTAAAGAAAGCAGTAGAAGTCGCCTGGAGTGCTTGGCTTGTGTTGAAACACATTTCCTTAAATTTCTGTCCTAGGGCAAAAATACACAGCTGTCTACAAGGTGGAAATGTCAGCAGGCTCTTTTGTTTTTTGAGAAGCTCTTTGGCAAAACTAAGTCAACTTAATGATGTGTGAAATGTAAAACAACAACAGCAAAAAAAAAAAAAATTCAACATCTAGATCAACAATTTACCGTAAGATGAGCGGCAATGTCCTACTGTGAAGGCTCCAGTAATGAGGTTGTGGTTTCTGGAGGCCAACATGGTCAACCACAACCGTTGATTCATGTAGAGATTGTAATGCCTCCGGTTTCTTTTCCTTTTTTTGTGGTTGGAAAAGAGTGGAACAACAGCATAAAGAGTTTTCCTCCAGTGGTTTCAAACTTCCTTAGTTGCAAAGCCAGACTTGCCTGAGATATTCTGTAGATTTTCTGCTTATCTTGCAGTTTTGTATATCGAAAAGCCAGGAACTGTTCTGCTCTGGGGATATTCTCCCCATTACATAGCGGTCTGGCAATTTTTGTAATTATCTGGTTTAGTGTGCTTAGCATGCATTAGTGAGATGAGTATGACAGTCTTAGATCTCCTTCAAAGATCGGTGCGGAAAAAAAAAGTTATATCACTGATGGTGTCTCAATGTGCAGATGAGAGAAGTTTGAGAATTACTACATGTTGTAGTGTCTGTTTTCAGTCAAGTCATTGGTTTGATGTTCTACAAAGCTTATTTCTATATATTTTGTTAGAAATGTCCACCGTCTGATGGTTTTAGCTCCACACTAATGGTTTGAACATTTGCATAATGTTGTGGATCCTTTGAACTGTTGACTCACAAGGGAGAAAATCTGACCTTCTCCCCAATGATTCATGTGGATGCATTCCCTTAGCATGTCTGGTCAACAGGAGTCATGTCTTCCTCCCGTTTTGGGGAGAGATGCTTTAGAAGCTCATGTTCTAGTGGGGCTCTAATGATCTCATCAGCTATCCTTTCCCAGCACTTCATTTCTATGAGCCAAAACTATTGCTTCTGGATCCTCAGTACGGCGGTCACATAGAGGACAGCTTTGAAATCCCCATTAGTTTCTTAGTCTCGTGATTGCTCAATCTCAGGGACTGTCAGTGTCCACTCTTCCACAGAACTCACCACTGACTGTCAGTTCTCATTTGGTGATCTGCAGGCTGTGTTATCTTTCTGCGGAATTCAGCAACATGGAACCATTTTGCTGGTGTGGAGATTTCCATGTGCACTAACCCTGACTAGTGTTTCTCTCTGAATCTCCACCACTGCTGGAGTTTGTTTATTATCAGCAGCTTGGAGAACTTCTCAAGGGATTGTTACACTCCAGGGGTGTTTTCTCAGAGGACCTTATAAAAAACCTGTTTCCCATTAACAGGTATTTAGTAACTCTACAATATGGCTGCTGTATAGTTGGTATAATTAGCTTAGGTGAGTTTTATTGAACCCATTATTCATATTAAGAGCCTGTTATAGTGCATATGAACTTGCAACTGGCTAAACACGCACTAAAGGGAATGGGGGGAAAAAAGAAAGAAAAAAAAAGAATTATGCACAAAAATACCTTGGTCTGACAGAAGATATTTTTGGTGGCATTTGAAATTATAATTGAAGTTCTGAAGTACAACAGTGAGGATTTTCTTCTTTTACAAGATGCTTAATAAAATAGTACACATATGTTTCGATATATATTCAGATGATTTAATAACATAGTTTTTAAGATAATTTCAGTTTTATATTTTCTTTTTAGATTATATATTTTTGTTTCTTAATGCTACCGGACAAAATGACTTCTCATCCATGAGATTCCATTTGTGTGTTTATGGAAACATTTAAAAGCTTGGTTTGAAGGATTAAAGGCCGTTTTCAATGAAAACAGAAAAAAACAGAATGCAACCTCCATTACTGGAAAACTGCTGATTCGACATTTCCTTCCCATTGTACATTGTAACTTCCAAACCAAGGGTTTTCACTGGGTTATAAATTTACTTTAACGGCTTCCTGGATCCAAAAAATACCCCTCAGCCTTACTAAACCACCAAGTTGGTCTCAGCACTTGGCTTCAGGGCACTTTAAGTATTAATGCAATGCTATGACAACATAATGATAGAGGAATAAGGCACAAACCTCGGGACCACATAGCATGTTTATGTACAAAGACAGTTAATGGTTGCCATATGGAAAGACTGTCTGTCCAATACCATGAACTGCTAGCATTAAAACCAGGATAGCTTGTAACGACGTGAGAATGGCATCCAGGAAGAAGAAAAAAATGAATTTGAGCCTGTACATTACCAGTATTTTATTTTTTCAAGGGGCACCAAATGTCTGGGCTTCAATATTCACTTAACACATGTTCTTCTGCTTTTATGTTTTCCCTCCCTTTGTCCAGGACCGTGTTGTATGAGTGTTGCCCAGGTTACATGAAGTTGGATGGCTTGAGAGGCTGTCCTGCAGGTTGGTTGATTTCGTAATAGTTACTTACTGACCAGTCTGACATTGGAATGTCATAAAAGTCTGGTTGCATTGTCAATAAAAAACACATTTACAATGATAAGTACGCCAAGTATGATTGATATCTAGTTTGAATGTTATCATGTAGGAAAACATTTTTATTAGGCTGCAATCTTGAGGCTAATCTGTGTCACTTTCCTTGCAGTTGCTCCCATTGACAACGTTTATGGCACCCTCGGCCTGGTCAAAGCCAAAAATACCCAGGACTACTCTGCTTTATCCAAACTACGGGAAGAGATTGAAGGTTCCGGGTCGTACACCTTCTTTGCACCCAGTAATGATGCATGGGATCTTCTGGATACGGTATCATCTTGTTCCTTCTATATTCAGCACAAACATGGAAATTGAGTAATTCCTTGACTGTTTTGCATTGGCTTCCTCTCTGTTCTATAGGAGGTGAGGAATGCTCTGGTGAGCAATGTTAATATTGAGCTGTATAATGCTCTGCACTACCACATGGTCAACAAACGGCTTCTCACCAAAGACCTCAAGAACGGAATGACCGTAACCTCCATGTACAACGACTTGAGCCTGCTCATCAATCATTACTCCAATGGGGTAATTTGATATCTTGAGAAATGGAAGGTTATGTTTCAGGTTACTTTCTTCTTTGTGAGGGACTAAATGTACACATGGTTCTTGTTCAGGTTGTCACAGTGAACTGTGCCAGGATCATTCACGGCAACCAGGTGGCCACCAACGGAGTGGTCCACCTCATTGACCGCGTCATCACAGCTGTTGGCAACACCATTCAGGATATAATCGAAGTCGACGATGAACTGAGCACTTTGAGTGTAAGTGTTAAGAAAACTTGGAGCTGTGTAGTTCATGAACCAAACCAATTAACCAAAAGTTGTTTATGCTCCATTTCTTTTCCAGACTGTGGCTACTGAATCCGGTTTGATTGAGAAGCTGGGTCAGCCGGGACACTTCACCCTTTTCGCTCCCACCAACGATGCCTTTGAAAATCTGGATAGAGAGGTTATGGATAGGCTTATGAAAGACAAGGTTTCCCTCCAAGGTAAACCGAAGACGTAAAGACCCATGATTTCCCATTGCCCTATTCTCAAATGCAGTCCTTTAAGTTGTCGAAAGGGACACGTTAAATCCCATATTGATGGCAGACTTGGCACAAAGAAAGGCTTTATTCTTATTTAATGAGACAAAGATGCAGGAAATCAAGGATCTGGCAGTTCCCTCGTGCCGTGTTTGTTGATATGAGTCAACTGAGTGAGGCCAAGGATTATTGTGCCCCCTTTCAAACCAGATGGGCCCGCTGCACCCCGAGCTGTAGACCTGGAATTCTCAGACAGTTGGCAAACAGTGCCATAACAACACTTATAGGACTACTTTGAGATTTAGACAGGGTTACAGTTGAGCCACTTGGAGAAGAGTTCAAATCTAAAGGTTCTCGGCAGCAGAACTGAAGTATATGGGTACGTCTTACAGTATTTTCAGAATACTGTGGTTGATGTTTGCTTAGGAGTTGCATTAACTTTCTCAGTGATCATGTAAAAGAATGAAATACTACCCCACTCTCATGAATATAAGGTTTGTCAGAAATGCCCTGAGGCTCATATTAACTGCTTGAGTGAAAACTAAAATAAGACCAATATTATGGCCAAATCTGTTGTGCCAAGCGGAAAGACATTTGATCTGCTACTTAAGCAACTTTCATTGAGGGAAGCCATGGAAATGAAAAAGAAAAACTCAAAGCTTAACCTTATACTGATGCATTGTACAGTTAACGATTGAATCCATATAAGAACAACATATTTAACACCATGAACAATACAGTGAGATGATAGCCAGCTTGAACATTAGCGCCCATTTGGATCCAGTGGTTTATGTTTTCCAGAGGGATGCAGAATACATTTTGTAACCATTAAAGCGATAATGTTCATTGTAAGGGCCAAAGGAGAAAGATCTAAGACCTTCCGAAAAGAGCATAATCCTTGTCTTGCCAGAGACCTATAGACAGGAAACAGCTGTTAGCTTTACGATCCAGTGAAAAATGGTGGCGATGGGATCTCTGCCCTCTTATTAGTCCCTAGACTTTTGACTTGAGACTCGCTCTATTTCCAGTCAAATGGTTTGTTGCTGCTAAGAGACTCTCACTCATAGAGGACCCAAAGGCTCCCAAGGCTCCCCAGGATCCCTTTTGGGAACTAATTGGAGATGCAATGACATAATGGATTGCATGCATATCTACATAATCTATATATGAAATCACAGAATTTAAATAGTCTTTAACAAATATTAAAGGTAATGAAATCAAAGTCCATGTTGAAGCTACTGTGTCTATATGCTAGTGTAAGCCTAGCAGATATATGTATTTTAAATTTACAACCATTCTCTCAGGAAAACTGTGCTTGGCAGGTGATTTCATGCTCATTCATTTAAAGCAAATACTGTGTTAAATCACTGTGCAAAATTGTCATTTAGCATGTTTGTATGAAGCATTTTTAAACAGACTCATTTCCATTTGTGATTTTTACCTGATGTGGTACGTTCTAAACACCAAAAAAAATATAACTGATGAATTTTTTTCCATGATTTCCTCATATTTCAAGAGGCGTGTAAGAGGAATAACAGATGTGCTCAGTGCTCGGATGACAGAGACTGATGTTTCTTCTCTTCCAGCTCTCCTCAACTACCATCTGTTGAACTCTGTTCAGTGCTCTGAGGCCATCATGGCCGGCACGTCTCATGAGACCCTGGAGGGCAGCAATATTGAGATTGGCTGCGATGGCGATAGCCTTACAGTCAATGGCATAAAGATGGTACTCAAGAAGGACATTGTCACCAGCAATGGAGTCATCCACCTCATCGATCAAGTCCTCATGCCCGACTCTGGTAAGCTTATCCTATCAGTCTCTTTTATCTTTTTTTCTGAGAATGCAGAAATTACTGAAGTAGCCTCTAAATGCTGTAATTTTGCTTTTTTTTAAAAAAGCTAAACAGGTTATGCAGCTGGTTGGACAATCTCAGGCCACCTATGGTGACATGTTGACAGAGCTAGGCTTGTCTGCAGCCATGAGACCCGAGGCTGAGTACACGCTCCTGGCTCCACTCAACGCAGCCTTCAACGGTGAGCAAATACATGTCAATCTCCCTCTCCCTCTGTTTAACTAACTTCCATAGTCTCCTTGCCTTTACTCAGCTGCTTGTTTCTTCTCTGTCATTGTCTGTTTTAATTCTACCTTAGCAAGACCTCTGTTTTTTCAATTGCTGATGTGCCTTGCCTTTGTTAAGTTCTGCTGTCCCATAACTATAACTTTGATTCCTCGCGGGATAGCAGGTGTAAAAACATATGATTCATTCAATGCCTGTACATGGAAAATGGCAGCTTCCGTTAATCTATGGGCCTCATGGGCTTCCGGCACTGAAAAGATGTTGAAAGAAAGAGAAGATGAAAACGTCTGATATCCCACCTCCCATATAGAGCGTTTCAGACCTCACAGGAGGCTAAGCTGGATCTTTCACCTCATCATCACATGTTTGTAGTTCATTTGTGGCTAATGACAGGTGAACATATTCATCACATTATATTTAAAGGGGTAAATCGTTCCTTTTACTAGGCTGTATGGGGGAAAGGGATAGTGCCTGCGGTTACAATAACCGAAAGTCCTGTCTGGGAATGCACATTCTACAAACTGCTCACCACGAAAGGCTGGTCAAGTCTTTACATGTTGCAGTTTGAAACATCAACATTTTTACAGCCTCTTTGGTTATGTTTTAATATGGAAGAGGTTAATTGGTATTTTTAATCGTTCTAAATTCGAGTTACGTTATATCATGTTCTTGATTATGCAAATGTTATCACAACACTTTTTTGTCATGATGGTAAACCAAACCAAGTCCAAATATTTGTTTTCCTCTGCAATCCAGATGAGGTGATGTCCATGGACCAGAGCTTCCTGAAGATCATTCTTGAAAACCACATAATCAAGAACAAGGTTGTGCTGAGTCAGCTGTACAATGGTCAGCGCCTGGAAACACTCGCAGGGAAATTTCTTAGAGTCTTCGTCTACCGCACAGTCAGTTGTTTTATGTCTTTGTTCTTGATTTTCTTATGATTTAGAATCTTCCATTTGGCAAAAAAAATATATATTTATATATATTAATTAATCAACTAATTAAAATTCAGAAATGCAGTTTTCTCTCAATTACTTACAGTGATATTTATTGTAATAGCTCAAATAGTTTCCATTAGTAGACTCAGAAGAAGTGAACTGTCTTGTAATATTTTACCTATGAAGGCAGTCTGCATTGAGAATGCCTGCTTGATCCGTGGAAGCAGAGAGGGAAGTAACGGTGCCCTCCATCTCATGAAGACCCTGATCACGGCACCAGAGTCCACTATGTACCAACTTCTGGTGAAAAACGGAGCATTCAAGTAAGAAAAAGTGAATTTTTATCTGGTCAAACTGAAGATCGCTTTCTTGTCCTTGTGACTATCACTTCATTGCTGCAGGATCTTTTTGTCTCTGATGGAAGCAGCTGGTCTGACTGATATGCTCAAGCAGGAAGGAGATTTCACACTTTTTGCCCCTACAGATGAGGCTTTTGCAGGGCTCAGTGAGAGAGACTTGTCTCTTTTGAAGAGTGAGTTCTTTCATACATGTCATTTTCAAGGCACACCACATCTAGAATTACTGTTTAGCTTGGTTTTATTCAGGATTAATGAGATTAAAGATGAAAGACGGAGAATACAGGATATGACAGCGTCTCTTCTCTGTGATCAGGTGACGCTAACGCCCTCAGAGCCATTCTGCTCTATCACTTCAGTAACGGTGTCTTCATCGGCGGAGGCTTGGAGACTGGAGTCACTAACCTCCTCAAAACTCTCCAGGGCAGCAATTTGAAGGTGTTGTATGTAAGTATCAAGCACTCCTGCAGTCCAGCCTTGAAATTAATTTCAAGTCATAACATCTGTTATAGGAACACATGCAAGAACCTTCATCAGATTATATGATTCCGCTCTGTAATATAGAGTTTTATGGCGGGAATTTCCTGTGAGTAAAATTAAACCATGCTTTGTAGTAAATCACTTACCTTGATACAACCTCTGATTTATATGTAGAAGAAAAACTGAATTTATTTGATTTACGGAAGTATTAAGCAGGTACAGAATGTTTTTATGATTATCAGGTATTTTTTTTGTAACCCTAATATACCTTTACATTGGGAAGGTCGTGTACATCTTTGGTTAGATAAAATGTTGTTGTAAGGTTATACTTTAAGAGTAAATCATGTCAAATAACATAAAAAGTCTAAATTAGCTCTCAATATATTATTTGATATTACTAAATCTGAATACGTTAGCTTACACCAATGAAAATAAAAATTAATATTCAGATCAGTAATGCTCCTAAACATAACAAGAACCTGTATTATCATTCTTTACATTTATTATATATATATATATATATATATATATATATACACATACACATACATATATATATATATATATATATATATATATATATATATATATAGTAGTGTATTTTCCTATTTATTCATTTTTATAGTAGAGATGTATATACATTAATATCATTTATTTGTTATACATTTTAGCACTTTTTGTCTGTTTGATTTTTGTTGTTATTGTACTTGTTTGTTAAAATGAAAAATTAGCAAATATTACATAACATTATAATATATACTATGAATGTTTTATGATAAAATTTATTTATTGCAAAAAATATTGCAATTTTCAGGCAAATCAGAGCATGCAGGTCAACACTGTGAAAGTTCCTGAGTCTGATATAATGGCCACAAATGGAGTTGTTCACTTCGTCAGGACTCTTCTGTACCCTGAGGGTGAGAGTTGAAATTGCAGTTATTGTGATGTTTTTCTTTTTTCATTTTTCAAGAACTACTAAATGTTTGTTTTATTTTAAAAGATATACCTGTTGGTAGCCAGGAACTCCGTTCACTCCTGACAAGAATCATCCGATACATCCAGATTAAGGTATTGAATTGCAACATGCAACAAGCATGAATTCATTCACAGAAAGACCCATTTAGGGGCTCGTTTGCCCTGAGGATCTGTACTCGATTATGTGCAACCAAATTCAGCCTTCATGCCATAATATGATCTCCCAAAACAGATGTCCAGTGGGATCCTAATGCCATCTTTTCTTTATTTGTGTAATTCTACCGCCATGCCTAAAAAGTCTAATAGACGGGATATTTACATAAGTGAATTACTGTGTCAACGTGTATTTTCTTTCCTTTGTAGTATGTTTCTGGATACAGATTTCAGGAGATCCCTCTGACATTTATGAGTATGTATATCAAAAATGGTTTTCATTTCAGCGCAATCAGTTTCTTTTTATCTGTTTTCTCAACGATTCGGTTTTCTTGAAATCTGACAATCATGTTTCACCTTTTTCCCTCTAGGAAGAGTCATCACAGGTAATTGACACCATGAAACTCATTGCTCATGAGAGAGCTAGATTACTACTTTCTGCTGCATGAAGATTGTTTGTTTTATTAGTCCTGTGTTTCTTATATATGCAGTTCCTGGTGATGTTACAAAAGTCACCAGAGTCATCCAGGGAGATCCTACCATCACCAAGGTGACACGGGTTATTGAGGGCGACCCTAGGATTACGAAGGTTACCCGTGTGATTGAGGGTCAACCTTCTATCACTAAAGTCACCAGGGTAATCGAAGGACAGCCTTCCATGACTAAGGTTACGAGAGTCATCGAAGGGGATCCAACTATGACCAAAGTCACCAGAGTCGTTGAAGGTAAACACCATTAAACACATCAATGATAGTTATTGCACATATCATTGATTTAAAGCTATTGTCATGTAAACAATGTTCAATGTAAATCATAAATTTATTGTGTAACACATTAGTTTAGGGTCCAACTGTCTCTATTAAGTAGTTGCTTATTAGCATGCATATTACTAGCATATTGGCTGTTTATTAGTACTTTTAAAGCACATATTAATGCCTTATTCTGTATGACCATATTCTAGATCCCTTTATCCTACCCAATACCTAAACATAACGACTACCTTAGTAACTATTAATAAGCCATAATTGGGGTTAATTGAGGCAAAAGTCATAGTTAATAGTTAGTTAATAGTGAGAATTGGACCCAAATCTAACGTGTGGCCACTTATTGAAATTTCATTGAATGAAAAAGGATTTATACCAATGTTTGACTGATCCTCTGTTGTGCCATTTCTACCACAACCAACAATTTGTTGACTAATAAAGATCTTTAAAAAGTCACTTGGTGAGATAAGTGTAAGTAAAGTAAATATATTTGTTGTAATTTTGTCAGTATTACAGTCAGATTTTGCTTATTTTTGTTACATTGTTTTAGTTTGCAAAAAGTTTTAGTAAAATGCTAGCTATGAAATGACCAGCCAAACATTGTATTCTTAAAATGTTTAAAATGTAATTTTCACCAAACAACGTTATTAAACATATGCAATACAATAATATAAGATGTGATGAAAATGACGATTAAACGAATAACAGAATTCTCTTGTGATGCATTGATCGCAAGTGTGATTGCAAGTCCACTTGGCCAAATGCACCCATAGCTAAAGAAATGCCCTAATAACTATGAATGACAACTCAATGTGTTGCCTTTTAGTCATACTTATACTCCAAATGTTTGGTCATTCTCCAAAGGACAAATGTGTGATAATGTGACTTGGAATATGTCTATGAAAACCAAGTGTGATATTTCCCAACAGTGCGTGTTGCTCAAGCAATGAACCCATCATTTCCTGGACCTGGATTTCACAAGTATTGACACATGCTTAATATTTTGTATCAACAGGTCCTGAATATTCAGTCTCCAGCTCCTCCGATATGGAGCTTTATGGTAGTGTGACACTTTGAACCCTTTATTAGCATGCTAGCATCAGAGCTAACAGTTAACCTCATTTTGTCTTCCTCATTCCAAATCTTTTTTTCCTTAAAGTTTATCCTATTCCAGGTTACAGCATACAATGTCTTTCAATTGTGCTAAGGGTACTGGTAAAAGACAACTAAAACTTTTGATTTATTGTTTTTCCTTTTATACTCTTTTGGAATTAGCTATGCTACAAGCTGCGGAGTAAAGCAGACCCAGTCAACCACTGAACTCTACTCCCTTTTCCTTTTCTCTCTAGTTCTTCATGTATAATCAGATAAATGTCAGTATTATTCATCATTTCTTCTTCTTCTTTCACACTAGATTTCAGCGAGGACCCTGAAAGCATCACTAGTTACATTAAAGGTGAGATTCTAACATTTGCAAAGCTATGTCAAGCTAAACTGTCCCAAAATGGTTGACCTCTTTGTCTTTTGCTAATCTGTTTCCAGAGGGAAGACGGGTGCCTGGAAGAAGGCCAGGTAAATAATACACTAAACATAAGTTTGACACTTTGAGATTTTGTGATGTTTTATATTGCATGCACATTGATTGAACAAGCAATGTGCTACAAGCTTTGATCTCTGTGACCTCTCTTTTCATAATCTCAGGAATACCCCGGAGGAGAGTCTAGATCTAGACTGGGCAGAAAGAGCACAAGTTAAAAACAAGACCTGAAGAGTAGCTACTTCCTTCATTTATTTGCGCAGTGGTCCAGAACCTACCAGGTTGAAGTTGAGTTTAAGGCAAAAGAAAAACAAACTCAATATTGATCATTCCTGTTTGTTCCAGAGATAATGGTGAATTTTGTTCAAGTACATTTGGTCCACATGGGGATACAAAATTCCCCAAATGTGTATATAAATAAGCTCTCTCTCTTTTTTGTTGTAAAGTATGGTCTGAAAAATCACTGTTTCATCTTCGTCATGAATAAATGATCATATGCAATGTTACACAAAACAACATTTGATGTTTTTGTTACATGATTTGGAAACATTTGTACAACCATGCATTACCGTTTGTATGAAACAACTCAAAGAATTAATGCGTTCATATACATGGTATATGGAACAATGAACAAATACCTAAAACCAGCACAATGAATTTATTTTTCTGGGGTACGGTTTACATTTGCATGGACAATGATTTTATGGTGCTCGTGTTTAGATGGTGTAAAATCTAAAATAAAGATAGAAATTATGCTGCAGTGTTTTGTTAGAAAAATCTAGATTTTTTTTTTCATGTTTCTTTTCATGGTGTGATAGAGGTTTGATTGTTAGTCCTTGGTGTTTTTGTATATGTATGTAAGTGTGTCCATTTGCATAAACCGTGCACAAATGTGCTGCACAATTTTTTTTTTATGTTACCAGTCCAAGGTTATTTGACAAGCAGGTTTTGGCTCCTTTGCATTTATTTTTCAATTTCCATAATAAACTCAACTTTTAGACATGGAATTGTTTGTCAGTTTTTGAAGTAACAAAACCTTAATATTATTTCATTATTTTTATTGTCATTATTATTATTATATATATTATAAAATGTAATATAAAAGTATAACAGGTAGGTAGGTAGGTAGGTAGGTATACAATAGGTACATATTTTAAGCATGAGTTTTACTCAAGGAAGAAAATATTTGTCATGTGGAAATATCTAGAAAAAAATTGAGATGTAGGCTAAAAAAAAAGACCACAGTTTCCAGTATAATGATTCATATTTTAGCACAGAGAGATATCTGCACAAAAAGTCCATATTTATATGAATTTTATAAATTTCTCAGAGCGTACAATGTATTTGTGCATCAACTTTTCCATTTTTCCATTCCTTTTTTTTTGTCTTCCCTAAGGAGATACACATCAATTCTTATTGCCTGAGTTCAAGCAGTCACTGTAATGTGGGATAAGTCAAGGCACACCTTTATTACACATTTTTTTCCATAACTTCATTTTAGCATGTCATACACTGACATTTTGTGTCAATATTGGAATGTAGCGAACATGTTATCTAAAGAAAGTCTGAAAACAAAAAAAACATGTTTCGTCTTTAGCTGTTAAACAACTATTTGAAAACACTCCATGCTGTTTTGTTTTAGCGGTTACAGTAAGAAATGCTGGCTATGTAAGATAATGTTTTTACTTTTACTAAACGGTTTAGACCGGTCAGATTATCAAACTATATACATATATAAACTAAATATAAATGTAAACAGCCAAGCCAACTAAGAAAGCAAAGGCTGAGACCATTTTTTTCAGAACGCAAGACTAAACTTGCTGGTGCTCTTTTCTATATAGAGGTGGAGGTCAAAGCGGGACATTTCAGACCGGGGCTAGTGGTGACATGCACTCCGCTGAAGTTTGCATATAATGCAGCTGGATTGATTTAAGCTGAATCCAAGAACTACAGTCAGATACCAGCATGATTTTTCTGACAAGTGATGTTTGAGTCACTTCACTTTAGCTATTCTAATTATGAGAGCAGCAAAGCTTGCGAACATTTCCTAAGCTTTTGTTCCATCATGTTATATATCCAAATGATATATCACTATCTTTCATTAGCAGCAGGGCCGTCGCTAGAGGGGAGAAAAGTGGTCACAATTCTTTGGGGGAGGCCCCAGCGTTTTTCACTGGGGAAGGCTCACAGTAATAACCTGCACTGGGGCCCCGGATCCCCTATAGCTACAGCCCTGAGTAGCATTTATGTAAGAGCCCAGCCCTCAATAGCTTGTTCAGGCAAGAGGGGCAACACAAAGCAGCGAGCTGGGAAACGGATTGTTCGGCACATTCTGGTGGGTTCCAACTCATACACTCCCTCTGAAACGATCTATCCGGATATTTGAAATGATACGGAAATTTGTTGGGTGTGATTACTTTTTGAATCAGTGCATCTTCAGTATAAATGTACAATACACTACAACTATAAAGTATGGTCAAGGGTGTCACAATAGGGAAGGAAATACTATTGCAACTTCCATTTCATGCCAACTTTAAAATGTACACTCATATGAACACTTGTGACAGACATAAACAGGTTCAGCCATGCCTAAAGGGGCAAAAATCAAAAGCACCAGACCTTTACATCTCAACAACAACAAATTATTTCCAGCCGTTGCAATTATGTGACATATCTGAAATGGGGAGTTACACTGAAGAGGAAGAACCATCGCTGGATTTATTAATACCCCAATTTGGATTATTAAAATACCGTACGGATGAAAATCCTGGCCTTGGTTGGCTATCCATGGACTCCCTACATTGCAGACTTTATGAGTGGTTGAAATGGATTGCTGTATTTACTAAATGATACAGTGTTGTACTTAACTTTCTTTTACTTTCTTCCCTCCTCTTTTCTTTTCCTTTCCTAGTGTAGTTGAATGGATTTTCATGATAGTGGAAAGAAGTGTTTAAAACTAATGAATGAATATAAAAAGTTTTTACAATGTCTTCAGAAGATGCCAACTAAAAAAGGTAAGCCAACTAAACAGAAAGGAAAAACAAGAAATACAAACACAAAGACAAAAAGATAACTAAACTGACCATAACTCTGACATACACATACATACACATGTTAGGGTGTTATGGGGACATTCCATAGGCGTTTTAAAAATGTTTATCTTTTTACCTAAAGAGTGCATATTAGGCTACATATTGGTACCAAAAGTGTACATATAAGTGCCTAAATGATAGATATTAGAACTATTTTTTTCTGAGAGTTTACCTATCACAGAAAACTTTCTGAATTTGTACATTTTCAAAAAAAAAAAAAAATTATGTATGATTCATGCTGTTTTCATCATGGGGACAAGGATTTTGGATATTGCTATTTTTGGGGGACATTTTATAGGATACACCTGAGACACACACACACACACACACACACACACACACACACACACACACACACACACACACACACACACACACACACACACACACACACACACACACACACTATAGGAAATCCTAAAAAAATCTACTTAAGCATTTGAAATGAATCAAATACTGGATCAATCATCTCATATTTTATTATATCAAAGCTGACATAGCCTATACATAAAAACAAAATATATTGTCATGCAGAGCTGACAATATAGAGATATGAGACATGAGATATACTGACACTATCACATGCTGGAGAACACAAATACTTGAATATTTTGGGAGGACACTAAACTCAGGAAATGTCCAATGGTTCATCTATTACCAGTTCATTCATGTTGTTTTCATAATATTTTTATTATGTTGGATTCCTTCCATCTTTGGAACTACTTTACTTTAGCAGCCTGTTTAGCTAACTAGCAGAGGAATTATCTAGCTCTCCATCCTGGTCTTGGAAGGTCTTAAGCTCTCTGAATTTTTTCACACATAATAAGGTAATAATTGCGTGGACAGCTCCACCTGAATCAGCATTCCAGTATGTCACAGTTGGATCATAGACACAAGGATTTTGAAGAAACGCTATCTCAATTTACATAACCTCTATGAAGGATCCAGAATGTGGAGTTTTTGGATTTGCAAATGTTATCCCTTGTTTTGTTTTGTTTTTGTCAGAGATCTCACGTTTGTCTTCACAACACACATGGCACATGCTGATACCAACTAAAGCCACATAACTGGTGCGTTTATCTCAGAGCTTTCAACATCTCATACTGTAGGGTTAGTGCATGTTAAATCTTCATTAGAGCCCTCTTAAGTTGCTTATCTTCTCAATGAAAGACCATTTGACTTTGCATATATGGGCTACTTGAGCTTTGAGTTGAGTAGACAAAAAATGACAAATAATTGGGTTTCCAGATGTTTTCAGTTTCCAGCTGAAACTGTTTCCAGCAGTTTCAATGCTAATAGATTCTGCATAAACATAGTAGTCAAAACATGGCACATCATAATTCGTAATAGTCCAAACAGTGAGTATTCTATCCTTTTATATGTATATATAGATTACTTACAAATTGTAGTCCTTTACTGATTCCAAATTACATGACAAAAATTGTAGTTAATAACGTAATCCATTACATTACACATTTTAAGTAATATAATCAGACTACTTTTTGTTTAGTTTTAGATTCATTTTTACCTAACTCATTTATTATATTGAATTGAATAGGATAATATTGTACCATATTGATATAAAAATACAAAGAGAAGGTAAATATATTACATTCTTTGTAATCAACAACACAAAGTGCATTAAACATTAAGTCATGGTTTCCCAGACTGTGTTTCGTGAAGGAACTGCAGGGGCTTTGTGAGTTTAATGAACAGCTATTAATAATTTTTAAAAATGATTTAAATAAATACTTTAAAAAAAATTTAAATCAGGAGTTGATTCGATATGCAATGTTGAGAAAACACTTCTTAAAAGTTAAATTATTTCTGTAAAACCAGTGATCAAATGATGTGTGGCCTCTCAATTTAGAAGACTTTCTGAATGTATAAATTATGTTTTTTTTAGAAAGGAAAATTTTAAATTCAAAATTATGACTGATTTACTGCCATTGTACGAATAATGTGTAGCCTAATCAGCCTAATCAATTAAAAAGTAACTGTAGTCTAATTACGAGTATTTTAAAACGTAATATAATCTAATTACAAGTACATAATTATATTACTTAATTTTTTTAATATGTTTAATATGTAGGAGAAAAAAACATCTACAGAGAAAAAGGGATAAAAGATAACTGTATATCATAAACTAATTTATATTAATCATTAAAACACACTGTTGAAGACATGCAATGTCTAGTGAAAGTATAGATGTTTTCTAAATCTTTTTTTATATATAAATGCTGGAAAACTTTTTTTTTTTTTTAACCGTTGTAAATATTTTTGGTAACACTTTATTTCGATAGTCCACTTTAGACATACTAAGTAACTTTGCAGCTACGAGTCAACTAACTGTCATCAGAGTATTAGTAGACTGTCTGCTTACAGTAATATCTGCTAACACTTTATTTTGTTGGTCCCTCAAGAGATATTCTACTGACTATAAGTAAATTGGAAACTACAAGTCAACTTATTCTCCTAACCTGAACCCTAACACCTAACTGACAGTTTACTACAGCCTACTAATACTCTAATAAAAGAGTTAGTTGAAATGTTACTTATAGTTAGTAGAATGTCTAAAGTGGACTATCGAAATAAAGTGTAACCATATTTTTTAACATGGTGCACTCCTGGATCAGCTCAAGAGAAGTATGTCAGAAAAACACATTTACAGGGCATCCTGAGGAGATGTATGATATTTATGGCTGGATTTGGCCAAAATATATCAGGACATTCTTCCACAATAAACTTGTATGGAAACAATTAAGGACAAACTGCAGACAGTACAAGCAGCAGTGAGATATGGAAGGATTTTTATACTGTTATACTGTTATACTATACTGTTATATTATACTGTTGCTTAATGCTCTGTAGCATGATATTTTTTTCTGCAGTTCCTTGCCCTGCTTCACAGATATAAGTAGTCTGCTTAATATTCTGCAGATATTTCTGCAGCAGCAGTTTTGGCAACCTGTCAAAGTCAGCCTGCTGTGAAATCCTCCTGGTACATTGTAGAGTTCAGGGTGTCATGTAAGTGTAGGTGTGACACCGGAGAGCTGTCTTTTCCAACTAAACACAACCACACACATGGTTTGTATGAAAAACACATTTCCTGTACTCTCTTTTAAATATGGCCATGTGTCACTAAAGAACATTATTATTTTCAGTCTGGTCTTGCATGAACGGAAGCACTCATGGAAATTTTATATAACATGTACATCGGCTTGTTCATCTTCTCAGTGAGCTCTCAACGAACGGCAATGGCGGAGGAGAAAACCCACGATCATTCGAAATACTACTGTTCTTGTGTCATGGAAGTTCATTTTTATATTTCATATCAATGTAATAATGTTTTTATTTGGCAAGTAGTTTGCTTCAGTGTTTCTGCTGCTGCTAGCTTGCCTGTTGATCTGCCTGTTGTGTGCAGTGTGAATTTAGGTTTTGAGTTGATAGATTGCTGGCATCTCATTTCTATTTTGTAAATTTTGTAAATTATTTTAAAATATCTTTTCCACACTTGTAAGATGTAGGGGACGAGTACCGTTCCTTTGTAAATACGGTTTTCTCCCGTTTTTCATTAGATATAGGGAGATAGGATAATTTATTGTATTTTTATTTTCTGTTGGGAATTTAGTTGTTTCTGTCAGGAGCTTGTATTGTGTTTGTTTGCTGTTTTGGCCTTCGTTCACCCCTGAAGATGTGCTTCACTTGTGATCCTGTAAATAAAAGTGTATAAATGATCTTTAATTGCCGATTCCAGCATACAGTATATTCCTGCCTCAACCTATAGGTTGTGACAATAAAAACAATAAATATGCAGTAGAAAAAAAGTAAGACATGCATATAGAAAAATGTTTTAAATTTTGACTGTTCATATTGCCATCATTTTGATCTATTTGCTGCTTGACTGGCTCGTATGGGTGTACACGTTACATAATGCTGTAACCTGGAGGACATTCACCTGCCACCTGCCAAAACACATTTACAACAGCATAACTTGCTTTGAATCCATTGCCAGTATTTATAAACTGATCACAAACAGAACTGAAAGCCACAAAATAGAATATAAATAGGCTCTGTTGTGTCCCATTGGAGATCAGACAGTCTCCAGATGGTATTTGTGAAACTACATCAAAACCATATGAAGTATTAGAGCGATAAAATCTTTGAAGAAATCGGTTTGATCGGTTGCTGATGGATATTTGCCATTATATTACATAAGTAGTAGGATGATTGATTTCAGTCAGCAGAATTTCAGTCACTGGCTTCACTCCATCACAATCAGGTATTCATTACTAGTCTTCATTCCATTTTGTTCATTTAGCATATTATGAATTTGATCATTTATTTCTTTGGTATTAATTGTCATAAATTAATGCTGACTGGCAAATTGACACATCATTTCTCACATAAAGCTACGTTTATTGTTATTTTACATTGATCTGCCTGTATACGTTGTATTGTTGAGCACATAGGCTTAAAAAGGCTAAGGGTTAGGGACTCAAAAACATTCAAGATAATATCCTATATAATATAATTGTCACAGTCATCACCAGCTCAGTCACCAACTCTGTAACATGTCTGCACTTCACTTCCCAGCATCCCTTCTGGTCCCCACCTGCACTCAGTCAGCCATTACCACACCTGCTGTTGATCATCACCAGATATTGATTCCCTGCAGCTGCACTCCCTCATCAACACAGCCTATATCATCCTATCACCCTCACATAAGACCGCCTGTCTTAGCGTTCACTCGTCATCTGCACAGAGAATCCACTTCAGTCATCGCCAGCTAAGTTACCATCGTCCTTGTACAATTCGCCAGTATCTGGTCCCCGTTGTTCCACCACCACTCCGCTTTTAATAAACAGTGTGTGCACCTAAAACTGTCTGTCTCCTGTGTTTGAGAATAATATTATAATATAGCACAGACCTTACTGTATGTCCTAATATTTGATAATATTCCAAGGCACTGACAGATATCTTTCAAATGAAATGATTGTCACAAGACAAATAATTTATAAAGGACTACGGTTTTTTTTTTCATCATCAAATTGGAGCCAGATAGATCAATTTTACAATATTTGCTCATCCCATGGATAGTTTTATAATACACAGCACTCAATGCTTTTGAGGATCTTAACTTTAAGCTTCAAAGAAGAATTGAAGCCTTATTTCCACAAAAATCGCCCCAAATATCCAGATAACATGTCAGACTAAACTAAATAACAGACTTTAAGCTCTTAATTGATCATCATAAAAACATCTGATATAAAAGCGTCTGCTTTAAGTACACATGCTCAGACTACTGCATCACCTTATGTAATGGTTTTTTTTTTACTAATACTTTATTAGCTATCACAACCTTTTTAATCATCCTGCGATGGTAGATAATGCTGGAAAATATATTCATATGAATCATGGCAAATTAAAGACATAGTTCATCGAAAAATGTCTCTTCAACAGACTTGGATTAAACTGCGTGATTGATATGGATTTAATTTACAATCTCTTTATGAGCTATTATTTGAAGTATCAGAACCTTTGGTATATAGACTTTCAATGGAAGGACAAAAATCTCACAGATTTTATCAAAAATATCTTAATTTGTTTTCAGAAGACGAACAAAAGTCTTACCGATTTGGAAGAACATGAGGGTGAGTAAATGATGAAAGAATTTCATTTTTGGGTGAACAAACCCTTTTGTATTTTAAGTTCATTGCATACATTTATGTAATCAGTACAATTGCCATGCAAGCTTTTTAAAGTTGAATACTTTTTTTTTTTTTTTTTTTTTTTTTACCACGTGCGGTATTGTCAATCAGTTTACGTGTGCCATCCTATTCCAGCTGCACTGGATTTCCCTTTTTGACACAAGAGTCATTTACTTATGCTGAAGGATTGAGCCTGTCAGAGAGATGGAGCAGTTGTTACAGACACTTGCCTTGAGCTGCCAAACTCTTGTCCTCCTCATTTTTCAAGATTGTGTGCATATGTTAGAAAAGAAAGTGGAAGGATCCCCTGAAGGTCAGCTACTGGGAAAGCACTTCCTTTACCAAATTCTTTTCTGTATGTCAAGGTGATGAATTAATCCTTAGCAGTTAGCCAGATGCTGACGAATATCACCACACATGTGGATTACACTGATCTCACATGATACCTCATTTATTTATATTGAAGGACGGCAATGTTTTGACAATCTAAAAGATGTGGTCACATCCATTAAATAGATGATTCTAACATGACAACAAAAAAACTCTTGAGATCAGAAAAAAAAATTGTGGAAGCATGGTATTTGAGTGTTTACAAATAGTGTCTGAGACCCAGCTGAAATTCGTAATAAATTGTGCAAGGATAATTTCTTGCACATAAATTTCTTTCTATGAATGTGTAAGTCTCTAAATACAATATGATTTATTACTTATATGCAATAAAAACAGTTATGCCTAAAGTGCATGGGTAAAATGCTAATTGTATTAAAAAAAAATTTCAGTGAACCTTAACATATACTGTAAGTTAAACCTTGAAGTCCGGGGGTAAAATACACCTATAAAACACACCTTTATTTTATTATATCTATATGTATACACCAAGTAGGCTATCTTTTCTCTTTCACATAAAACTGTATTTCAGCATTATCCAAGGAATCACACAAATGATAAACATTCAAGATGTTCATATAAACAGCTCTTTCAACAAAACTATACGTATTATTCCCTGTTATTTTAAGTATTGGTAAGGGAAACTGATTGATTGTCCCGTTTGTTCAAGGAAGGGAGGACATATTATTCTTATTAACTCCCATTGAGAAGTTTATCCACAAGCTGAATGAACATCTGTGTCAGTATATATACTAGAGACAATCAGACAAACAAACTTTCAAGTGTTGCAAAATGGAAAATTAATAGGTAACATTTTTCAAATGGACAGTTCTATTCTAAATGGTTTAAATAACTCTAAAGGAGAATCTTTTGTGGCCTAGATGGGAATATATATTTTTTAAATTGGGCATGCAGAGACTAAAATCCTGTCCAAAGTCACGCACAGACAAATGATATCAAGCTGAATGCTCACTGAACCATTATGCATTCAATCAAGTTACTCAAATACTAATTTAAGTCCAGATCCAATATATATATATATATATATATATATATATATATATATATATATATATATATATATATATATATATATATATATATATTATAGCTGCTTGTGGGATGTTTGAATGATAATTCAGGATTAGTGTGCCATCTATTTTAACAACTTATGATCAAATACTTCATTATTCATGAATTAATCATTATTAAATAATTATTACTGCTCTCTTTTTAAAATTCTCGTTTTAGACTTCTAATTGATGACCAGTGTTTTGTTTTGCTCTATCCTCTGCGCTTCCGTGTTCATCAGTACGTCAGGTCAGAGGTCACTCTTCAGCCGAAACTAGACTCGCGTACGGCCATTAGCATTTTGTTATATTGTGTGAAAGATTATAAATTATAGGATAATATTTTGAGTGAACTATCCCTTTAAGCCACGTAGATGGGGATCCCGATGTTCATTGAGGCCAGGTTTCCACTACAGTATGTCATGCAAATTAGGGCCAGCTGCCTGCAAAAACAGAGCGCTGTTCCAAGTCTTTGTCCCTCTGCTGATCCAAGACAACAGCAACTGATTGGAGAACAACACTAGTATTTTTATAATGTAATACATGCTCATGTGTATATCTTGAATTAAGTTGGTCTGATAATAGAAGGCTAAAGAAAAACTTAAAATATGAATATAAATACAAAACATAGGGAAACAGACTGGATGATAACCCTCATTCATTTTTCCATCCGGAAAAGGGAACAGAAAATTTACAAAACAGATGTCTTTTCTGAGGCATTTCATAACTTTCTAAATAATATGGCCGCCTGTGAAAGTATTACCACAGTGCAACCAAACCAAAACGAGATCACTGAATCAGTATTTTTGAATATAATATAGTGACTGTTCTGTAATAATAATAATAAAAAAAAAATGAAAATTAAAGGATAGTATTGCACAGCTAGATGTGCTAGATGTAAATACACCATGTGAGTTGTTTAGGATACAGGTTCATATCTCGCCTTGGTCACGTACTGATCCCATTCCCTTAAAGCGATAGTTCACCTAAAAAATGAAAGTTCTGTCATTAATTACTCACCCTCATGTCGTTCAAAACCCTTAACACCTTCGTTCATCTTGGGAACACAAATTAAGATATTTTTGATGAAATCGGAGAGCTCTCTGACCCCATATAGATGGTAACGTCATTACCACTTTCAAGGCCCAGAAAGGTAGGCAATTAAAGGTAGGCCCAGACATTGTTAAAATAGTCCATGTGACTACAGTGGTTCAACCTTAAAGGGATAGTTCACCCAAAAATAAAAATAAGCCCAAGATTTACTCACCCTGAAGCCATGTGTATTCGACATTCTTCTTTTCATCTATTCATGATTAATGATAAAAGTGCTCCAAGCGTCTCCAGGGGTTATTAAAGGCCTTCTGAAGTGAAGCGATGCATTTGTGTAAGAAAAATATATTTAAAACTTTATCGACTAAAATAACTAGCTTCCGACAGACGGCCGTACGCATCGACTTGCGCCAAAAGAGTAACCCTTGAACTTGACGCACAACGTTATGACGGCAAATGATGCCTCTCGTGGTTCAAACCAACGGTGCCGCACAAGCCCTGAAAAGTGAAGCCAAAGCAACTCTATCGCCCTCTGGTGGTTGGTCCCAGTATAGGTCATAAACCCCGCCTCCCCATGAAGTCTAATGGAAGCAAGGGAAACGTCTACGGTTACGTATGTAACCCTCGTTCCCTGAGTAGGGAACGGAGACGTTACGTCGGATGACGACGAATGGGGTTTCGCTTAGAAAGCCTATCAACTTCGAGTATTACAAAACGAGCCAATGGCAAAGAAATGCCATGGGTCTGCGGAATTTGCATGGCGTAGCTCCGCCCCACCTCGTGGGTATAAAAGGAGGAAGCCGGCAGCAAGCAGATATGTTTCTTCGCTGAGGAGCCAAGACTGAGCTCAGGCGATCACCGCGGTACAGCGGAAAGTGGCAGGCAGACGTAACGTCTCCGTTCCCTACTCAGGGAACGAGGGTTACATACGTAACCGTAGACGTTCCCTTTCGTTGTCACTCCGAGTTACGTCGGATGACGACGAATGGGGTTACCAGTCTAATCACGCCACCTTCTCAGCTGTCTTCCAGTGCCCTGCGTAAATCGAGATCCCTGTCAGCCTGGACAAGGGACTCCATATAACACAGGAATACCAAGGTACACTGGGAAGCATATCCCAAGCTTAGGGGAAGTATGCAATTAATGCCAGCCCGGAGGGGGGGGACTTAGAGAATACACATATGACCCGAAGGAAGCATATGGAAAACACTGGGGTGTCCAGCCGCAGGTGGAATATTTCAACCCCAGGGGTGGCAAGGTGGCTTGCCAAGGGAAAGACACACGCTCAGAGAGGCTTACAGTGGAAATACACATGTGGGGGTCGCTCAGAGGAGGGACCATGCACACGGGAGGCACCTAGCCGACGCACAGGCAATAGACACTGGCGCCGACGTCAGGAGTGCTGGAGGAGCTCAGGGCTTTCGGAGAAGCTCACCTGAGGAAAATATCGCACGTATCCAGTCCGTGGAGTGGAATGGCGAGCAAGCGAAGACACCTGAGCGGGTCCGGTACTAGCTGGTTGAAGCGAGTACACGAGAGGACACAGGCTCCACTCGGAGATTATAGAATCTGGCGAATGTGTTAGGTGTCGCCCAGCCTGCAGCTCTGCAGATGTCTGTTAGCGAGGCGCCATGCGCTAGAGCCCAAGAGGACGCCACACTCCGGGTGGAGTGGGCAGTCACACCAAAGGGGGCACGGTCGACCTTGCTGCTGGTAAGCCAAAGCAATGGTGTCCACTATCCAGTGAGACAACCTTTGCTTGGAGAGAGCCTTTCCCTTCAGCTTCCCACCATAACAGACAAAGAGCTGGTCTGAGGTCCTGAAACACTGCGTTCTGTCTACATAGGCGCGGAGAGCGCGTACTGGACAGAGCAGTGCCAAGGCTGGGTCTGCCTCCTCCGAGGGCAGCGCTTGCAGGTTCACCACCTGGTCCCGAAAGGGAGTGGTAGGAACCTTGGGCACATATCCAGGCCGGGGTCTCAGGATCACGTGAGAGTAAGCCGGCCCAAATTCCAGGCACGCTTCGTCAACGGAGAATGCGTGCAGGTCCCCAACCCTCTTGATGGAGGCCAGTGCAACCAGGAGCGCTGTCTTCATAGACAGGAACTTAAGCTCGACTGATTGCAGGGGCTCAAAGGGAGCACTCTTCAGGGCAGTTAGAACCACTGAGAGGTCCCAAGAGGGAACGAGAGGAGGACGAGGAGGATTCAGTCTCCTCGCTCCTCTCAGGAACCTGATGATCAGGTCGTGCTTCCCCACCGACTTACCTTCGATGAGGTCATGATGTGCGGCAATGGCGGCAACATAGACCTTCAGGGTGGAGGGAGACAGCCTTCGCTCCAGCCCCTGTTGAAGGAAGGAAAGCAAAACACTGATCGAGCATCTCCGGGGGTCTTCTCGGTGAGAAGAGCACCAGTTGACGAAGAGGTTCCACTTCAACGCATAGACGTGTCTCGTGGACGACGCTCTAGCGGAAGTGATGGTAGCCACCACCGCTGGTGGTAGGGTACTCAAACCTGCCTCGTCCCATCCAGGAGCCACACATGGAGGTTCCAAAGATCGGGACGAGGGTGCCATAGGGTGCCCCGTCCCTGAGAAAGAAGGTTCTTCCTCAGAGGGATCGGCCAGGGAGGTGCTGTCGCGAGGAGTACTAGTTCGGGGAACCAGGTCCGGTTGGGCCAGTAAGGGGCAACCAGAATGACCTGCTCCTCGTCCTCCCTGACCTTGCGCAAAGTGTGCGCAAGAAGGCTCACTGGGGGAAACGCATATTTGCGGCCCTGCGGCCAGCTGTGCGCCAGAGCATCCGTGCCGAGCGTGCCCTCGGTCAGGGAATAGAACTGGGCGCAGTGGGTCGAGTCGTGAGAGGCAAACAGATCTATCTGTGCGTCCCCGAACTGGTACCAAATCAGCTGAACCGACTGGGGATGGAGTCGCCATTCTCCAGGGAGGGGCTGAAGCCGTGAGAGCTCGTCGGCTGCACAGTTCAGCGCTCCGGGAATGAAGATGGCTCGAAGCGACCTCAGATGCTTCTGACTCCACAGGAGGAGGTGGCGAGCGAGTTGTGACATACGGCGGGAGCGTAGACCACCCTGATGGTTGATGTACGCTACAGTGGCGGTATTGTCTGAGCGGACTAGTACGTGTTGACCCCTGAGCAACGCTCGGAAGCGGTGCAGGGCAAGGCGTACTGCCAACAACTCGAGGCAATTGACATGCCATAGCCGCTGGGGTCCTGTCCAGGAGCCCGCAGCAGCATGTCCATTGCACATGGCGCCCCAGCCCGTGGTGGAGGCATCTGTTGAGACAACAACATGCCGGGATGCTCGAGCCAGGGGGACACTGGCCCTGAGAAAATCGAGGTTCGTCCACGGGGTGAAGAACTGACGGCAGGTCGGAGTAACTGGTACTCGGAACGTGCCGTGTTGCCATGCCCACCTCGGGACTCGGTCGCGAAGCCAAAGCTGAAGCGGTCTCATATGAAGCAATCCGAGCGGCGTGACCGCGGCTGCAGATGCCATATGCCCCAGGAGCCTCTGAAAAAGTTTCAGTGGAACCGCACTCTTGCCCTCGAATTGTCTTAGGCAAGTCAGCAGTGACTGCGCGCGCTCGCTCGTAAGCTGCGCGGACATGGCGACCGAGTCGATGTCCATACCGAGAAAAGAGATCCTCTGCACGGGGCAAAGTTTGCTCTTCTCCCAGTTGACCCGAAGGCCCAGACGGGCTAGGTGCCGGAGCACTAGGTCCCTGTGTTCGCAAACCTGATCTCGAGAGTGAGCTAGGATCAGCCAGTCGTCGATATAACTCAGGATGCGAACCCCTTGCTCTCGAAGGGGAACAAGGGCCGCCTCGACGACCTTCGTGAAGATGCGAGGAGACAGGGCTAGCCCGAAAGGGAGAACCGCGTACTGGTATGCCTGCCCCTCGAAAGCAAACCGGAGGAACGGTCTGTGTCGAGGAAGAATGGAGACATGAAAGTAGGCGTCCTTCAGGTCGATCGCTGCAAACCAATCCTGGGGCCGTATGCATTCGAAAACGCGTTTGGCGGTGAGCATCTTGAACGGCATCCGGTGAAGGGAGCGGTTCAGCACGCGCAAGTCCAGGATTGGCCGTAACCCACCGGTTTTCTTGGGGACAATGAAGTAGGGGCTGTAGAAGCCGGACCTCATCTCGGCTGGAGGGACAGTCTCGATTGCACCCTTCGCCAGCAGGGTGGCAATCTCTGCTCTCATGATAGGGGCATTGCCACCGACCAAAGTGGAGCGGACTCCCCTGAAGCGGGGAGGAGACCGTGCGAACTGAATCGCATAGCCGAGCCTGACGGTACGCGCGATCCAGTGGGACAGACGGGGAAGCTCTAGCCAGGCTCCCAGGAACTGAACCAACGGGATCATGCGAGCCACAGGCGTCCCCCCGGAGGGGCAGCGAAGCGGAGTAACTGGCCCAGATGTGGACGGCATAGCGGCCCGGAGAGGGGGCACAGTTAGCAACCGCACCCTGGCAGAGGGGGCCAGGGGAGGACCAGGCTGGTCGTCCCGCGGGGGCCTGCTCTGCCAGGGGTCTGGCGACAGAGGGGGACAGGGGCGAAGCGGTCCGTGGACGGCACGCCGTGTCAACCGCCTCTGGGACAGAGGGGGGCGAGGAGAGCACGGCTTGTGGGCGGCGCTCTGTGTCGCCCGAGAACTCTGTGAGCTCAGGGAAGAGGGGATTGTTTCTGTCTTTAACCACATTAGGGTGCTGCCCACCCGTGGGTGAGCAGCGGGGAGTGGAGAACAAAAGATTCTCCCCCGGCCCTCCACCGGGGGAAGGAGTGGTCCTGCTACCACCTCCTGAGAAACAATCATCATCCCTGAGCAGCCCGTCTCAGGAGCGCCGCTTGGCCCGGCGTTTAGCGGGGGGCGGGGCAGGAGAGGGCTGTGGCGCCTTCTTACGGCTTCCTCCGCGACCGGCCCTGGGTGGAGGCTGCTGCGTGGTCCGGGCGGGAGGGGCGGGAGCCGCAGGAGGGCGCCCTCGGCGGGAAACAGGTCGAGGCGTCTGCCCGGCCGGCAAGGTGGAGGCAGCAGCGGGCCGGCGGGGCAGAATGTGTTTGATGGCCTCGGTCTGTTTCTGGGCAGTTGAAAACTGTTGGGCAAAGTCTTCAACTGCACCGCCGAAGAGGCCGGCCTGGGACAAGGAGGCGTTAAGCAGACGGGTCCGCTCAGCGTCCCGCATGTCAGCCAGGTTCAGCCACAGATGTCGCTCCTGGACCACAGCTGTGGACATCACCAAACCCAGGGAGCGCGCGGTAACCTTCGTCGCCCGGAGAGCAAGGTCGATCACGGCGCGCAGCTCATCAAAGAGCCCTGGGTTTGTCCTACCCTCGTGCATGTCTCTGAGCATCTGGGCCTGGTAGACCTGCAGAGTGGCCATAGCATGCAGTGAAGCAGCCGCCTGTCCCGCCGCTCTGTAAGACTTCGCCACCAGGGTCGACGAAAATCTACAGGCTTTGGATGGGTGCTTAGGCTCGCCCCGAGAAGAAGCACTCTGAGGACATAGTTGCATGGCAACAGAGCGTTCAACCGGGGGAAGCCCAGTGTACCCACGGGCAGCTGCCTCATCGAGGGGAGGAAAGGCGGATGAGACCAGCGAGCGGTCCCGAGAAGACAGGGGGGTCTTCCAGGACTTCGAGATCTCATCATGCACATCCGGGAAGAAAGGTATTGGGGTTTGCCGAGGACGAGGGTCGGCGGCCTTCCCAAAAACCAATCGTCCAGCCGCGAGCGCTCAGGACAGGGTGGAGGCCTCCACTCAAGTCCGATGCTCGCGGCTGCCCGGGAAAGCATGGCCGTCATCTCCGGATCAGACTCGAGCACAGCCGTATGCACACCGGAAGGTGGCAGCTGTGACGAGCCCTCACTTCCAGAAGAGTCAAACCCGCCAAGTGATGCTGCAACAGACATGGCATCTTCCTCTGTAGCTTCAACTGAAGCACGCGGGCCACCAGAGGGTAGACCCGCGGGAATCAGCAGTTCACTAGCGGGCACCGTCATTGAAGAGGGGGGCTGGGGTCGCGGACACATAGTCGGCGCCTTGTTCCAGACCGTAACCCTCAGATCACCCTGGCCACCAGCCGCAGGACGGGGGGTGGATGAGGGGACTCTCACTCTTGCGAGTTCACAGAGTCTCGACCGTAATGACGCGATGGTCATGTTCCCACAGAGAGAACATGAGTCATCCACGAGCGCTGCTCTAGCATGATCAATGCCCAAACATACTATGCAACGCTCGTGCCCATCAGAGTCCGATACCAATCTGCCGCAACCAGAAGTACACGGGCGAGACATCTTTAAAAAGACGTGCCACGTGTAAGCTCTTTTAGTGAGAGAAAACTCAAGTGTTGAAGCACCCGGGGAGAAACGCACCGACTGGCAGACCACTGCAACAGATCAGCAGGAAGCACGCTCTCGCCGTAGATCGCCGTCACACCAACACTCGAGGTACTCGTTTGTAAAGCTGACAATTCAGAGATGGCTTGTGGAGAGAAGAATACACTTGGCTCCGAAGCGAAAACATATCTGCTTGCTGCCGGCTTCCTCCTTTTATACCCACGAGGTGGGGCGGAGTTACGCCATGCAAATTCCGCAGACCCATGGCATTTCTTTGCCATTGGCTCGTTTTGTAATACTCGAAGTTGATAGGCTTTCTAAGCGAAACCCCATTCGTCGTCATCCGACGTAACTCGGAGTGACAACGAAAGGGAACTAAACAAACAAATTACACTTCAAACACATTTTTACCAAAGATGTTTTCTGTTATTTTAGGTAGTTTTTATCACGCTGATGTAAGTTTAAAGGACAATTCCGGCGCAAAATGAACCTAGGGGTAAATAAAACATGGGTACCGAGTCAACCGTTCTCTGGGATGCGTTTTCATGATAATCAAATGTACCCAGTTTTATCTTTAGTTTTAGTTTTACCACAGATGAGTTTATAACGCTAGTATATTGGGCATAGAATAAGTAAAAATAAAAATTGCTAGTTAATACCACTAACAAGGCTCAAAATAGCCCCACACTAACATGGTAGCATAATGAGGGTCTCTACCTGCAAACCGAAGCATTGAGAACTTTGTAAGTGTACAGACAAATTAATAAGGAGATACTTTATAAAGACAGTAGACTTTGCGTATATAGGCAGGAGCCATCTTTGGAAAACAGTCTCGACAGTGGACATTGTACTTTCTTTATAAATGTTTGCAGGTAGAGACCCTAATTTTGCTACCGTGTTAGTTTGGGGCTATTTTGAGCTTTGTTAGTGGTATTAACTAGCGATTTTTATTTTTACTTATTCTATGCCCTATATACTAGCGTTGTCCTTTAAGGTTTGTTTTTTAAAATAAGTTTGGTCTTAGTTAGTTATTTGATGCTATAAAAACGGAAAAGTGACGTCATGATTGACAACTGTTTGATTGACAGCTTGTCTAAACGGTGTAGTCACTGAGGCACCAACTGACTTTTTGGGGGATTTTCGGTAGGAGATTGGAGCTTCAACTTTAATTTCTACATGTCAATAACTATTTATTTCACACTGACACAATGAGTTGCTCTGCAGTAAACTTTGTTGTAACCGTTTCAGCGGGAATGAGAGTGGGACATTGATAACGCGGCTCCACTTCGTGCTCACTACTGCGCAGAAGCAGGTCCCAAATCAGCGCAAGATGTCAGTGCCATATTAAGACTTTGGCGGCTTCACTTTTTACCAATTGAAGAGAGTGAAAGGGGCGTCATCCATCTCTTTTTTACAGTCTATGGTTCAAACAAACAAGACTGTGCAATCGCGTACGTCATTACGTTGTGTGTCAAGTTCAAGGGTTACTCTTTTGGTGTAAACCGATGCGTACGTACATCTACCGGGAGCTAGTTATTTTAGTCTATAAAGTTTTAAATATGGATATTTTTCTTACATGAACGCATCGCTTCAGTTCAGAAGGCCTTTATTGAGTGGAGTGGAGCACTTTGAAAATTAATACTAAGGTGTGCTATTATGGACTTCCGAAGACATACAGCCATTCACTGCCATTATAAAGCTTGGAAGAGCCAGGACATGTTTTAATATAACTCAGATTGTATTCATCTGAAAGAAGAATGTCATATACACCTAGTAAATCATGGGCTAATTTGAATTTTTGGGTGAACTATCCCTTTAATGTTATATGAAGCGACGAGAATACTTTTTGTGCGCAAAAAACAAACAAAAAATTGTGAGTCGGTGTTCTGATGTAAAACTCGGAAGCGCTGCACTGTATTTACAATCTATCTCTGCTTCAAAGGTAACACGGATTGCAAGTTATGGCCTCTTTTTTCCCGCTTGAGGCACTCTTGTATTAGCATGATTCATTTGAATATAAAGCTAAAGGAATTCTATATGCATGCCAAAAAGAAAACTTTTATGTCAAAGCAGGGGCTTTATGCCAGGCCCCTGTTATATTCTATGCTGATGTGCTAAAGAAAATGTTGGCACATGTTTAGAACAAGCTTAAATCGGCCCAGTTTAAAAACCTCAGTGGCAACAGATTAAATTCCGTATTCAATTATTCCAGCCATGGGAAAAGTCCCAGTAACGCATATAGAGTTTTAAAGGAGTATTATTGTTCCAGTGAATTTTACTGAATTCAAATAATGTATTATAATAATTATAATAAATTTGGTATGAAATTATAATGATAGCAAATTAAACATATTTATACATGAGTTATATTCAACAATTATTGAACAGAATGACATTTTCCTATATTTTTGTGTTGCCTACAATTACATATAGGAACTCATGACACGCATGCCACGCTCAGGGCAGTTTTTCTTTCAAGTCTAAGAAAATGTCAGTAAATTACCCCTCACTATTATTTTCACTGATTTCTCCAATTTGTGAATGTTGACGAAAGCTAGAAATGAACCAAACAAGAGAAATCATTCACAGGTTATTAAAAAAAAATGTTTTAGATGACGGAAATCACCTTGGCAATGTTCTAAATGTACTCATCTGCAAGCACTTAGAGGAATGGTTCACTCACTGGTTCACAATTAACACTGTCATTGTAAAGGACCACAAAAGTTCATACTATATTCATTAAACTACATCATGTACTGTATTCCAAATTTTCCAAAATCAATATCTTTGTGTGACAAACGGACAAAAATAAAAATGTTTTCAGAATTTATTTTCCATGGAACACAGTAATAAAGGGTTGGAATGACATGAGGTTGAGTAAATGAGAACAGATTTCTATTTTGTCTTTTAATCTATAAGCTTTAAACTCAGTTGATTGCGCGACCGGACAGATGATGGACAAACCATGGCAGCACTCACCCTTTTGTTTTAAGTTCAAGATGAAGATAATACAAAGAAACCACCTTTATATTTTCCCAACGGCTAAGATTGAACATTTGACCTACTGAATGAATATTTGAGCAATGTCAAGTGAGCTCCTGAGTCACCGGCGCAGCATTAAAACTTCCATATTTGTACAGTGCATAGAAGCCGATCAAATTATTCAGCACCTGATTTAACTTTCTGTCTTTTTGTTAAAACAACAAATCAATGGAAGACAAAAAAACTTTCCAAAATGTGTTTGGTTAGCTGGCAAAGCAGTGAGTCAGTATCCATTTAGTAACCATGATGTAGTGAGGTGTGTGTATGTGTGTGAGACTGTGAGGTATGTCTGGGCAGAATTAGTCAGGGCTTTCGGTGGTGGTTTGGGTAGCATCTGGTACCCTGATGTGCGGTATGATGGTAACAGTCACTCCTAATTAGCTAAGAGCTTTAGCTTCAACCAAACTCAGCTTAAATACTATGATCCTTTGTCTCTATGTCTACCAGTGAAGTCATGATCCAACTTAAATCCATGTAATGGCCTCACAGCAGACAAATTTCAAAGGCTTTCTCTGGAATCTTAATGCACACGGAACAGATAACCATGGCCTCTAGATAAGTTTTATGTAAATTGAAAGGGACAGGTCTGTGGAAGCCAGATCACATGTGCTACAGACTGCAATCCATACCAAAACTTGTCTCACAACAGATCATTAATATTTTAACAGACCCAGAAGGATAGAGTTTTTCGAATATAATGTGCCTCTTTTGAAGGACTCTACAGGCCTCTGTCTAGTTCTCAGGGTAGTAAGATTTAGAGTAGACATTTGGTTGGAAAAGATTTCTTAACATTTACATATATTTGGTACAATATTTTGGCAATTATTATAAGTATTATTTTTTTATTGGAGCTGTGGTCTAGAAGCCCATCAAGCCCCTGCCCCTTTTGTCGCAAAATATATTGTGCCCTTTTCTGATAATTGTAAATAATAATTATTATTATTATAAATATTATAATAAATAACACACTTACACACCCTTGCCACTAACAATAATAATACAAACAAATATTATATTTAAAAAAAAACTTGGCGGAGAAGTGGTAGGCGGAGTTTCCTTTGCAGCGCTTCATACACGCATTTAATGGTTCTCGAGCAGCAGGTAACGTTTAAGCTAATACGGAAAATTACATTTACCCTACCATCACCATGCTTCTCTAAAAGTTGCTGCAGGATGCGATTTGAACTCGATTTGAGACACATTCTGAGTGACAATGTCATTTGTTTTTATCCAAGGAATAAAAGTGCAAGGGGAAATACATCTAACAGTAGGCCTAGTTAAATAAAATCTTAAGTCCATGTCCAACTCTAAATTGTAAGGATCTTTGATTTCATAGTAACGTAGGCTATATCTTAGTTAATTGTTACTGTAGGCTATATCTTAGTTAATACTACAACTGTTAGGCCTAATTGTTTGTTCATGTTATGTCACAGTCAGTGCATTAACTAATGATAACAATTACAACTTTTGATTTTAATGTTTTAGTAAATGCTGAAATTAATATTAACTAAGATTAATAAATGCTGTAGAAGTGCAGTTCATTATTAGCTAATGTTAACTAATGAAACCTTATTGTAAAGTGTTACTGATTCATGATAGCTAACACTGTCTTTCATACATATAATACATACATTAAATTTACAACATCAACAAAACTAAAAATTAATTTTCCATAATTACCTTCTTGATTCTCACTGTTTTGTTTGGTAAAGTAAATAATATTTCGTAACATTATCATAATTTCCCCATTTTTTTTTTATTTGATGTGTTATGTATTCTAATAATAGTATCAACATATTTTCTTAGAATGCCAAGGAAAGAAAGAATAAAAACAAAAAAAATCAACAAGTAATATTTTTTATTTATTTAGTGCCCTTTTTGGTCCCTCCGCCCCTGCCCCGGAGGAGGTCTGTGCACGCCACTGCTATTTTGTATAGCTCTAGGGTGCATTTGGGTTGCGTATAAGTGTGCATTTGCAATCACTTCCCACCTTCGGTTGTGTAAGATGCAATTTTTGGCCAAACTCCATAAAGCGCACATTTCACATAATTTGCAAATTAAAGTTATCATCATTATGGTAGAGTGATCGACAGGTTTTGAGGGCTATATTTCAGAATGCACCATCCAATTAAACACCATTATCTCAACATATTACCACTGCTCACTGTACCACTGAATATTTTCTTCCCTTTTCTTGTAGGGCAGAAAACCTTGCCACTGCATGCTCCAAGTGCATGATACAATCATAGGTGTTAGAAAGTGTTGTATACATCTATATTCTGTTTAAAAGTGTGATAACTGGTCTCCCCGATTTACTTCAAGTGAGTCACTCACTTTTATCAAACATTTTCCACCCTGAAGTACATTTCTGAGAGAGACGTGCCAGAAAAAATAGAACATCCAGTTCTTCTCTCTTCATAAGACACATACTGCTATGAGCAGATACAAACAGACCATTCATTATCACTTCAGCACCATAGGTTTTTTTTTATCTTGAGCCACATCACATCAGTTGTACATACCAGAGTTCGTACATGACGGGATAAACACAAATTATTACAGTTATGCATGATATTAAGACGTTATTTTTTTTATCCATTTAATTGCATAAAAGCATTTTTGAAGAAATACCGATAATATGTTTGTGTATACAGAGTGCCCATTTTCCAACGGTGCCCCTTATGACAAGGGGACATTTGTAATTAGGTTTGGTTAATGTATTAGTTATATTGGCATCAACTGTAAGAACCTTAAATCCTTGGACAAATCTTTTAAGTTCCTCAGACTCAATTTTTCTACATCTTGAAGTAAAATCTGTGGAATTAAGATCTGAGCTTAAACATGTTCCAGTCGCTTATATGCTTTTACAAGTTTACCCTAAATTTCAACTTGCCATGTTTTCAATAAAGAAACATATATATCTGAAGACATAGTGGCCAACTGGCCGTGTTTTACCTCTCTGCTGAATGTTAGAGTCTTGTCAGTTTCTTGGATAAAGAAAAGACAGCATATGCAACAAAGCAATAAATCAGTCCCTCAGAGATATCTTTACAATATATTAGACAGTTATCTCTTACACAACATTCCTTTTGGTTCTACAATACCCATATTAGCTGGCTCTATATTGTCATGCCTTTCAAAGACTTGAATATATATATAGGCACACACACACACACACACACACACACACACACACACACACACACACACACACACACACACACACACACACACACACACACACACACACACACACACACACACACACACACACACACACACACAACACAACACACACACACACACACACACACACACACACACAAACACCACTCGAAGCTTCCATAAAATAATTTTTCATAAAGTTTGGAAATGTTTAAACAAATTACAAGGGCATTCACTGGAAATCATGTCAACAGGTCACCTTGAAGCCCCTGGTATAATCACATAAATGATAAGATACATATTTGATATAATTTAATCACTTATTTTATTTATTACGGTTTTTTTTATTTTTTATTAAGGATTCGTTTGTCACACAAAGGCTTAATTTTTCTTAAAAGTGTGATTAATGTGAAATATTAATAATTTCTAGCCTTTTATATTTTAAAATATCAGTTTAGTTCACTCCGAAAATCTATTTCTTTAAATGATATATTGAATAGCCTACACTTTCCCCACCAGAGTAAAAAAAAAAAATACATTTAATAAATTTTAAAAAATGCCAGCCTACGCCAGCATCTTGGGTCATTTTCACAAGTTTCAAATCCCCCAGAATATTTTGTTGTATGAATATCTGAACATGCAATATATCGAAAGAAGGAACACATCCTCTGTTTTTAAACAACAACAAAATCAATGTTGTTCTAGCTTCATACATTTTTTTTTTTTTTATCAACACTGTGGTCAAGTTTGATTAAAAAAAAGCAACATTTTGAGCAAAAAGCTGAGAAAATCGCGTTTTTTGATTCAGAACGATTATCGAAACACAGATGGAGTATGGGATCATAACGCTTTGTCGCTGCGTGTCGCTGGCGGTGTGAACGGGGCTCTGCTTGCACAGCTCGTCCTGGGTCGACATTTCATTCAGTAACATTAGGCCATTTTGATTTATATGCTGTTTATTGTTGATGATCACATTATTTTTCATATGCATCAGTGTGCTTACATTAGATGGCTCGTTCCTGCTTCTTCTTTACCTGTGTTTTGATCTAGAGATTCTTCAGTACTCGTTCAGGAGATAACAGCGGCGTAGCCTAGACTAGTGAAAACACAGAGAGCCGGAAATCTCGTCATTGTAGGCCTATGGTTTTCTCATAAATGACGAGTTAACTCGTCAATGGGAAGGAAAGAGTAAAACAAGGGGCATTACAATAATCAGACTAAATAAATTCATTTAATTATAGGCAAATAATAAAGATGCTTAAAATGTAACTTTATAAAATTGACATATTCTAGAATTTCAAATTATAATATTGTATTATATGCTATATTAGGTCTTATATGATATATATTACATGATAATTCAACATCCATGAAAGTCATACAGTCAGAATACCCTTATAATAATAATAGTAATAATAATAATAACTACAGTATTACGTGGAAGTAATCACAATACTGTTCCAAATAAATTTCATTAAAAATATCTGGTGGTATCCCAGCCCAGGAGGTGTATTGCTTCAACTCTATAACTTGAAATAGTATTATTGCGTTTCTTTAATGCTTTCCTCTTTCTTTGCCTCCTATGCTTAAAAAACAGTTTTTCAACTATTAGTTAGTGCAGTGTTGGTGAGACCAGTGCCAGAATTTATGGTCAATATGGTCAATATGATCTGCATTTGATCCAAATCTCATGAACACCATGTGTGTAAATATGTGTAAATATCCTATAAAACCCTAAGCAGCGTTTTATAAATAGGACTTCAGGGGTCAAACATGACGCATGTTGTGCTTCAGAAACCTGCATGGAGAGCTCGGTGAAAAATATCACAACTCCTGTGACCCATGATATCATCCAAGCCACATAATGTGAAGCGGCGGTGGGTGTATAAACTAGGATCATAAATGTTGACCATTATATACTTCATATTAATATACAGCTTTAAGAATGTGAAAGCATGCTTGATTACAGTCCCTGAATTTGGTTTCTTCACTCCTGAACTTTAAGGGCACTGTTGTGACAGTTTATGAAGATTTATAGGGCAATAACTTTCTCTTTCCCCAGGGGGGTTATTGTAAATTTCTGTTTTATATATTGTACATGCACTGCAATATAGTGCAGCCATATGATTTGGTTTAGTTTGAAGGTGTTGTGATGTCATGCTTGCAGTGATGTCATGCGCTTTTAGTCTATTGTAACGCATGTTTTCATATCTCACACTTCACGTCTATGTGTTCTGTAATTAATTAGCACTTGTGTGAGTGTGTCACATGATAGGCCTACAAACAACAAATACGATTTTCCAGCTTATTCTCATGCAAGTGTGGGAAGTATGTACTTTGCTGTTCAGCTGGTTGGCGGATGCCGTTACTAATGTTGAACACAAGGCCTTTCAAAAGTGAAGTAATGCATGAAGCAGATGTAGTAGTATGCACCTTGAGAGCTTCATGAGGGTCGCCAACTATCTGTCTGACTGTCTCAAAATCTCAAGCTTTCAGTACTTTCCCCCCTTTTTTGCAAAAAACACAGCCAGAGGTTTTCTCACACTGAACTTTACATGCCTCTTGCTCCAGGTGTTTTCCAGTGTACTGTACCAACATAAAAAAAAAATAGGCATGGACTGCATAGCCTCAAACACCCCTTGTTTTCAAAGCTGGATTTTAACATGTATATACAGCGCCCTCTGTCGATCAATACATATATTGTGATGAAATAGATTTTTCATCAGATCAGTTGATATTGCATAATATGTTCCCAGCAAACTAAAATATGCTCTCTCTAATAGTGTTTTGGTAATGTTCCTACTAATGTTCCCTTTTTTTTTTTTAAACATTAGACTAACATCCAACTTAAAGGATAACTAAACCCTAAAACAACTTTTTTTAGTTAAAGATCTGTAAGACTGGGTCTCAGGTGCACGCCCCTCCCCCTTTTCCAGCATTTTTCAAATATTGCCAGTGGGTTGAGTCAGTCTCTGACCAGGGGTTGAGTTACCCTTAAATGTTTCAGATAAATGTTCCATAGCCTAAAATGTATTAGCGTATTATTTACCGCCATGCGAGCCACAAATTAAAGCTTGGCAAGCCACAGGAGGCTCACGAGCCGCGCAATGAGTAACACTGGCCTAAATAATATTCAAGGCCTGATAACTTTTAACAAACATTCTATAAACATTACTGGAAGAAATACATCAGGCATTAAACTCAAACCGAACGTGGATTGGTTCTTCCAATGCTGTGGTATATCAACCAATCCGAAGCTCCAAATCCATGTAATCATATATGTCTTACCCTAGCCTGCAATCGTCATGTTGCGCGATTATGAAAGCTTTCGATATCCCTCTTCCTCACCAGCGCCACCTGTAGAGATCTGCTATGGGGCTTCTACCATTTATTGCTAGCAGCCTTTGTTTGTTATTTTTGCTCAACAGTAGCATAGCAAATATTGTCCACCAAAATCAAGCCTATCCATGCCCCATGCCAATAAATGCTGGTCACTCTGTTGCGTTGTCATGACTGAATGTTTGTTCATAACTTTGAGAGAACTTGCCAGAACGTTAGCCAAAGTTCTGAGAACGTTCCCTTTAGCTAGGCTAGTTTTAGATTACATTTACAGTCATAATGCTCACTTCAGAATCAGAATCAGAATCAGAAAGAGCTTTATTGCCAATTGTGCTTGAACACACAAGGAATTTGTTTTGGTGCTGAGGCTTCCAGTGGACTATACAAATACAACAAGAAACATGAAACATAATACTACAAATTATAAGAATAAAGAATAAAAATATAAATATATGAGAATAAAAAGTATCACAGTTAGGTTTAGTCAGAATAGACATTTCCAGATTTACAGATTATGAACATATTTACAGTGTTTTGAATATTATAATAAATAAATCTAAATATAAGTATAAGTATCACCTGAGTTGTAGGATATTGCACTAAACACTGGGAGTATTGCACTTACAGGCATATGCCTTGCGAGGTGTGTTACCTGTTCAGAAGGGAAATGGCCTGTGGGAAGAAACTGTTCCTGTGCCGAGATGTTCTTGTGGCCAGTGATCTGAGTCTCCGTCTTGACGGTAACAGTTCAAACAGGTGGTGTCCAGGGTGAGTGGAGTCTGTGATGATTTTACCTGCTCTCTTCCTCACTCTGGAAGAGTACAGGTCCTGGAGGGATGGCAGGGGGGCACCAATGATCCTCTCCGCAGTCCGGACTGTCCGTTGTAGTCTCCTGATGTCTGATTTGGTAGCTGAACCAAACCAGACAGTGATGGAAGCGCACAAGACAGACTCAATGACGGCTGAGTAGAACTGAATCAGCAGCTCCTGTGGCAAGTTGAACTTCCTCAGCTGGCGAAGGAAGTACAGTCTCTGCTGGGCTTTTTCTACAATGGAGTCAATGTGATTGTCCCACTTCAGGTCCTGAGAGATGGTAGTGCCCAGGAACCTGAATGACTCCACTGCTTCCACAGTGCTGTTCATGATGGTGAGTGGGGGGAGTGCTGGGCTGTTCCTCCTGAAGTCCACGATCATCTCCACTGTTTTGAGCGTGTTCAGCTCAAGGTTGTTGTAACTGCACCAGACAGCCAGCTGTTCAACCTCCAGTCTGTAAGCAGAATCGTCACCGTTCCGGATGAGACCGATGACAGTGGTGTCGTCGGCAAATTCAGGAGCTTGACAGAGGGGTCTTTAGAAGTGCAGTCATTAGTGTACAGGGAGAAGAGCAGTGGGGAGAGAACGCACCCTTGAGGGGCGCCAGTGCTGGTGGTGAGAGTCCTGGATGTGTGTTTCCCCAGTCTCACTCGCTGCTGCCGGTCCGTCAGGAAGCTGGAGATCCACTGACAGATCGAGGATGGTATGGAGAGCTGGGTCAGTTTGGCTGTGAGAAGATCAGGCATGATGGTATTGAAGGCTGAACTGAAGTCCACAAAGAGGATACTTGCATAAGTCCCAGGTCTGTCGAGATGTTGCAGGATATAATGCAGTCCCATGTTGACTGCATCATCCACAGACCTGTTTGCTCTGTAAGCAAACTGAAAGGGATCCAGCAGGGGTCCAGTGATATCCTTCAGGTGGGCCAACACCAGTCTTTCAAACGACTTCATGACCACAGACGTGAGAGCGACAGGTCTGTAGTCATTAAGTCCAGTGATTTGGGGTTTTTTGGGGACCGGAATGATAGTGGAGGATAATGATAGTGATTAGGGGTGCAACGGATCAAAAAAGTCACGGTTCGGATCGTTTCTCGGATCAGAGTCACGGATCGGATCATTTTTCGGATCAGCAAAAAAAAAGGAAAAAAGAAAAGACAAGACAAATAAACATAAGTTTTGTTTTTTTGTTTATTAACACTTTTAAATTATTAAATTAAAATATATAAAATCAACTTAAAGTGCACAAGGCATAATATCTTCTTTTTAACATAATTAATTAAAAACAACTTAAAGTGCTACATAAAGGCATATATCCTTCCTTTAAACATGGACCAATGACCATTAATAAAAAAACAACTTAAAGTGCAACATAAGAAGGCACATCATCTTCCTTGAAACATGGATAGTGAAATAAAGCCTATGTCCACATCATCAAAGAAGAATAAAAGAAAGAAAGCAAAGCATACCTGAGCTTATAATTTCAAATTCTTTTTCAAAAAGACAAGGATGTCTACATTGTCTGTGGAGAGTGTGGACCTCTTTGCAGTCACTATGTCCCCTGCTGTTGAGAACACTCTCTCAGAAGGAACTGAAGTGCCTGGCACAGCGAGATAGCATCTTGCCATCTTGGCAATATGAGGGTATTTACACTCATTGCTTTTCCACCATGACAGTGGATCACCATCCACTGTAATGCAGCTTGCTGCCAGGTAGGATGCCACCTCCTCTTTGATGATGTCAGCAGGAGTCTTGCTGTCCATGTCTTTGCTGGCAAAGGTCTCTCCAAAAAGCTCTGCCATCGCTGACTTCTTTTGTGGAGGAGATGTGTCCAAGTTTGCTCCTGTTGGCTCTGCAGCTTGACCCTGCAGAAAAAAATTAGATTAATTAATTAAACGTATTATTTATTTTCATGTTTCATGGACATGAAAAATGTGGCAATAACATTTAATAGAACAAAGCCATTATTACTGAAAATAAAAAATGTATTTAGATTTAAATTTATAATTTTTAAATAATATTCTTTTTCTTTACCTCATCACAGTCTTCAGTGCCCAGACTGCTCACAATCTCAGTGGTGAGGTCACTGTATGTCCTCTGGCGTAGGGCAGGGTCCATGTGAGACAGGGACTTGAACCTCGGATCCAGTGCAGTAGATCTGTGAAGGTAGTCCTGTAGAGTAGGGGGTGAAGTGTATCTGGGCTTCAGGTCCTCTCTAATGGCAGTCTTGACATCTCGAGTGATGGTGCTGTCTTCCACACTTGGAGCCATGGATTGTAGAATCCTTGTTTTCAGCGGCAGGATCATTGACACAGATGGTGAAGTTTCAGTGCTCAGCAGAGATGTAACAGTTTTGAGGGGTTTAAGCACCTGGAGGACCTCCTCTGCCACTTTCACATCCTCATCAGACAGGGTGATGATGTCTTTGACATTTTTCTTCAGGGTCTTGTCGGTCAATGCAGAGTATATAGCTGCCTGCTGCTCCAGATAACGCTCCAACATATCATAAGTGGAGTTCCACCTTGTTGGGACGTCATGTATGAGCTTATGATTAGGAAGCTTTAGCATTTCTTGCTTTGTCTTAAGCACATGAGCAGCTGTTGTGCTTCGGTGGAAGTAGGAAACCACCTTCCTGATCCTCCCAAGGAGGCGGTCCATCCTATTAACTGATGTTCCCTTCTGTGATGCCAAATTCACTACATGTGCAAAGCACCCTATCTGTGGGCCAAGTCCCGCCTCATTCACTGCATTTATTTGATTTTTGGCATTATCAGTTGTGACTGGGATATTAGTAGTACTGGGCCTCTTTATCTTCCATTCCTCCACTGCTTGTGTCAGTACCTGCGCAAGATGTGTGCCCGTGTGACTCTCGTAGAGGGGGCGTGTCTGCAGCACCGGACTTCTCATCTCCCAGTCAGCTGTGATGAAGTGAGCGGTTATCGTCACATAGCTCTGCGTTGCCCAGGACGTCCACCCGTCTGTCGTGAGCGCAACAGAGGATGTTCGAGAGAGTTCATCCACAACTTTTTTCTTCTCCTGCTCATAAAGAGCTGGCACAATCTTTTCGCTGAAGTGGGTGCGTGACGGGATGTCGTAACGTGGCTCAAGCACTTTCAGCATGTGTTTAAAGCCCTCGTTTTGCACAACCGAATATGGCCTCATGTCAGCACCTATAAACACACCGATAGCGTTTGTGATGGCTTCAGCCCGGTCTGATTGTGCAAAAAGGGGCTGCTTAAATGCCGCGGTGATAAGCGGTTGATGAGCAGCCTTCGTTTTCACTCCTGTCAGTGAAACACCGGAGTGATGTCGCTTCAAATGCGTGGCCATGCTTGACGTGTTTCCACTGTCATATGGCTTTCTTGTGCCACAGTGCCTACACACCGTCACAGTTTTATCTACTAACCTCTTTCCTTCTTCATTATAGTGGACAGGGAAGCCGAAATGCTCCCACACAGGTGATTTAAATGACACGGGGCGTTCAAGCTCCTCCATTCCTCCGCTCGCCATGACCGCTGTGTGTGGACTGAACATGCGCACAACTTTTTTTTTTTCATAAATCAATCCGCGGATCACGTGTGTGCCGAACCGAAGATATTGATCCGAACGGATCACGGATCAATGATGATCCGTTGCACCACTAATAGTGATAGTAGATTTCAAGCAGCAGGGAACTTCACACTGCTCCAATGATCTATTGAAGATCTGTGTGAAGACCGGGGCCAGTTGGTCAGCACAGGCTTTTAAACAAGCAGATGAGATGCCGTCTGGGCCTGAGGCTTTCCTAGTCTTCTGTTTTTTGAAGACTCGGCTCATTTCCTCCACACAGACCTTAAGCTCGAGTTGGATGGCAGGAGGTGCAGGAGGTGATGGTGAATGTGTGAAGTGCGGGTTAGAGCCGGTGTGTGGTGTGAATGAGGGCTTTTCAAACTTGCAATAAAATGAATTTAAATCGTCAGCCAGGTGTTGATTGTCCACAGATCGGGGGGATGGTGACTTGTAGTTGGTGATGTTCCTCAGGCCATTCCAGACTGATAATGGGTCGTTGGATGAAAACTAAGTGTGTGAAAAATAACACTTAAAGCTGATTTTAGAAATTAGTAATAATTTAATAACAATGTTAAATGTAATATAGTAGCCTAAATCTCAAAATAAATATTGATTGTTTACAATGTATAGGCTATTTATAATATGCAATTTAGTGCATTACAAATAATAGATTTTGTTTTTTTAATTTATTTGTATTATTTATTTAGAAAAAGTATAGAATTTGTATATCAGTCATTTATTGGATATCGGTCATGACATAAAAATAATTATTGGCTTATTAGTAAAATTTTTAATTTCTGTGTACTGTAGGCTTCTTAAATAAAGTCTTATTCAAAACCGGTCTGCCCAAGATCATTTATCTTTCTGGCAACTATAGATGCCTGAAATCAATCATGAACGTAGCAGTCTGTGAAGAATTATCTTCATACCTAAAACTGTCTGGAATTAATCGGTTCATATAAACACAAATATTCTAGTGCTAAAACGCATTATACTTTTTTTTTATAAGTGACTGCTCTTAATTAGATGGGGTGGGGAACATTTGGAAAACAAATACAAAGAAAACCTGCCTTTATTTAGGGTATTAATCCAGTTAATTATAAAGGATGGTATATCTGGTAGTGCCCAGGAACCTGAATGACTCCACTGCTTCCACAGTGCTGTTCATGATGGTGAGTGGGGGGAGTGCTGGGCTGTTCCTCCTGAAGTCCACGATCATCTCCACTGTTTTGAGCGTGTTCAGCTCAAGGTTGTTGTAACTGCACCAGACAGCCAGCTGTTCAACCTCCAGTCTGTAAGCAGAATCGTCACCGTTCCGGATGAGACCGATGACAGTGGTGTCGTCGGCAAATTCAGGAGCTTGACAGAGGGGTCTTTAGAAGTGCAGTCATTAGTGTACAGGGAGAAGAGCAGTGGGGAGAGAACGCACCCTTGAGGGGCGCCAGTGCTGGTGGTGAGAGTCCTGGATGTGTGTTTCCCCAGTCTCACTCGCTGCTGCCGGTCCGTCAGGAAGCTGGAGATCCACTGACAGATCGAGGATGGTATGGAGAGCTGGGTCAGTTTGGCTGTGAGAAGATCAGGCATGATGGTATTGAAGGCTGAACTAAAGTCCACAAAGAGGATACTTGCATAAGTCCCAGGTCTGTCGAGATGTTGCAGGATATAATGCAGTCCCATGTTGACTGCATCATCCACAGACCTGTTTGCTCTGTAAGCAAACTGAAAGGGATCCAGCAGGGGTCCAGTGATATCCTTCAGGTGGGCCAACACCAGTCTTTCAAACGACTTCATGACCACAGACGTGAGAGCGACAGGTCTGTAGTCATTAAGTCCAGTGATTTGGGGTTTTTTGGGGACCGGAATGATAGTGGAGGATAATGATAGTGATAGTAGATTTCAAGCAGCAGGGAACTTCACACTGCTCCAATGATCTATTGAAGATCTGTGTGAAGACCGGGGCCAGTTGGTCAGCACAGGCTTTTAAACAAGCAGATGAGATGCCGTCTGGGCCTGAGGCTTTCCTAGTCTTTTGTTTTTTGAAGACTCGGCTCATTTCCTCCACACAGACCTTAAGCTCGAGTTGGATGGCAGGAGGTGCAGGAGGTGATGGTGAATGTGTGAAGTGCGGGTTAGAGCCGGTGTGTGGTGTGAATGAGGGCTTTTCAAACTTGCAATAAAATGAATTTAAATCGTCAGCCAGGTGTTGATTGTCCACAGATCGGGGGGATGGTGACTTGTAGTTGGTGATGTTCCTCAGGCCATTCCAGACTGATAATGGGTCGTTGGATGAAAACTAAGTGTGTGAAAAATAACACTTAAAGCTGATTTTAGAAATTAGTAATAATTTAATAACAATGTTAAATGTAATATAGTAGCCTAAATCTCAAAATAAATATTGATTGTTTACAATGTATAGGCTATTTATAATATGCAATTTAGTGCATTACAAATAATAGATTTTGTTTTTTTAATTTATTTGTATTATTTATTTAGAAAAAGTATAGAATTTGTATATCAGTCATTTATTGGATATCGGTCATGACATAAAAATAATTATTGGCTTATTAGTAAAATTTTTAATTTCTGTGTACTGTAGGCTTCTTAAATAAAGTCTTATTCAAAACCGGTCTGCCCAAGATCATTTATCTTTCTGGCAACTATAGATGCCTGAAATCAATCATGAACGTAGCAGTCTGTGAAGAATTATCTTCATACCTAAAACTGTCTGGAATTAATCGGTTCATATAAACACAAATATTCTAGTGCTAAAACGCATTATACTTTTTTTTTATAAGTGACTGCTCTTAATTAGATGGGGTGGGGAACATTTGGAAAACAAATACAAAGAAAACCTGCCTTTATTTAGGGTATTAATCCAGTTAATTATAAAGGAGAGAGAAATTTTTTTACAGACCTTTCAAAGGCTTCAGGAAATTCCTCACAGTACAAATTAAAACCTCCTTACACTAACTTCATTGGCCAACAATATGATAATTAAAACGTCACAATCAATCTGATTTAAAGGCATATTCTAAAATGGATAAGCTTCAAAGTGTCAATTACAGAATATGTCAGTCTTAAATAAAGATTCGTCTAATTATTGGTTGGCTTACCTGTTAATCGTTACGAAGTATAGTCATTACTTTTTACAAAATACACTTTTTTGTTGTTGTTGTTGTTGACATTTTAACCCTAAATATTTGTGGAAAAAACGCTTGACTAAAAATACGTGAACTACGCCACATCTGTCGAGCAAACTCCCCTAACCAATCAGAAACCTCCAAACGCAGCAGGTGACTGAACGCGGAAGCGCATATGTAGTGGACGTCTATGCTAGACACACTTCTTTACTCGATCACGCAACAGACACGCACAAGTCGAGCAGCAGCTCAGCTGTCAGAGAGCTGAAGCTGTTCAATCAACAAACCCGGAATAACGCGAAACACACATTAAAATCCACATTTCACGTCATTTATCACATCTCCTGGTGAGTTACTAAATGTAAATGCTTGGTTAAATGCCTTGAATATTACCAGTGAGAGGCAGAGGTTTATGTGGGCTTTATGAAAGGGTGTTAGCCAGTAACACTCTTATTATGTTGGATTCTGTGGCTTTAATACTTAATAAGTTACGTTTCAAGATTCACTCGATAAACTACCAGCTGGGCCTCTTCTTTAATTTTGAATGTCACTTCGCATTCGCAATGTTAAGCAGGTGTTTTGTTTGTAAATCCTCATATGACACGGTCATGGTCTGTGTAGGCTGGTTCAGTGCTAATAAGCCGGGAAAGATGTGTCAGAAAAAGGTTGTTTGACATAATTTCTATGAATACGCATAATAATTGAATTTAACGTATATTGAAGTTCTTTCTTTAGAAAAGTACTATAGTGGTAACATGGTACAATTATAACAATATTAAAACACATGAGTTGACAGCATTTCTGACTTTTCCTTTCAGTTATGGAGCAAGCAAAGCAAGATGCATTTGATCAAGCCAGGCTGCAAGTGATCAAAGATGGGTACGAGAAGGCATTTGAGTGCATCAATAAAGGCCTGACCGAGGATGAGGCGGGCCACAACGCAAAGGCACTAAAATTGTACCGGCAAGGACGGCAGCACCTCCTCAGGGCTCTTAGTGTGCCTTCGCAGGGTGTAGAGTGTGTGGGTTCCTCCTGGGAAGCGGCTAGGCAGATGCAGCGCAAGATGCAGGAGACCCTCAACAACATCACCACCCGTCTAGCCAGGCTGGGGACCACGCCAGACCCCAACGGAGTCTCGGATAGCAGCGCAGCCCCTCAGAAACTCTACCCTGAAGTCCCGAAGGTCAAGCCGGAGAGGCCAACTTCACCGCAGATGCTCCCTTCCAACGTTGCAGGGGCTTCAGGTGGGCCAGTTCCGGTCTCCCCAACTATGCAACCCAATATGTTAAGCGACCAGCCCCCTGCGTACACCCCTCAGGCCGCTGACGGACACCTAACCATTTCCTACGGCACTGACTCTGGCGAGCTGTCCTTGGTTGGCGATGAGTTCTACAGCCAAACGTCTAATTCTACACCATCTCTTCAGAGTCTGGGGGAGGATGGGGAGGAACTCTTTTTCCTTCCTCAAGGAGTGCAGATCTTCTTCGTTACCCCTGAGGGGCAAGTGAGCGCTCCCTCTTACCCAGGGTACCTACGCATCGTAAAGTTCACCAATGAGTGCTCAGAGAGGATTCCAAACAGGCCACCTGCCTTCCTACAGGTAAGAAATCACAAGTTCTGTTATTTAATTCCTCTTCATATGCCTGAAAGAGAGAATCTCACAAAGAAATGTGCAGGACATATTTTTTTCAATGCGGAATATATATATATATATATATATAACACATACGTATGTATGTATGTGTGTCTGTGTTTGTGGAAAGAAAATTAAGCCTGTTTTAGGATTTTTTTTTTTTTTTTTCATTATTTTCATGACAATTACTTGCATATCCTCCCCAAATTCTCATTACTTTAATACACAAAAATGTTATATGAATCTAATCTATATAATCCCCAAAATAAAAAAAAACGACTGTCTCATGGACAACTGCCACATAAACTAAAATGAAACAACAACATAAATGCCAGGCCTGGTCCTCTCTCGTCTTCCACTGTCATAACTCCTCTTATTATCCTTCTGGAGCTCCTCCATGGGAATTGAGACCGGTGTGGGGTCCACACCGCCCTGCTTGACACAGAATTTCTTATTTTTGTTTTTAGATTTTGTGGGTTAAATGTGACCCAGACACATTTTTGGCAAGTTTCGTGATATTATACCAAAAACTGTTGCTTGTTGTCTGCTCTTTTCACCCATAGAGACTAGTAGATTTATTAAATTCCAGGAATTTGGTCATGATGGTCCAAGGAGGCTTGTTTCAAGTCATGGTGTCTGTAACCTACTTTCACAACATTTTGTCTTTGCTCTAACACTCCCTTTACTTTAGAGATGGTGTTGATTTAAATAAAGTCTGACCTCATCTGTTGTTTCTTAATGGTGTCATGTGAGTGTATGCTCACTGCTAATATCCAATAAGCTTTCACTGAGTGACATCACCCTGGGACAGCCCCAGTTATCTGGTGGAGCGGTGTTACAGAATGAGCTTTATGACTTGATAGTATTTTTTTTTTTAATGAGAGACTATATAAACATGATATCAGGCGAGTTTACACTTGAACCCTGCTGTTGTTTGTGATAACGGTTGATAATGTAAATTCGCAATTCACAACATTAGGTAATTGTATGGAAATCAGAAAATTGAGTATTAATATGTAGCCTAAGCCTTGTATGACTTCTGGACCCTATCATGGCCTAAAGACTCTTAACGTCCTAAAGTAAACTGTATCATCTCTCCACATGGACATTGAGGTCATATATTAGCTGTGTCATGAATCTGAATAAAGAACCTCAGTTGCTCCGCTTTAGGCTTTTGACGGTAATCCAATTTAATGCTAGCAGTCATGAGGACAAGATGAATGAAACTAACTGCAGAGCTGTCCACTGTCTCAACTTGAAGGGAATCCAGACCTGAACTTTAGATTCTGATCCTCCCTAGAAATACAAGGGGGCAATTTCCATTTAATAACTTTGCACTATATAGCAAGTTAACCCATCACATATCTAAAGAAAAGATATTGTCAGTCACCAGCTGGATGAGAAGCAATTTAAAATTCAAAGCTTTGTTTTATTTCTTTTATTTTATTTTTTAAAATCTCGTAGCTTTACAATAGTCTGCAATATCAGGTAACTACATGTCTCACAAACCAAGACAGGACTTTAAAAGCGCTACTTTAAAATAATATTAATTCAAATCAATATATTAAATCATAAAAGTGATTCCCGTGCTTTTGATAAAGATTTTGATTTTTACCGTTTGGTCTGTAAAGTAAGGCTTTTAAAATCACTATTTTAAGGCAATATTAGTTTAAAGGAATATATTAGAATAATGTGATTTGTATATTTTTGATATTAATATAGTTTATATTAATTATTCAGTAAGAATTTTTATGATTTGATCTGTCTACTATAAAGGTGGGACGATATATCTGGTAATGAGTATTTCCCAATAAGAAGGACATGTTCTTGGGTCAACATTGTCATGCTTATCAACTTTTTATTGCCCGCATATTTGGGTGGCTTTTGGGTAAGGGCCAACATTACGACACGTTCATATCAGCCAATAGCTGCCCACTGATTGTATGGGTAGTTTAAAAGTTAAAACTGGCCTACTTGAGTAATTCACACTTATTTTTATTTCTAATTTCAGGTTTGTGACTGGCTTTACCCATTGATGGCCTCTGACTCCCCCGTCCTGCTGTGCAACACTGGGGTCTACATGTTCCCTGACATGATGGCTCCCAACCCGGGCTCGTATGTTGGGGTGGTCCTTTCTTCCGAGCTTCCCCAGAAGGAACGTGAACTATTCCAGAATGTACTTTCTCAATTGACTGACCTGCGTGTCCAGGTGAGCTGTCCCTGTGTCCCCTCAGGTCCCACCTCAGAAACACAGGGGTCAGCTGTGGCTTCAGAGCAGGTGTGGTTGCTCAACATCGCCTCAAACTTTGTGTTTGTCACTGACTCAATCTCTGCTGTTTTGAATATTAATTCCAGTATCTCACTTGTTGCTGCCCCAATTTGGTATTTCTTTGAGTTTTCTTTTCTTTTTTTTCTTCAGAACAGACTAGAATCAAGAATTTTACACTGTGGTAACATTTGTATGTATTTTAGATGCATAATGTTCACACACTTTAAGTGCATGAATTAAGTGCATGTGTTTGGAATGGCCTTTAAATCGGATTTTTGCATGTTACTTGCATCGGGCAGATATCGTTGCACCTGCCTGCCTCATAAAGCCTTTACTATCTTTACAGATTTCAGGTGTATTTGAGAGTTTAAAAGATTTATATAAGGTACTAAAGCATTGCAGGACCACTGAATGACAAGTGCATTTGGGTTTCGTATACTTATGCTACAAATAACAACACAGCAGGGTGATCTTTAAGTATCACATTGGAGTGCTTGACTTAAAAGTGCACCAACTAAAAAGTTTTACAACCAACGTACCTTCAAATATGTTTAAAATGTACCCCTTACATAAGAGAAAGGCTCATTAATGGCCAGTGCTAAGATAGATAGATAGATAGATAGATAGATAGATAGATAGATAGATAGATAGATAGATAGATAGATAGATTTCTTAAAGTTAAATATTTAAGAATACTATTCTTAAATATTTAATATTTCATACTTGCCCCTTTGTGATCAGATCGCCCAGAATTACATTATTACTAGATGTAAAAAATACTTTTAAGTAGGGATGCACCGGTTGACCGGTCATAAATCGGAACTGGACGGTTTTTGCTTCTAATGCGCTATTGGCAACCGGCAGGGTTTTTTTGGGGTTTTTTGTGCGATTTTTCCGGAAAATCTGCCAGTTTGCTTGTAAAAAATCGGTATGGGAATCAGCCATGGAAAATCATGATTGGTGCATCACTAATTTTAAGTTGTTTGATGTGCTGAATGGAACCACTGTATCTTTTATCATTTAATGCACTTGACAGTTCATGTGGTCCTTACAATTTTTATGCTTACTGCTGTTTGCACTGCCTGTAACACAGATATTCAAGACTGTTCTTACACCTTTGGGTATTATATTCATTAATCCTGAAATAGTGAGCGGGCTTGGCTTGCACTTTTTAGCTGGCACACTCCCCTGCTGTTCCATGGATTGAGAGCATACATGAGAAGGGGAATTAATTAGCTGTAATGCTCTTAGCAAACCAAGAACACCTTTGTTTCCCTTCTCACCACAGGATAGTTATCGACGAGAGCGCAGCCAAGTGTAACAGTAGCTCGCCCGCATCATTATTCTTTGTCTTGTTAATTCACTTGCTTTATAATGAGTCATAATCCTATTCTTGTTGTTGTGTGAGTCATAAAAAAAAACATTATAATGCTTTTGGAAGTAATTTCGCAGAGCAGCTGCTGAGTTTGGAACCAAGTGCCGCTGTTCCCTGTAAAGGAGGGGGCGACGACAAACACCCCCATTGTTGTGGAAATAACAGGTTGTTGTAGCAGACCATGCTGACTCACTGGCTCAAGTGTTCAGAGACAACAAAGGTTTTTTTTTTGGCGCACAGGGAAAAATCTGGAAGCATTCCCTCCTTGTGTAATTCACAATACTGGCTTATGTCCACATAGTAATCCTACAAGTCACCATTTGCTTTTAGTGATTGCTTGAGCCTGCTTCTGCACTCTTTATGATGCGCTGTTTTAACTGTTGCCCGCTATCCTGTGTCTCCAAGGCATCAGATGGCGCAACCGATACCATTAACCTGGGTCAGAAGGTGCCGATGGGCCCTCCTGCAGCTGAAGCAGCACCCTCTGCTGCTGAGGAGGACAAAGTTCTTCCTGAATGGAGCGAGAAGGTGGCTCAGGGGATCCTGACTGGTAAGCCGGGGGGGTCTGATCCCCCTAAATAAGGCTTGGATAAAAAGGATAAAAAGCATTATTATTATTAATGTTAAAAATAGTTGACAATTTATATATATATATGTCTTGTTTTGATGATTTTAAAGTTCAAAAGAATAGCATTTATTTCAAAATAGGATTTTTTTTAATATTATAAATATATTTGTCACATTGGATTAATTTAGTCTGTCCTTATTGAAGAAAAGTATTTTATAAAAAAATGTTTTGAACAGTAGAGTGTATATTCAAATTTGTTTTTACAGTTCCAATACAACAGCTTTTTTTAAACGTCGTAAAGGTTGAACTTTGTCTTGAAATTTTTTTCATATTTTTTTTTCATATCATATTCCCCCCCCCCCCCCCCCCCCGCCCCCCCGTATTCACAGACAAGGAATAAGCCTAGTTACAGACTAAAATGTATGTTTGAGCTGTTTTAACTGAAAGAAACATGTACTGGCATATCTTAAAATATATCATTGGCATTGTTTTGTCTGTTTGGCAATGTCCTAATTGAACTAAGGCCTAATCCTCACTTAATCTAAGCCCTGTCTGTGAAACCGTGGCCCTAGTGTTTTAAGCATTTAAGGTAGTTGGTAATTGTCCAACTATTTGTGTTGTGCTAGAAGAACCTAAACAGTTGTTGCCACAAAAAATACTTAGAAAGTCTGATAAAGAGACAGGAAACACTTCATAATGTACAGTATTTATACAAGCAGCGTAGTCGGTTTAGTTCTTGAAATATATCGACAGGGGCTTCATGGCTGAGCTGGGGGTTGGTGAAGGGGGCGGAGTACACAGGGAAAGCCATACATAAAGGTGCATCTAAACTACGAGACCACATCACTCCAGAGGACAAACCAGCCCAGGTCAGCCCCACGGTAACCAGAAGCCTCCATGTGGCCAAACAGGCCACAGGAGGAGCAGTAAAAGTCAGCCAGTTCCTTGGTAAGGAAGGCTTTATCAGCTTACCGTTGCTGTCTTTGCAAATTCCTCATTTTGTTGATAATAGTCAATAAATATGAGATGCACTTCATTTACTGTGGAGTATTTGACCTAAAAACATGTTTTGTACCGTACCAGTGGATGGACTGTGCACTGTTGCTGGATATGCTGGCCGAGAGCTGGCACCCCATGTGAAGAAACACGGAGGGAAGCTAATCCCAGAGTCTCTGAAGAAAGACAGGGATGGACGCTCCAATATTGATGGTGCCATGGTGGTTGCAGCAAGTGGAGTTCAAGGTGAAGCGAATCATTCAACCCAGAAATGATGCTCTTCTTTGCTGTTTTTGGTCACATACACTCACTGTTTATTTATGTTCTGTCAGACTCTTTCCTTCCAAAGCAATTACAATTACATTATTGTCTCATAGACGTTATTTATCAGACAGTTAATGTGATTTGTCAAGTACTTTACAAAAGTTACCTTGGAGCAAAAAAAGCAAGCCAAGTGATTATTAGATTTTTTTTAAATACTGACAGTCAATGATAGTCATTGAAATGATAAATACCAAGACTAAGTTTGCAACCATGCATTTATTACAAAAGTTAAATGCTGTCAGTGCTACAGTAAATGTGTTTTTTAATGTTTTTGAAAGAAGCCTCTATACTTTTGACAGGATTTGCAACGATGTGGACGGGGTTGGAGGTTGCAGCAAAGAACATTGCAAAGAGTGTTGCTGCAGAGACGGTTACCACGGTAAAACATAAGTAAGTACAGTATTACACAAGGTTCTCGGATCATTTCACCTGCTTTTAAGTTGATCATACCAATGTTTTAACTTTCTGCATTTGCAGTTGCTCACCAGTAACTTTGATCACAAAAAAATAAACTGCACTCACACTAGTTTCTTCCATGTATTTGTTTACAGATTTAGGGGTCTGGGGAACATTTCAGACACCCCAATTGATAACAAGTAGAACATTTTTCCCTGCACCCTGTAAAATGGCCTTAATTAATGATCAGGAGCATGGCTGAAGCTTATGAATGTGTCAGAATCAGTCAGCTCCTCCACGCAATGCTAATGATTTATTGGACATGATAACATCACGTCCGTTGTTATCCTGTGTTGCTTTGCACATTGACCCATAGCTCACTGATGGAATGAATATCTGTTTCTAACAGCCAAAAGTAATTCATCTCATTGCTTTATTCTTCTTAACTTTTGAACCTTTTAATTATGAGTTTCATTATGCTGTTGCATCAACAGAAGGTTTTATTGGGTTGTATCGGATGGCAAACATAAGCACAATTCGACCAAGATGTACAGTATACACACTACTGTTCGTAAGTTTATGGTCAGTGAGTTTTTTTTTAAATAAATGAATACTTTGGAGCAAGGATTCATTAAATTTATCAAAAGTGACAGTGAAGACATTATTTATATTTTAAATAAATGCTCTTTTTCATCAAAGAATCCTGGAAAAAAAGTATCACTGTTTTCACAAAAATATGAACTGTTTTCAAAATTGATAATATAAGAAATCTTTCTTAAGCAGCACATTTCTGAAGGATCATGTGAGACTGAAGAATAATGGCAAAACTGAATTTACAGCATCGTTAGTCCAAAGGAATACATTTCATTTTAAAAGGTTAAAAGCAAAATATTTAATATATTTCAATGATATTTCACAATATTACTGCATGTAATTTTGTTCAAATAAACACCGCTTTGGTGAGCATACATAACATCTTACTGACCTCAAACTTTTGAACAATGTGTAAATCCTCTTATACTGTACTATTAAGTTTATATACTGTAGTAAGTTTAAATCATTTAAATAATTATCCAATATTAAAAATATGTAACTAATTGGTTATATAGCTCATATAAGATCACATTCTGTTTTTGTTTTTCTATCTTTTTTTTTTTTTACAACCATCCTACCCTTTCTAACTGTGCTTAAAAGTACTGGCCATTTTCATTTCGACCTTTGCACATTACATCATAATAAAAAATGTTATGCCATCTGTAGGATTAATTTGACATTTTAAATCAGATAATTTTTCTCTAGAGAAATGACTGAATCCCTGCATGCATGTTTAACTGCTTTGCTCTGCATTGGGAACTCTCCATCTCCTAAAGCTTTTTTTTTTCAATCACCTCTTTCATCACCCCATCCTCTCTTTTACTTACTGTAATCTGGGTTGTCTATAATCAAGGTATGGGGCGGAAGCAGGCCAGGCCACAGACCATGCTGTCAACTCAGCCATCAATGTGGGCGTCACTGCTTTCAATATCGACAACCTGGGGATCAAGGCAATTGTCAAGAAGACCGGCAAAGAGACTGCCCATGCCATTCTGGCTGACTATAAGGTCAAAGAGCCAGACAGTCAAGTTGAGAAACATAAAGACCAAAAGTAGAGTTTTAGATTCAAACCTCTTGTTGCAGGTGTCCATTTTTAAGAGCAAACCAAAGGTCATGCTTTCAAAAAAAGATTGAAGAAGTGAATGGATCGTTGTCCGTGTGCTTTTGTTGTTATTTGTTTGTGACTGACACTGAATTCCAAAGGCCTCACTACTGTAAATACAGTTAATTGTGCTGTCATGCTTACCATTTTCACTTGTTAAATTGTAAATGAAAGTCAAAAATTCCCTTTACAAGTTGACTGACTGACTGCCCTGCCTGCCGGATAATATTTCTGACTATGCCTTACACTTCACCAGCAATGTAAACTCAACATATCACCAATGAACTCACAGATCCATTGTCATATTTACGTAAACGTCAGTAGTTTTGCGTGGTTTGTGTCTTCTAAATGGACCCTTAAAATCAAAGTGCAAGCCAAAGGTGGAATTTATTATTTTCCCATAGAGCCTTAACAAATATAATATTCTTATATTTAAGAAGAAATCTATATCTAAGCTTTAATATATATGCTAAGAATGCTTTATGGTAGTTGTTTTTTTATCTGCAGACCTGTTTGCTCTTGGTACTTTCAGGGTTTTTTATGTTTTAAAATATTAAAACGCACTTTAACCCTTGCTAGGAACAACCACGAATATTTCTTGAGGGTGATGGCTGCTGGGTATTCTTGTGGAAAATAAGTGCAGTACAAATATAATTGAACATGGAGTTGGATTAAGATATTGAGGTCAGATATTAGAAATCTGATTAAGTAAAAGCCAGAGAAATCAGACTTTTTGGGAAATGTTTAAAATATAGTATTTTAAAGTTTAAAATATATATTTTAATAATATTTTAAGTTAAAGAGGCTTATATTTAACATAAACTGAAAAATGCCATATATACGGAGTTATCCCACTATAGATATTGACCACTCATAAAACGTGCAGTTTTTATGCAGTTGTTGTTTTTCTCATTAAAACAATGGCTGCACTTTTCCTTTTTTTAACTCCACTATAGAAAAATATATAAATGTTACCCTGAACTTTAATGACATTTCACTGTAAGCATTAACAAACTTGTTAATTCTATGTGTATGTCTTTACAAAATATTTGTCTCATTTTGATGTACTGACACCATAAATAATGTGTAAGCATTATTTAAGTTTATCCACAAGTCTAGGTTTGCTCAATGACTGAATCTAATAGCCTATGGTTATCTGACATAATAAATTAAACATTTTAAACATATTTTTTTGTCTGTACTCTAATTTAAACCCAGTGTGATGTTAAAATTCTTTGTATTGGAATAATTGCTTTGAATGAATTGATTCATAGACCTAGCAAGACACTAGATGAGGTCAAACTATATCTTGATCAAAGTGCCCTGAAACAGCAGCATCAAACTTCCTTTCATTGCATATTAACTGTTTTCTCAAAAGATATTGTTTTCTATATGTATAAATATTTTATTTTTGCCTCCCTGTTCACATCTAAACGGCATATAATCTTGTATCCAGTGCGATCAAATATTGCTGCTGCTTCCCCCCCCCCCCCCCCCCCCCAGATGAATTGAATTTTAAGTGAATACTGCCATCTAGTGTCACATTTTGTACATTTTACCAGCTCACTGGAAGAAAAGTTGCAACTGTTCTTATTATGACTGATACAAGGTAGCAAATGAACTTTCTCTACTCATATTTAGATAGAACTCCAGTAAAAGTCACGTGTAGGTTTTGACTTTACGTTAGCTTCTACATGTATTTTGAATGTGATTGTTTTTAGACATCTAATTTATTATTACTTATTAATGTTGTGAATCACAGTTGATGTACTGGAATCAAATGGAAATCAAGCAGTCTTAGTTTGAGGTGAATTTCAGCCACTTGTATACAAAAGTATACAAAAATAAACTAATAAAATTAGACTTAAAATAAAAAGTAGGCTACTAGGCTAGTGATATGCTACTTCTATATAGCCTATCCTTAAATAGTAAATGTTTATGCTAATAGTAATTTTATAGTCACTTAGGCTATACAAATAGTAAAATGTTATTATTTATAATTGTCTATTAATATTTCAAATGTAGGTAACATAATATGATATAATAATACATATACCTTAAGCATACAATAGTGGGCGTGACACATGAGGAATCATAAAGTTCATACTATCATAGCTCATTTATTTAAATTTATAAGACCGGTTGAAAAGAGCTTGTACCATTGGAGTGTCTCTGCCGGACAGATTGCTCTCCACCCGTCCTCCCCACCCACGAGGACCCGCATTTTAAACTGTCTAGGTAGGCAGCACAATAGGTTTTGAGACACAGCCCTGCTCGCTCGTATTCTTTCATTGAGGGATTTCTTTTCTCCATGAATACGACAAAGACTGCCAGTCTCTCTGCAATGCATTAAATAAGAGCGAAAGGGGCAGAGAGACACCGGCTGCAGCCCATCCCATCACCAGCGTCCTCTGGAAGAGATGACAAGCCATTAGATGTGTGCTTTCATATCGACTGTGCTCATCGGATAGCTACACGCGCACAAGTAAGATCAATATGCTTTTTTTTTTGTCTTTGTAGCAAGATGCACCATATCAGACAGCGCACAATTAGATTTATTAATGCTTATAGGATTTATTAGCGATAATAAATTAGATTTATATCGCTTTTTAATTGATTATTTCTTCATTTTGCTTACCTTTTGGGCGTGTTTAAATAACTTGACATGGTATGAATTATTAAAATATTGTGTTATATAATTTTTAATACTTTAATGTTTATTGTTAAAAACCCAAATAGCTGTTTTTTTTGTAAATAATTTCATTTTATTAAACTATAGGCATATTTTGTCAGTTTGATAAGCAAACGAAAATGTAAATTTCCAGCAGCTTATTTAGCCTATATATAGCCTAAAATGCATTTTATTGTATTAATAAGCATGTGCAAAAAAAAAAGAAAAGAAAAACGAAATTAAAAAAAACGATATCAGAAAAACGATTTTTTTTTTTTGGAAATTAATAAATGACATTTTAATTTTAACATGACTCATCTACCCACGTTTTTCCACACAATTTTCCATAGCCATACTACAGTCCCGGGTGTTGACATGGAGCTGGAGCATTTCGACGAACGGGACAAAGCACAAAGATACAGCCGCGCGGGCTCACGGGGGAACGGCCTCCCGAGCCCCACGCACAGCGCCCACTGCAGCCTGTACCGAACCCGCACCTTACAGGCCCTGAGCTCCGAGAAGAAAGCAAAGAAAGTCCGCTTCTACCGCAATGGAGACCGGTACTTTAAAGGGATTGTGTACGCTATCTCCAACGACAGATTCAGGTCTTTCGACGCTCTGCTCGCAGACCTCACCCGCTCCCTATCAGATAATGTAAATCTGCCTCAGGGGGTCCGGACAATTTATGCCATTGACGGGTCGAAAATGACCAGCATGGAGCAGCTGGAGGAAGGTGAGACTGGGTGTCAGTAGCCTATGCAGGTTTAGGGACACCAGTATCTTTTGTTTCTTGTTCATTTAGAGGCACATGGTGCTGTTAATCACGTGTGTCTTGATTTAGATTGTTTAGGTTATGTATTCTCCATATGAGGAATTCATGTTTAATCTACTGTATTTACTGTCACCTCCTTTTTGAACATAGATCATCTAAACTTAAATGGTTTGTAAGTCATGAATTATGGCTACAGACATAATCATGTCTCACATCAGATTATTGCAGAAATGAAAGCAGCTTCTAAAAATGAAAGTGTAAATGAGGTATAAACTTTCTGCAAATCAAATGTACTGAACTAAACAAAATTTGATACAAAATATATATTTTACAACATAATTTGGACTCTAAAATTGCTAGAAAATCAAAACTACTGTACATGTCTAACAAAGTACTGTTTCCATGGTAAAGCAATGTCCAATTTCAAAACGATTTTCACAGGACAAGTTTTTTTTTTGAGTGTTTAAGATTTCGAATGTAGCTGGTGTATTGCTGGTCCTAGATGATCTACAAGCTTGCACAAGGAAATGATCAGCTTCGGCCAGCTAATGGACATCTACAGTAGAAACCAGCTACTATCTTAAAAACAAGACTTTCCAGTTGTGCATTATCATCTTTTTTATATAATTCTAAAGCAATGAGGAAACTGACATTTTTTAAAGTGTTTATGTCAGTTTTAATGAACTTATACCTCATGCTCTGTTGTGAATAACAGTAATAATGTCTGAAATTGGTTATTTTGGAATTAACCTTTATTTTCCTACAGTTCTTTTCATATGTTCCTCGGACATAATCAAAACCCACTAAGCACATACAGTGTGTGCAACAATCAGATAATCTACTATGTGAAAAGTCATTGTATTTACTTGTGTTTATATCCAGGGTCTCTGACTCCACAAACAGAGCATGGTTTGTAGTCCTGAACAAGGATCAAGCTTGTATTGTCTGTGAGCAGATACCAGAGTGTCCTGTGATTTAAACCGATAATCATTTTAAAATGCTCATCAATATTTAACAGCTTCTGCATCTCAATAACAATCCCTTTCTCTCAATGTTGACCAATAAATCAAGCCTGAGAGCTGAAATCATTAAATTTAAGTCGTTCCTTGAATTATGTGTTAAATGACTGTGATTTGATTATAGCAGTGGTATCTCTGGTGCTTTTCTATGTAGGCCACCCAACCTTTCATTTATTTATTCATTCATACTACACCTGGCAGCACTGAGGATGAATGTAAATGAGGGACTTGGAGGAGATTTCAGTCTCAGCTGGGCACTTAACCTTCACGGCGTGACCTCTCCGTCATTATGGACTATTTTTAAGGAGATTAAATGTCCATTGACTGTCTTAACTCACATTTATGAAATTGTCCTCGTGATACTAAACATAGGATAGCCTCGTTAAGTAATAAAATTATGGGTTACACTTTATTTGAAGGGGGTATAGTAACATTGTACTTACTCAAATAAGTATGGACTAATATTAATAAACTACATGTACGTACTATAGAGTTACTGTTAAGGTTTGGTTTAAGAATATGGTTGACCAAAGCAGAAGAAAGAAATACATACGAATGTGGTTCATACAAGTTTTCCGAAGCCAGACAAAAGCTTTTTATGATGAACAAACCAAGATTTAAGTCAATACTCTTAAAAATAAAGGTTCTTTATTGGCGTCTACAGTTCCATGAAGAACCTGTCCATCCATGGAACATTCCCTTCTTTCTTCACCCGAAGATGGTTCTTTAGTTCTTTTAAGAACCTATTCTCTGAAACGTTCTTTGGGGAACCAAATATGGTTCTTTTATGGCATTGCTGTGAAAACAGTCTGAATGATTGATTTAGAAATCTGATTAGATTCTCACTGATTATTTCTGTTATTTCTTTTTGTATCACAGGGGAGAGCTATGTCTGTGGATCAATTGAGCCTTACAAGAAGTTGGAATACACTAAGAATGTCAACCCCAACTGGTCGGTCAATGCCAAGACCGTTGGATCAGCACGAGCGCCCTCCTCTCTGGCCAGTGCCAAGGGTGGGTCTATAGAAATCAAGGATAACAAGGATTTCATCCGGCCCAAACTGGTGACCATAATCCGCAGCGGGGTGAAGCCTCGGAAAGCCGTGCGCATCCTTCTCAACAAGAAGACGGCCCACTCGTTTGAGCAGGTTCTCACAGATATCACAGATGCCATCAAACTGGACTCTGGAGTGGTCAAGAGGCTTTATACGGTGGATGGTAAACTGGTAGGTACAGTGGGCATGTCATTTAAGTTGATAATTCAGCTTTTGTATTGGATGCAGCAGTAATGATACTATTTTTTGGTTGAGAGTACTATTTGAAAAGATCAGTGGATGCGCTATATAAACAAAAATCTTTATTTGTCAGAAGACAGTGGATCAGGAGATGCTTGTGGTGCAGAAAATCAGCTTTAATTTAATTCATATCAGCTTTAAATAAAGCAAAGTGAGTCTCCTGACTCTAACCTTGGTTACTCAAACAAGAAGTTTTTTTAGTGTCCTGGTTTCTCTAAAGGTAAGATGCGTCTTCATCTCAAAGAGGTCACTCTGTTCTACTCATAGATGGCCATTCGGGACAATTGGAAAGTGGTGTCCTTACTCTTTCCCTCTTCAGTGCCCTGCTTTTTTATTTATTTATTTGGTGAAAACAGTCAGTGGTTATGAGACCCATTGTTATGTTAAATGCTATAACATAACAATGGGGTCGCTTTGGGACTTTTTTCAAACAAACACAAAGAACTGTAGATGAGATGCTCTCTGTTTTAGAGTGTGGTGTGGTCTGAAGAATACTTTTTTGTTGTTTTGGTTCCGTGTTATTTTAGGATTATCTAGATGCCATTATAGTTATTATTAATGTTTTGAATTAGCTTTTATTGTTAGATTTTCAGTTTTTTTATTTTAGTTGTAGTTTTGGTAATTTTCTTGTTACTTTTTATTTCTATTTAGCTTTAATTTATTTTTATTTTTAGTATTTTAGTACTTCATCTTAAACTTTATTTTATTTCAGTTAGTTGCCAAGGCAAAATGTTACATTTTTAAGTTAAAGGACAATTCCGGCCAAAAATGAAGCTAGGGCTAAATAACACGTGGGTACCGAGTCGACCGTTCTCTGGGATGCGTTTTCATGATAATCAAATGTACCCAGTTTTAACGTTAGTTTTAGTTTAGCCACAGATTAATTTATAACGCTAGTGTACGGGGCATAGGATAGGTAAACATAAAAAATCACTAGTTAATACCAGTAACAAGGTTCAAAACAGCCCCACACTAACATGGTAGCATAATGAGGGTCTCTACCTGCAAACCGAAGCATTGAGAACTTTGTAAGTGTACAGACAGTTTAATAAGAAGATTCTTTATAAAGACAGTACACTTTGCGTATATAGGCAGGAGCCATCTTTGGAAAACAGTCTCGACTAGTCGAACCACGAACTCGCAATTCAGAGAGAAAAGAGAAAAAAAGTTTTTTTCTCTTTTCTCTCTGAATTGCGAGTTTATGTCTTGCAATTTTCAGTTATCTCGAATTTGAAAATTTGTTGAAAATTAGAATTTATATCACACAATTCTCAGTTAGAATTTAGAGGAAAAAAGACAAAATTGCGAAATATAAACTCGGAATTGCAAGAAATCTAGTCAGAATTTCGAGAGATAAATTTTTTTTTTTATTACCTTTTACATTTACATTTTTATTCTGTGGCGAAAACAAGGTTTTATGAATTGGAGCAATGTGTGGTTAAATGTTTTACTTCTGGGCACAAGAGTCAAAGTCCTCTTCTGCACTCTGATCCTGCAGCTTCACAAGCTCATATATTAAACCACTAAGCCACCATATTGTGGTGCTTTCAGTACTTGCTCATTTAATTGTTGCGGTTATCATTCTGAGATATGAATTTCCCTGGATCTTTTGTGTTGTCTTGAAGAAGAGCAAAAGAGATTTGATAGGGAGAGAAAGGTAAGTACTGTGGTGAAGAAGATGGAAAAAGATCAGACATAGTGAGGGATGTTGGTGACCTTTCTGTGTCTCCACAAGAGCCGGCTGATGAAGTGACAAGCTGTCACCTGAGGGCCTTAAACTCGTTGGCCTTCAGTGGCATTATATTTTCTTCTGTTTACACCCACCGCAGCAGATGCAGAGACACTGGTGCTGCACTAGCTCATCTCGAGTGCAACTGTCAAATCGATTAATCGCTTCTAACATAAAAGACACATTTATAAAATTTTGTCTAAGATGCGATTAATCGCAATCAATCGATTTTACAGCACTGACACACACACACACACACACACACACACACACACACACACACACACACACACACACACACACACACACACACACACACACACACACACACACACACACACACACACACACACACACACACACACACACACAGCTGTGTTTTTGTGATTTGTGAGGACATTTCATAGGCGTGATGGTTTTTATACTGGACAAACTGTATATTCTATCCCCTTACACTGCCCCTATCCCTAAACCTACCCATCACAGGAGACATTCTGCATTTTTACATTTTTAATAAAACACTGCTTAGTATGTTTTTAAAGCCATTTGAAATATGATGACTCATGAAATGTCCTCATTTTTTCGAGTGTCCTCATATTGAAGGTGTGTTATCATAAAAATGTCCACAGACGTCATGAAAACAAGACCACACACACACACACACACACACACACACACACACACACACACACACACACACACACACACACACACACACACACACACACACACACACACACACACACACACACACACACACACACACATGAGTGTGCCGCATTCCCCAGGGTTAAGCCACTTTTGAACCAGAAACAGCGGCAGAAGCGCCTGACCTGGGCTACAGAGAAGCAGCACTGGACTGTTGCTCAGTGGTCCAAAGTACTTTTTTCGGATGAAAGCAAATTTTGCATGTCATTCGGAAATCAAGGTGTCAGAGTCTGGAGGAATACTGGGGAGAAGGAAATGCCAGAATGCCTGAAGTCCAGTACTGCTTCTCTGTAGCCCAGGTGAGGCGCTTCTGCCGCTGTTTCTGGTCCAAAAGTGGCTTGACCTGGGGAATGCGGCACCTGTAGCCCATTTCCTGCACACGCGTGTGCACGGTGGCTCTGGATGTTTCTACTCCAGACTCAGTCCACTGCTTCCGCAGGTCCCCCAAGGTCTGGAATCGGTCCTTCTCCACAATCTTCCTCAGGGTCCGGTCACCTCTTCTCGTTGTGCAGCGTTTTTTGCCACACTTTTTCCTTCCCACAGACTTCCCACTGAGGTGCCTTGATACAGCACTCTGGGAACAGCCTATTTGTTCAGAAATTTCTTTCTGTGTCTTACCCTCTTGCTTGAGGGTGTCAATGATGGCCTTCTGGACAGCAGTCAGGTCGGCAGTCTTACCCATGATTGCGGTTTTGAGAAATTAAGTTTTTAAAAGCCTCAGGAATCTTTTGCAGGTGTTTAGAGTTAATTAGTTGATTCAGATGATTAGGTTAATAGCTCGTTTAGAGACCCTTTTCATGATATGCTAATTTTTTGAGATATGAATTTTGGGTTTTCTTGAGCTGTATGCCAACATCATCAGTATTAAAACAATAAAAGACCTGAAATATTTCAGTTGGTGTGCAATGAATCTAAAATATATGAAAGTTTAATTTTTATCATTACATTATGGAAAATAATGAACTTTATCACAATATGCTAATTTTTTGAGAAGGTCCTGTATATATAATTTACTAAAACATCCCAGAATCACAATTTAAGGTGGAATAATTTGCAAACAGTGTGGAATATCCCCCAATTTCTCACATCCCAAGTATGTCTCTCTTTCTGTAATTTCTCTCTGTTCGGTTTCTATGGAAATCTGGTTGCTGGGGGTGGTTGCTTAGGAACAGCCTCTGTGGCAGGAGGGGTGCAGTAGTGGTGATATTACAGGCCTGGGTTGGGATTATGGATGCTCAGGATTGCAATGAAACCGGCATCTCACACGAGCCATTGATTAGGCAAAGCATTAATTAGGCAAAATTGGCTTTAGATGGCAATATAATATTTGTTTTATTTCTAAATCATTCAATACATTTCTTATTAGTGTTTAGAAGGGAGTGCAGTTTTTAATTCATAGTGAATCAACTCAAGGAAGACCGCCTTTAGATATTTCATGGAACGGAAATTTAGAAGGTTTCACTCTAGTAACAGTTAGTGTGAAAGCACTTAGTGAGGTGCATTTCACCATGAATTGTTTATTGTGCTCTTATGAACAATACCTGAAATAAAATGTGGCCTTTACTTGGCAATTACTTCCTGCTCTTATTTTCTGAGCAATTAATGCAAGCTTTGAAATGTGTTAGGGTGTTGTTACTGGTTTGTTGATCTGTTGACAAGCATTTATCAGGAATGCTTCCTGATGAGCAACAAGCTCCCACACTTTGCATTTGGTTTAAGTGCTCCAGATGGAGATTTCTGATAAAAATGGAATGCTCAGCCTGACAGAATCTATATATGAACTAAAAGAAGATAGCATTTAATTAAAGTATATACTTATTTGATTATCTCTGTCAAAGTCAAAGTCAAGTTTATTTCTAGGGCACATTTAAAACAACAGAAGTTGACCAAAGTGCTATACATCCAAAGTCATAAATAAACAACAAAAATAAAATAACAACAAGAAGACAAAAACACACAGCCCTCAAACTGAAGTAAAAGCCAAGGAAAAGAAATATGTTTTAAGACTAATGTAAAAGCGGAGAGTGTTGGTGCCAGCCTCACAGACAATGGTAAATGATTCCATAGTTTAAGGGCCGCAACCGAAAAGGCCCGATCTCCCTTATTTTTATCCCCTGTCCTTTTTATCCAAAGCAATTATGGTATGTGGAATACAAAGTTATGTCATGAAACTGCATGATGGTGCAGGCTGATAGGTCCTTAACTCAATCTTCTTGCGATCGGATCATTCTCTGTAAGGCACAGCTGATTGATTCCTGCTGTATCAGTAGCCAATGAGCTCGCTGCTCAACCTTCAAATACCTAGTCAGCATTTTCTGTAGCAGTGCAGCGCTTTCCGAAACCCTCCACCTTCCCCAGCTCCACCTGTATAGATCTGCTACACGTAATTCATGTATGTTATATTGTACAGCAGCAGCATGTCTTTCTTGCTCACAGCAGCGTGTCGTGACTCGTGTATGTATGTATTGTCAGTAGCAAGTCCCGTACTTTGCAGCAACAGCAATAACCAACAGCAGAGTAGCAGATCTATTCCGCCAAGACCAAACATATCAATATTACTATGCCATACACTCTGAGATTTATAATTTTAAAACTCTATATACATATATTATAATATTTATATACATAATAATATAAATTTCACCTTAAATCACATCCGTGTATTTATTTACTTGGAAAGTGGTCATGTAATCTAAGCATGATTGTGTTCAGTTTAGTTTTGCATAATATAAAGTATATTCAATAACTAGCGAGGAAATTTGTGCAGGAAGAAGCGGATAGTCCATAAATGAACTTACAGAACTTGACTAAATCAGACTAATAAAAATTGTATAATCATTATAACAACAAATATCATGTTCAGTCAGCTGGTCATTAATCTCCACTCTTTGTCGGGGTCCTAATCATACACCCTGCCTGGGTTTTATTTTGCTATAATGACTCACTTACTTTTCATTTCCCCTTGCAGTGCAGACTTATGTTACCACTAATCTGCCAACAATAAAGAAACTTAAGTTTCTTTCATACTTGGTTATAATCCACCATTCTTTTGAAGCCTTTTGTGGTGATGCCACTGGCGTCTTTTTGTAAGATTATTCTTATCATGTGAGACAGCCCTGGGACAGACAGACAGGCGTTTCCCCTTTAATTCCCCCGGGTGGCATGTGTCTCCTGTCGTCTGTGTCAAATATTAGCTTAAAGGCTGAGAGGACTGTTTTATTCACGTATTACCTTCCACACTGATGTGATTTCCACAGGCGGTCATGCTCATAAGGGCTGAACAGTGGCTGTGTAGGATGAGAGGAATCTTTTTTCTGCTTGTGTCAGTTTCTGAGTCTTAATGAAGCGTTTGCCTACAGGACGTCCCTCTCGTGAAGAGCACTGGGGCCACGTATTTGTCCATGGCAGAGCTGTGTCAGTAGAATCAACATAGTGCCCTATGAAGTCCCTTTTATTTTCTCCCAAATTCAGGTTTTTTTTCTGCTTGAATTTTCCTTCATTCCATAAAAAAAGAATTCTGGATTCATTTTTTCCCGTTTTATGTATTCTGTTGTAATATTTACATTTAAATTTTAGTAATCAAAAGCATGTCTTAAAAAAATACAGTTTTAATAATTTGATAAAAGTTTAACACATTTTTTTAGAACTATTTGAAATCTGTTTATTTTTGCCCCAAATTCAGTTTGATTTAAAAAAAAAAAAAAAATCTGGATTCCATTTTTTAGGTTTAGTTCAGTTTAAATATCAAAAAGCAAGACTAGCCAAAAGAAAAAAAGGAAATAAAATTGTGGTGCTAATTAGATTAGCTTTATTATTAATATGAAATGTGTTGTGAATATTTATTATCAAAAATTGTGGTAATTAAATCAAGAAATAAAAAAATTATCAACAGTTTAAATAGTGTATTAAACTGTAATCGAGTTTCTAACAATTCCTTTTATTATAATTTTTTGGGCAATTTTCAAAATAATAGGTTACGTTTAGGGTGATGAGATATAATTATTAAAAGTGGCTTCTTGGTTTGGTTATCATATAGGCTAGAACAGATTACATTCAGTCTTAAAAAAATAAATATGGGTCCTCTTTTTTTGTACATTAATTATTAATTTATACCCTCCTTGGTTATATATATGAAAATAAATTATAATACGTTTTAGTTTTTTAGAGCACTAAACTAACAGCACACTTAAAAGATATTTCTTTTTTTATCACTTCAAAGAGCCATCCAAAAAAAAAAAAAAAAACGAGAACCAGTATCTATAATGAAATATATAAATACGCCATCTACCAGCAGGATTTAACTTTAACAGCTGTTGGTTTTGAACACTATCATAATGTGGATCGGATCAGGTCTGTAAGCCATGTGAATTCCTGACAGTACGCTGGCTCCATTATAAACCAATTTGTGTGTGTGTGTGTGTGTGTGTGTGTGTGTGTGTGTGTGTGTGTGTGTGTGTGTGTGTGTAACGGGGCCACATGTTACTGCAACACGCTGACTTGCATTTATGGAGCGAGTCAATATTCATTATCTGCCACTGCTGGACTTATGTAATGCACCTCAATAGTTCAATTTAGTTTTAAAAGGTCACCTCTTGCCATGCCTTCGTGGACATGAAGAGTCCTTTCAGACCAAACAGTGCTGTCATTTCAGATTATAAGCACATAAATAATACTGACATAACATGCATGGGTCAACATCAAGAATCGGTTTTGTTTTCAATTTCCTTTGTTCAAAGGTCTTATTCACAGGGTTTCCACACATTTTGCCCACTGTATTTCCCCCTTCTGTGAACTGTTCTTAATTTTTTTTTTTCATTAACCTCATTAACCTCTCACAAAGAGGTGTAACGGTTCTTCCAGGAACCCAAAATGGTTCTTCGATGGCTTTCCTGTGAAAAAAAATCCCCTTTGGGACCTTTATTAATAAGAGTATAGGCTATGCATCAAGCTGTTATGTTGCAAAGTGGTATTATTGTCCTAACAACAACAAAAAAAGAAACCATCTGTAGTCTGTAAGGAAGCACCACAAATGCCACCTTCGGGATTGTAAACTTTTCTAACAAGATTCGAGATTCCTTATCTTCTGATTGGCTGAGAGAACACCATCATGCTGAAGCATTGCATGCAAGGTTAACTCTAATGGTGCATTCCCATCCCATAAACCTCTCAATAATGAATGAAAACTCTCCAGGATGCTATTACCCAACACAGGAAATATTTTCTGATCGTGTAGATTAGACATCATTTGTGATCACCTTTTATCAATGTGCACTGCAACCCTCATAAATAAATGTAGCCACTCATTGATATTTAAAGGGATAGTTCAGCCAAAAATGAAAATACCGTCAGTAATTACTCACCCTCATGTTGTTCCAACCCCGTAAGACCTTCGTTCATCTTCGGAACACAAATTAAGATATTTTTGATTAAATCTGAGAGCTGGATCACTCCTCCATACGCTTCAAAGGGTTTGAAACTTTCCAGCCCAGAAAAGTTATTAAAGACATCGTTAAAATAGTCCAAGTGACTACAGTGGCTCAATCTTAAGTTTATCAAGCGACGAGAATACTTTTTGTGCGCAAAAACAAACAAAAATAACGACTTTATTTCAACTATTCATTTCCTTCTCTATGGGCCTCTAGTCAGTTAACATAGTGTGATTCCATAGAGCTACGTCACATGTAGGCTCACTATTGGCCGACGCTGGTCATGTGTGTGATGCGTGTGACGTACAACAACAGAAGCTTACTCTATTACACTAGTGAACTGACTCGAGGCCCACAGAGAAGGAAATGAATAGTTGAAATAAAGTCGTTATTTTTGTTTTTTTTCCGCACAAAAAGTATTCTCGTCGTTTGATAAACTTAGGATTGAGCCACTATTTTAATGATGTCTTTAATAACTTTTCTGGGAACAAGTGTCAATCCCTTAAGAAGCCTATGGAGGAGTGATCCAGCTCTCAGATTTAATAAAAAATATCTTAATTCGTGTTCTGAAGGTCTTACGGGGTTGGAACAACATGAGGGTGAGTAATTACTGACAGAATTTTCATTTTTGGGTGAACTATCCCTGTAATAGTAACACTGGTCTCTTACGAGAGGCTCTCTCGTACCTAGCTTACGCGACGGTTAAAGTCATCTTTGCTCGAGTGTTTGAAGCCAAAAATTATCCTTAATTTTGTATTTATTGTCAACGCAGTGCAGCAGCCAGCAGACCTAGAGCAGGCCATCTTGCATGCTCATTGGCTGCCCTGCGGCAACTGCTGCAGCCTACCACTGAGCCTCGCGCGTGACGTCACGTCCAATGTACGCGTCATAGCCCGCCAAAATGGGGGTGGCTTAGCATATAAAAGCCAGGCTTGTAGGCTGCGTCACTGATTTCATTATCTCCAGCGAAGCTCTCCGCATCGCTGGACTCTGAGAGAAGCCTTCCGCCGTCGAATCTAGCGACCAGCAAGCAGAGGAAAGTGCCTGAAGAAGCCGGCTGTCTTCGCCACCTTCAGCCATCCGTGCCTGCTACGCCATCCGGCGTGTATCCTTTTCCGTGCTGTGTGTGTTCGTCGCTCCGACACTCACTCTCTCTAACTAAAAGAGCGCAAGTGTTTGATACAAAATGCCTCGCCTTTCTTGCGGCTCGTGTAGAGCCCCGCTCAGCGCAGGAGACCGCCACATGATTTACGCTCTCTGCCTGGGACCGGACCACACAGCCCTCGTCCTGAATGTGGGCGGCTGCGAGCATTGTGAAGCGCTTCCGCTGTCGACCCTGCGGGCTCGACTCGAAGCCTTCACACCGAATGCTGTCACTCCACCCTCTGGACCGTGCAGGAAGAAGCGCCGTGCTCAGATGATGCCGGAGCCTGTGGCCACAGTGAAGTGCTCGCCGGAACGTTTCCCGCCGGCCTCACTCTCTCCTTCTCTGCCCCTCCCGGACGCTCAGCTGTCGGCTTCGGCCCGCGCAAGCCGCCTCCGGGGACGAAGCTGAAGGAGACCACACAGTGGACAGCTGTTCCATCCTGGCATCAGACAGCGGGGAGAGGTCAAGTTCACATCACTCCGCCTCCTCCTCCGTCCAGGAATCCAGCAGGACTCGGGCCGGCGTGGACGCCGAACTCATGCGCCTCCTTTCCAAGGCCGTTGACCAACTCAGCCTCGATTGTGACCGCCTAAGGAGCCCGCACCCAACAGGCTCGACGGCTGTTTTCTACACAGCCGCCGTCCGTTTCCAGATCTGCACCTTTTCTGACGGAGCTGCAAGCTGAGCTGTCTAAATCGTGGAGCGCACCTTTCTCCGCGAGGCTCCATTCAAATGTCTCCTCGGCGCTCTCCTGAGTGGACGGCGCCGCCGAGAAGGGGTACACCTCTGGAAGCTGAGCGGTCCGTGTTCCTCGACGCGCCGCTCTCCCCTTCCGGTCTCTTCGGCCCAGCGGTGAACAGGATCGTCGACGGCTTCCCCGAAGTGCAGAAGACCACACAGGCCATGAATCTCTTCCTGCCGCGACGCGCTAGCTCTTCTGCAAGCCGCCCACGTGAGCCGCCTGCACAACACGCTAGCCAGCGCCCAGCCCAGCCTCAGCCTCCGCAGCATCGACGGGCGGCCGCCCTAGATCATGCTCTTCCGGACGCAGGCCGCCTCCCCCCCGGGGACCCCGGCCCAAGGTTGTGCTGAAGCCTGAGCAGGGAAAGTCCTCCTAGCAACGCCAGTGAGGAAAAGACGCCTCGGTCTCGCTGCGGCCTGACCGCCGTCAAAACATCTCGTCCTGTCTGTCCCCTCAGAGAAGGCTACTGCAGACATACATATTGCAGCCAACAAGTCGGCAACACAGCCCGCTAGACTGCACACAAACTCCGTTTTTACGGCGACCCAGAGAAATTTCAGAAATAGTATAAATTCCGGTTATCCTGCTCACGCCGAGTGTGTTTTGAGTGTAGAAAACGTGCCCACAAGTCAGTGCTCACCCCTACACATGAAAACTATGCCCCATGTATATCACATGCTCACAGAGCCCACTCTCATAAAGCTGGCAAATGCCGCTCAAGTGTTAGATGTAGAGAATGTGCCCACAAATCTGTGCACACAGCTACTCGTTGCCCGCTCTGTTACACAGCAACAGCCTCACAGCGGCCATGTTATGAACGTAAGTCATGTGACCGCCCACGAGCGCTCACCCTTACTCACAAACACTTCGCCCCAGGCTCCGCTCGCGATAAATATCGCCACGAAATGTTCTCCATTCTCAGTAATCAGGTCATCTCAAGTGGTACAGGCAGTTACAGCTGTCAGCGAGCCGCCGTAACTGAGATCAGAGAGCGCGCGCGCCCCGTTCACGCCTCCAGTACAGTTTCCCGAGCCCGCGAAGTGTGGCGAACGGAACCCGGAGCCCATTCTGCCCCTAGCTATACATGTAGAAGCATGGAAGGCTATCCCAGGTGTGTCAGATTGGGTGGTAAACACAATAAGTCAAGGTGATTCGCTTCAGTTGGCTCGCCGTCCCCCTAGCTTTCGAGTGCGGCCAAACTGCTGTGCAAAGGGGCTATAGAACCAGTACCTCCTTCTCAGAGCGAGTCAGGCTTATTCAGCCGTTATTTTCTCGTACCTAAAAAGGACGGAGCTCTAAGACTTATCTTAGATCTGAGATATTCCGGTGAGGAGAGATCTCCTCTCTCAAGCCCACGGCTCAGTCTGGCATCCCCATCCAGAGCGTTGGTCTCTGCACGTATGGTTAATCAACGGATACCCGTTGTACTGCCAGAAGGAGTGATGAACATGATTATGCAACCCAGAGCTCCCTCTATGAGGCGGCTTTACACGTCTAAATGGTAGGTGTTCTCCAAATGGTGTACTGATAGAGATCTAGACCCATGAATGTGTGGGGTCCCGGGGTTGCTTAGCTTCCTTCAAGAGCTGTTGGATAAGGGCAGGTCCCCATCCACGCTTAAAGTCTATGTGGCGGCCGTCGCAGTGTTCGCTGAGTTGACGCGCGGCCAGTCAATAGGAAGCAATGAGCTCGTCATTCGCTTCCTTAGAGGAGCTAGACGGATGAATCCCCCGCGACCCCCGTCGGTTCCCATGTGGGATATTTCACTGGTCCTAGAGGCCCTGAAAGCTTTCCCCTTTGAACCATTAGACTCTGTGGACCTAAAGGACCTCTCGCTCAAAACCGTTTTTCTGACAGCTCTGTCATCAGTTAAACGTTAGGGGGATTTACACGCGCTATCTGTTAGCGCAGCGTGTCTTGAGTTCGGGCCAAATGACTCTAAAGTCATCCTCAAGCCAAGACATGGTTATGTCCCTAAAGTGTTGGGCACCCCCTTCAGAGCGCAGGTCATTTCTCTTTTGGCTCTACCAGCATCCAATATTGAGGGTGATGTGAATCTCCTCTGCCCCGTCAGGGCGCTGAGGGTTTACATTACGCGCTCCGCCTTTGTCAGCCTTTTGAACAGCTCTTTGTTTCGTTCGGTGGGCGCACCAGGGGTCTCGCCGCCGCGAAAGAGAGCCTGTCCAGATGGATAGTGGAAGCTATCATATCTGCTTATAAGTCTAAAGGTCTGCAATGCCCCTTGGGCATCAGGGCACATTCCACCAGAGGCGTGGCCTCGTCGTGGGCTTGGTCCAGCGGAATTTCCATTCATGACATTTGTGAGGCGGCAGGCTGGGCCTCTGTATACCCTGTATGTGCTTATAATATGTGCTGGCCCGCTTTGCCGGCCACCTGTTCCCATTTATCTATGTTCCCCGGGAATCCCTGGGACTCATGAAGTGGAGGCTGGGTGCGCACGGCGTTGACAATGGGTTCCCGTAGCGTAAGCTAGCTCTCGCAATACGAGAGAACCTCTCGTAAGAGAACTATACTCGGTTACTAACGTAACCTCGGTTCTCTCTAGAAGAGGGAACGAGTATTGCGTAACCTGACCGTGCAGGCGCCACAAGCGTTTTTTGCTCCAGCTGATGAAACCAGTGATGCAGCCTACGAGCCTGGCTTTTATACGCTAAGCCACCCCCATTTTGGCGGGCTATGACGCGTAAGGGCGCGATGCGCCGTCATTGGACGTGAAGTCACGCGCGAGGCTCAGTGGTAGGCTGCAGCAGTTGCCGCAGGGCAGCCAATGAGCACGCAAGATGGCCTGCTCTAGGTCTGCTGGCTGCTGCACTGCCTTGACAATAAATACAAAATTAAGGATAATTTTTGGCTTCAATATCTCAAGCAAAGATGACTTTACCCGTAGCGTAAGCTAGTTTACACAATACTCGTTCCCTCTTCTAGAGAGAACCTGAGTTTACGTTAGTTACCGAGTATCGTTTTAGAGTCTCAAAAGTAAAATTTTGATATTGAATAAACTTCACCTCAACAGGCATGCCCTGGTGTTTTTAGCCTGTGTTTAAGAGACTCTGAACGGCATGGGTGAGCACATGCTGCCTGCGTTTCCCGATGAAAGCTGTTAACAGCGGGAGTGTGTCCAGATCGATGCTCTGTGGGTTTTTGCTGGGACACGTGGTGGCCTGCAATGCTGCTGCTGTGTCACTGAGTCCATGCCGAGAGGAAGTCAATACTCTCGCAGCTGCACCATCTTACTGTGTTTGGCTTGGCTTTCGTGTTCACTTTTTATTTTGTGTTTTCTCATTCAGATCTATGGCAGGGAAATGATCCATATTGTTGTGGCTCGTTGTAGGAAATCCAATTTTTATTTGTTTTGCTTTGTGACAGATGATAATGAACAGATGTCTGCTATAGGATAATCTGGCTGTGTTTAACTGTAATTGCCCCTCTGTCTCCATTAAGTCTCAGTGGGAGGTGGGTTGAATTATAGTAGCACATACAGTGTGGTAGCTGGAGGTCAGACCTCAATGAACTGTGTACTGAAGTGGCTAAAGAATTAGGCTACACATTAGACAAGACTAACATGGTGATGTTGAAGTACAGTATGTTCATGCAAAAATGAAAATTCTGTCATTATTTACTCACCAACATGTTGTTCCAAACCCATATGCTGCCCATTTTCCCACTGTAAAGAACCATTTGTGCATTTAAAAGGTTTAATTGATGTTAAAGGATGAGTTTTCCAGAATTCAAACTTCCTGATAATTTACTCATTTACTAATTTATGTTTTTCTTTCTTCAGTCAAAACGAAATTAAGGTTTTTGAGAAAAAACATTCCAATATTTTTCTCAATATAGTGGACAATTCCTATATTGGGGGTGAGTAAATTATCAGGAAATTTTACCAGGAATATAGTGAACATTCATGGAAACATCAATTCTAATCAATTAACCGTAATTTTTTAAAAGTGTATGGAAAATAACTGTGAATTAATGTTCTTCAGAAAACCTCCTTTGTATTCCACAGAACAAAATACCATCATGTAATTCCGAACCCTTAAACTGTTAAGTAAATAATGACAGCATTTTTATTTTGGGGGAGTTTATGGTTGTGCTATTATTCTTTCAATACAGCAGTGATGATAGTTTAAATTGTATTCATTCACCCAATTAATTCACACATACTTTCTTTCAACCAAAGCATAATGAAATGTAGTTTCCCTATGATAACATAATAATGGTAGATTCAATTTCATTTAATCCAGTTTTCATCTCAGCATCTAGTCTTTGCACTTCTTCAATCTGGCCTGGATTTCCCTTCCTCTTCCAATGACAGATCCACCGCTGTGCCTCCCCCACACCAACTCAGGACCTAGACAGACTATTTATAGCAAATATGCTCATTTGTTTCCCTGAGAAAAATCCTTCTGCTGAAATGGGAGGCAACCCCCACACAGGTGATCTACAACTGTGATAGCAGTGTTATGAAAATTTGGGACATCACAGTGTGAAACACTATAAATTATTGAAATACATGAAGGCCTATTTAGTACTATTATTACCATGTCTTTGATTTATTGATGTATTTGTATAAAATATATAAATATATATGAATATATCTTTTATTTATTTAGGTGATTTAGTCATTATTCATGCTACATTTATTTATATATAATGTATAGCTAATTATATTATTTACATATTAATATTTACATTATGCTTTTGAGTAGATTATAGATCATGTACTAAAGGCACCCGCACACTACAAGATTTTGGGCCCAATTCTCCCCTTTGGACAATCCTAGGTAAAGTCCCAATTATCTTGATGGTTCTAGATTATTATATCAGAATTTCTTGTGGAGATGTGTTTTGAGTGTAATTGAATCTGCTCGGAAGAATGTCGGGAACAAAGCAGTCATCATTTATTTTTGCCCATCGTCCGCCATGTTTGCTTACTCAAAAGTCACGTTTGACCGCAAGAGATTTTGCGAGATTTCCCATGTTCACACAGTCGGGACTCTTGATGTTTGTGAGCAGAATCTGTTATTGTGTGTTGTGCTGTCTTGGTCACATCGTGCCATTTGTTCTATTGGATCAAAACTGTTAAATCTATGATTTTTTTTATCACTATGTTTGTGGTCTCTCACATTTTTGAATATTTTAGTGAGGGCCAGCCTTACGTTTGAGGTTTTAAGCTACAGAAAATCTGCATATACACCTTTAACAGTATCCTTGAAAATTTAGTGAATTATTCATGTGCGTCAGTTTGTACCACCCAGATTTATTAAGGACAAATAGCCTCATGAAATATGAACAATAAGAAGAGCGTTTTGTGGATACTGTGACCTACTGAATGGATGCATGCCATTTGGGTTTTCTGTTTTTGTAAAGAGAACATGTTGGTTTGTTAGTTGGCCCTAACCTCTCAAAGGCTTTATCCACAATGCATTTCTGAATTAGATTCTCATTAGATAAGTGTCAGTAATGGCTTTGCAGATGAGCTGCTCCTAGTAATGCATTGAGAGGAAGTCCCAGTGAAAAGCTTCCTGTAAAACAGGACGTAAACCTGCAGGAGGTGCTCATTAACTCTGGCATACAGCTGCTAATCACAATCAAAGAACCACAGAGAAGGTCATATCTCTGTATCGCCCTTATTTATTGATGATACATCTTCATAGATGATGCTTGCAGTCATTCCTGACCAGTTATATCCTTCTGAACACTGATATATGTACCTACTAGCTTTGTTTTAGTAGGCTACATAAAGTCAACCAGCATCCACACTGAATTCTGAAAGACATTTTGCTATATTTTAAAAGGTTCAGCAGTCTTATCTAAATTAATGGAGTACATCGAATCTTGGCATCTTTTCACTTGAAAAGTGCTTTACTTGTGCAGTTTTAGTCACTACTTCAGATGGCAGATATGGATTAAAAACATAATTCATCAGATTAGTGTATGAACAGCTCCTGCCTGGTACAAGCAGTTCCTGCCAAAAGACTGACTTGAAGCCAAAAGAATTACACTTTGCAATCAAAGCAAAATGTAGGGAGACTAGTTTTCCAGACTGGTTTATCTGATCATTATTTATTGAATGTAATCTGATGTCATATTAGGTGAATAACATTGACTGTTTGAATGTTACTAGTAAACTAGACTGTTCTTAATTTTTCTGACCTAAATGTGAGTGGTGTTTGCCATCAGGTTTTTGAAGTGTGCCTCTGTATACTGCCCTCTGATATATGAAATGCTGACGTCTTGGGCAGAGGAAGAACAAGTATTGCTTATAAGAATTAGTTTTATAGTCCTCGTTTCGTGGGCTCTGCAAAATGAAGTGCTTGTGCCATCTTGTGGTGATCAGGAGAAATGATCACTGGAATGCAAATGGCATGTTTAAAGTTATTATTCGATTTTCTGTGCAGTTTAAATTACTCAATGGAAGTTTTTGGTCTTGTCTTGTAAATATCAAACATTTGATCATTTATTTCAGCAACATGTATCGTCATATCACCCAGTCCTTGCTCAGTTTTAACTACAGACCTACATTTTTTCCACTGATCAAACTAAAATAGTTTGACTAATATATCCACTCGATATTTGCTCTTCTCAAATGTGTAATTCAGTCTAAAAAACATGATTTTTGCATCTATTATCAGATATTGTTTCCATGTCCACTACACTGGACACCAGGACTGAAGCAACAAAAAAATCATAATATTTTATGAACTAGTGTTTAAACACAGTGTGTGAACTAGCATTGGAAATTTTTTTTAACATACTGCAACAATGAGCAATACAATAAGAATGTATAAAAAGGTAAGATGATTGGATGAAGTCTCAAAAAACTTTGATTCTTTTTGATAGTTACAGTGGGTGAATCTGAGTATGTGTATATTTGTCTGTGGGTGTTTGTTGGTGTATTTGTGTTCGTGCTGGTTTTATAAATATATGATTATGTGCATATAGCATTGTGTGTTTGTGTGTGTGTGTGTGTGTGTGTGTGTGTGTGTGTGTGTGTGTGTGTGTGTGTGTGTGTGTGTGTGTGTGTGTGTGTGTGTGTGTGTGTGTGTGTGTGTTACTTTGCATTCACTCATTTCACATTCACTGTTGCTCATTTTCACTAAAACTAATGAAAAATTGAATGACAGTTTATGGTCACAGGATTTAAGACATAATATCATAATAATAATATTAATTATTAAGTGTATTCAAATATAATGTCCATTGCGATGGACATTAAACTTAAAAATAAAATATTGTGTTCTACAGCTCTGAAAGATCTTCAAATTAACTCAAAATATTATCAGTTAATACTATTAAGATTATAAAAGGTGCAAGTTGATGATGCTACCATGAACACAAATCTGCATAAAAGGTAATAAGAAGCTCCGTCTCCTTCTGTCTAGTTGTTTAGTCATGCATGTCTTACATGATGCCTGAATTTCAATCAGATTAAGTTATGGGTCATACTTTCATTGTAATTGGTTGATCTGGGACCAATCAGTGACCAGGCAGTTCTCATATTATAAAAACATAAAATCTTATTAGTTTAAACCAAAAATCATGTGATGTCCATTGCAATGATTGCAGGGTCTGAAGGGGTTAAAGCATTAAGGTAGTATAGACATATGCCTTTCGCCTTTCTCCGCACTGTGAGCCTCCGTTGACTGTACGCGCACCTCCCCAAATAGATGAGGCGTTTATACTCAAGCGGTGCTAACAGCAGAGCCAAATGACATCCTGCTCCTCCTCTGTGGACATCATGGGTTGAGCTTGACCTATTCTGGCTCCACCTCTGTGGATCTAATAGGTGGAGGGATATAGTTATTATGGGTAGGGTTGGGGTGTAGTTGGACCTTCTATCTCCACCCATTATGCCCAAATTCCATCCAGAGAGGGGGAGCTGGATTTCATGCTCTACCGTGGCTCTGCAGTGAGCAGCCTTTCTTTATACTTGACATGCTCGTCGTTGTACTATTCTTTGAAACGACAGGGGGCGACTCTGAGTAATTGTCCTCTAAAGTAAACCATCGGGAAGCAGTGATGAAAAGTAAGCTACACATGGGACGTTTGTTTTTATTACATTTCACCAAACCCAAACAAAGAATCAAGGAATCTTGTAAAACCCAGTCAATCCTGAGATCATTGTGACATTGGAACAAAATATAAGGATAAAAGAACATTTATAAATATACACCTAAATTAAAGGTAGGGTAGGCAGTTTCGGCAATTTCCCACCCTCCGTTCAGAGCGTCTCCAAAGCCATGCCTTCTCCAAAAGACATGAACACACACACAGCAGAGTCTGTAATGCGTTACGAGAGATGGCCGTTAAACTACCTCATGTTTTAAAGCACATAATATTACAATAATAGTGAACGTAAACAACTTACAGAGCTCGGACTTGTACCACCTGACTGCTGCAGATTTATTTGGTCGTTAATCGTTTTGCCTTTTAAACGCAAAAAACAAGTCTGAGGACGTGAACAGCACCGGGTAGAACGTCACCGGTTGTCATCTCTTAATTATGGTAATTACGACATGGCATGAACTATAAAATCCTATTATTGCATTCGGTCCGAACATTTTTTGGTCCTGAGACTTCCACAGAAGATGCTATATGTACAGGTCCTTCTCAAAAAATTAGCATATTGTGATAAATTCATTATTTTCCATAATGTAATGATAAAAATTAAACTTTCATATATTTTAGATTCATTGCACACCAACTGAAATATTTCAGGTCTTTTATTGTTTTAATACTGATGATTTTGGCATACAGCTCATCAAAACCCAAAATTCCTATCTCAAAAAATTAGCATATCATGAAAAGGGTCTCTAAACGAGCTATCAACCTAATCATCTGAATCAACTAATTAACTCTAAACACCTGCAAAAGATTCCTGAGGCTTTTAAAAACTCCCAGCCTGTTTCATTACTCAAAACCGCAATCATGGGTAAGACTGCCGACCAGACTGCTGTCCAGAAGGCCATCATTGACACCCTCAAGCAAGAGGGTAAGACACAGAAAGAAATTTCTGAACAAATAGGCTATTCCCAGAGTGCTGTATCAAGGCACCTCAGTGGGAAGTCTGTGGGAAGGAAAAAGTGTGGCAACAAAAGGCTGCACAACGAGAAGAGGTGACCGGACCCTGAGGAAGATTGTGGAGAAGGACCGATTCCAGACCTTGGGGGACCTGCGGAAGCAGTGGACTGAGTCTGGAGTAGAAACATCCAGAGCCACCGTGCACAGGCGTGTGCAGGAAATGGGCTACAGGTGCCGCATTCCCCAGGTCAAGCCACTTTTGAACCAGAAACAGCGGCAGAAGCGCCTGACCTGGGCTACAGAGAAGCAGCACTGGACTGTTGCTCAGTGGTCCAAAGTACTTTTTTCGGATGAAAGCAAATTTTGCATGTCATTCGGAAATCAAGGTGCCAGAGTCTGAAGGAAGACTGGGGAGAAGGAAATGCCAAAATGCCTGAAGTCCAGTGTCAAGTACCCACAGTCAGTGATGGTCTGGGGTGCCATGTCAGCTGCTGGTGTTGGTCCACTGTGTTTTATCAAGGGCAGGGTCAATGCAGATAGCTATCAGGAGATTTTGGAGCACTTCATGCTTCCATCTGATTTCATTTTTCAGCACAACCTGGCACCTGCTCACAGTACCAAAACCACTGGTAAATGGTTTACTGACCATAGTATTACTGTGCTCAATTGGCCTGCCAACTCTCCTGACTTGAACCCCATAGAGAATCTGTGGGATATTGTGAAGAGAAAGTTGAGAGACGCAAGACCCAACACTCTGGATGAGCTTAAGGCCGCTATCGAAGCATCCTGGGCCTCCATAACACCTCAGCAGTGCCACAGGCTGATTGCTTCCATGTCACGCCGCATTGAAGCAGTCATTTCTGCAAAAGGATTCCCGACCAAGTATTGAGTTCATAACTGAACATAATTATTTGAAGGTAGACTTTTTTTGTATTAAAAACACTTATTTTATTGGTCGGATGAAATATGCTAATTTTTTGAGATAGGAATTTTGGGTTTTCATGAGCTGTATGCCAAAATCATCAGTATTAAAACAATAAATGACCTGAAATATTTCAGTTGGTGTGCAATGAATTTAAAATATATGAAAGTTTAATTTTTATCATTACATTATGGAAAATAATGAACTTTATCACAATATGCTAATTTTTTGAGAAGGACCTTTACATGTTTTAATATTTAAACCACTTCTATTATTGATTGCTATCAGGATGTGAAGAGAGTTTCAACCAATATAACAAAAAAGTGTTTATGAAACAAATTACCTACCATAGCTTTAAACCGTAATCTCTTTAATAGTTTCTAATTTTAATTTTTATAATAAACATTTGCTTTTAATCTTCATGAACAATTATTTTGTTAAAAATGGACCTTTATTTTCATTAAAAAGTCTTATTGTAAGTTCATTTTGTAAATGTAAGTAATTTAGACAAGCGCAAACTGGGTGCCGGTGTTCTAAAAAATGTGGTGTCTGAGATTGTCAGTGACACTGGCTGGAGTGCACATGAATATTGATGAGTTTCCTGTTTTGTGTTAAAGTGACTCTGAAAATATAAGCGCACACTCCTTGGCTTACAGACAGGTAATAAGCCTACATTTCAGCATTTAAGGAAATTAAACTTATATCCTTTCTTTCTAACTGTTATTTATGCACAACATTGCTCTTTTTATTCTATTCTCAAATGCAAGATACCCCCATGAGTAACTTTAGCTTTGACATTTATAACGCTAAATGTGCAAAAGATTATGTTGAACTAACCCTCTGCTGCGCACAAAAGATCACACTTTAGTAGTAGGCTCATTACCCGCCTAATGCTGTTTTCATCTGTGATGCCATTTATACTGCTGTAATATCACTGAATATCAGCTTATTCACTCTTTTTGATCTCAGCGTGAGCATTAGGTCACTTTTTGCCACCTGACTGAGTCATTACTCTGCTTTTGGTGATGACGTCACTGTTGCTACAGCAACATGTTCTCAATCGTATGTGAAAATGATACATAAAAGATGCTAAACTGCCTTCTCATTCATGCAGCTGTATGAATCACTGATCACTGACCTTTACAATACACGGTTTGAGTTTTAAATTATTGACTTAATATGAATGCATTATTTTATTTAGTCTATTTTTGCCAATTCATTTATTTATCTTCATATTTATGTAATTTATTTTGTATTTAATTTGAAAACATCTATTTACATATTCTGCATATTGGGAATTGCTTAAGTTGAATATATTTATATGTATTATGATCTCAAAAAAGAAAATAGGCTCTACTTGTCACGGGTCTGTCAAGGAGGACTCAAATGCAGAACGAGTGATAACAGGTTTATTGACAAACAGTAGACAGATGACAAGATGTGGTGGGATAGGTGAACAGTCCAGACAATAGGCAGGGTTGAGACACAATGACTGCCGTTGTAACTAGCCGAGCAGCAGTTGTTACTAGCACAAGATGACTGGAGGCTGGGGAGTAGTAATGGCAGAGCAGAATGAGAACTGAGAATAGTAGCAATAGCCAGACAGGATTTTCAAGCACAACAGCAAGGCACTCAGGGATCTCAGGCTCAGCCCCAGGCACTCGGGGATCTCAGGCTCAGCACCAGGCACTCGGGGATCTCAGGCTCAGCACCAGGCACTCGGGGATCTCAGGCTCAGCCCCAGGTACTCGGGGATCCCAGGCTCAGCCCCAGGCACTCAGGGATCTCAGGCTCAGCACCAGGCACTCGGGATCTCAGGCTCAGCCCCAGGCACTCGGGATCTCAGGCTCAGCCCCAGGCACTCGGGGATCTCAGGCTCAGCCCCAGGCACTCGGGATCTCAGGCTCAGCCCCAGGCACTCGGGGATCTCAGGCTCAGCACCGGGGATCTCAGGCTCAGCATCAGGCACTCGGGGATCTCAGGCTCAGCCCCAGGCACTCGGGGATCTCAGGCTCAGCCCCAGGCACTCGGGATCTCAGGCTCAGCCCCAGGCACTCGGGGATCTCAGGCTCAGCCCCAGGCACTCTGGGATCTCAGGCTCAGCCCCAGGCACTCTGGGATCTCAGGCTCAGCCCCAGGCACTCTGGGATCTCAGGCTCAGCACCAGGCACTCGGGATCTCAGGCTCAGCACCAGGCACTCGGGATCTCAGGCTCAGCCCCAGGCACTCAGGGATCTCAGGCTCAGCACCAGGCACTCGGGGATCTAAGGCTCAGCACCAGGCACTCGGGGATCTCAGCCTCAGCACCAGGCACTCGGGGATCTCAGGCTCAGCACCAGGCACTCGGGGATCTCAGGCTCAGCCCCAGGCACTCAGGGATCTCAGGCTCAGCACCAGGCACTCAGGGATCTCAGGCTCAGCACCAGGCACTCGGGGATCTCAGGCTCAGCCCCAGGCACTCAGGGATCTCAGGCTCAGCACCAGGCTTGCTCCAAAGCAAAGAGAGTAAGCAGCCAGGGACGCTCTGCTAGCAGGACAGGAACTAGAAACACAGGAGAAAAGACAGACATACGGTGTATGCACCCCACCGTTCCCTGAAGGAGGGAACGGAGGACGTAGTCGACGCCGACTGAAATGGGATCACGCTAGGGAGCCTATCATCTTCGATTACTATTGAACGAGCCAATGGAATTTGGCGTGCGTGATTTGCATCACACACTCCGCCCCCGCGGCGCGGGTATAAATACGGAAGTGGATGCACACACTAGTTGCTTTTCGCTGAGGAGCCGAGAGTAACCCGGGGTCAGCGGTGGTCCAGCGGTAGTGGCAAGGGGACTACGTCCTCTGTTCCCTCCTTCAGGGAACGGTGGGTTGCATACGCAACCAGGACGTTCCCTTTCAGTCGATAACGTCGGACGTAGTCGACGCCGACTGAAATGGGATCAACCATTGAACACGCCACTAACGCTGCCACCTTCCAGTGCCTAAACCAAAGCCTCCTGATGCCCCCGCAAACTTAAGGCGGGGAAGGACAGGGCTAGGCCAGGGAAGTCACTGCTGTTCCTACAGGACCACTGGGAAAGCGTTCCCTGTACGTTGGAAGGAAGGGACGCTGCGGAAGCCACATCCAACCCGAGGGAGGTAATGTGGAGAATACACATATGAACTGGGCGGAAACCGGGCAGTCTAACATATGGAATGTCACTGGGGTGGCTCCAGCCTAAGACGGGGGGAGACACACCGGACAGTGACGGCAGAGAGACTCTGCCGAGGGAAGACACGGGCTCACCGCAGGGAGCCGTATCGTGGAAGAATACACATATGGGGTCACCGAAGGGACCGCAACATATGGACCCAGCCTAACACAGGTTCCACACTGCTTACGAGTGGTAGGCCTAACACCAGACGTTCCGCACGTCCGACGTCGGAGGGGTGTGGAGGAACTCAACAGGGTTCAATTTTAAGGGAACTCAACTGGAGTAGAAAGGCGCACGTATCCAGTCCATAGGAGGGGAATGGCGCCGCAAGCCGACACTTGAACCGGGCTCACGGTGAAACTGGCTTCATAAGAAGGGAGCCCACGGGAAGCAGCGGTTCAACTAGGTGTCGTCCAGCCCCCAACTCTAGAATCTGTTTAGCAAAGTATATCGTCAACGCCCTGGCGGAGCACTTTACACTCATCATAGAGGAGCTCAACACCTAAGTGGACATGTTGCATCTCGGATCTTTGCCGAAATGAAGGCAAGCACTAAGTGCAACTTTGCATGGAAACAGCCTTCCCTCTCTGCTGAATTCCAACAGATATTTGAAGAGCTGGTCTGAGGTCTATGACTTGCATTCTGTACACGTCCAAGCGAACGGACAGAGAAGCCAGGGCTGGATCTGCCTCCTCCAGGGCAGCGCTTGCAGGCTCACCACCTACTCCTATTACAGGAGAGGTAGGAACCTTGGGCACAATCCGAGCCGGGGTCTCAGCTTGTGAGAGTTAGCCGGCCCAGACTCCAGGCACAATACGTTGACCGAAAGCGAGCAAGTCCCTACCCTCTAGTAGAGACCACGCGAGCAGGAGAACTGATATAACAGAATTTTTAACTCACTACCTGCAGTGGCTCAGGGGCGGTCTCTGCAGTGCAGTCGCACCAGGGACAAGGCCCAAGAGGATAAAGAGGGACACAAGGATTTACAAGACCTTGCTCCTCAGGAACCTGACGATCAGAACGTGCTTCTGCATACTTCTGCAACACGATGAGCGTCGTTTAAACACCGAGGCAACATCATTTTGCGGGTGAAGGAAAACAGCCTACTGCCACCCCTTTTGCAGGAAAGAGAGCACTGAAGTGATCGAAAGCTTTCAGGATCTCCTCTGGAGAGAAGACGCACTCAACGACTAGGTTCCACTTCTAAAGGCGTAAGCACGCTACCCCATTCTAGGGGGTGCTCGCAGAAGTGATGGTAACTATCACACATTCTTGTGATAGCCACCTGAACCTCCGCATTCAGATGTAAGACCGCCCGGAATCCCCGGGGGAAGAACGCGTGTGCCATCGTGCCCCGCGCCCGAAGAGTTTTCCGGGGAAGTCAGGAAGGCTGTTGATGGGAGCCAGGTCTAGTTGGGCCAATAAGGGGCAACTATGAAGACCTGTTCCTCTCCTGACTTGGCACGCAGGTGCAAGTGACGGGCGCAAAAGACAGGAGCATTGCTCAACACAACATGTGAAGATCACTGGGCTTCAGGAGCATTCTCTGCTCAGCACTTGGGTGTGACAAGTTCACTGAGCTTCAGGAGCATTCCTGCTCAACACCTGAGTGTGATAAACTCACCGAGCTTCAGGAGCATTTCTGCTCAACACTTGAGTACGAAGAACCTCACTGAGCGACAGGAGCATTTCTGCTCAGCACTTGAGTGTGACAAGTTCACTGAACTTCAGGAGCATTCCTGCTCAACACCTGAGTGTGATAAACTCACTGAGCTTCAGGAGCTTTTCTGCTCAACACTTGAGTGCGAAGAATTTCACTGAACGACAGGAGCATTTCTGCTCAGCACTTGAGTGTGACAAGTTCACCGAGCTTCAGGAGCATTACTGCTCAACACCTGAGTGTGATAAACTCACTGAGCTTCAGGAGCATTTCTGCTCAACACTTGAGTGCGAGGAACTTCACTGAGCACCAGGAGCATTTCTGCTCAGCACTGCGTGTGATGAATTCACTGAGCTACCTGTGATGGACTCACTGAGCTACAGGAGCATTGCTGCTCAACACCTGAGTGCGATGAACTTCACTGAGTTTCAGGAGCAACTCTGCTCAACATGAAGTGGGATGATCTCACTGACTTGAGCAGCGCAAGGCGACCCTGAGTCGCCGTCACTTCTTAGAAGGCTCACTGGGGTTAAACGTATTCTGCGGGCCCCTGGGGCAGCTGGGACCCAGTGTTTGTCCAAGGGTAGTCCGCTCGGTTTACCCAAACACTGGCGGAAAAATAAAACCGGGGGGGCAATTGAGCGGCCCCGGAATGGTCAGACCCAGCGGACCCAGGGGATGGAGTCTCCACTTGCCCTGGCTATAACTGTCGTGAGGCTCGATGGCGGCACGATTGAGTAAGCGGGAGGAGTGGAACAAGGCGCCCTCAGAAGCGTCTGACTCCAAGGAGGAGGTGACGGGAGAGTTTGTGACACCCGCAATGTCTAACAACTCGAGGCACGAATGCCCGTGTAGTCGGGGGTCGCCCAGGCCCCTGTTAAAACACGCCCTTTGTACATGGCCCCTCTGCTGAGGAGGGTTTGGCAGCCGACCGGGATGAACTATAGTCACACAGGGTGAGCTGCTCTGCCACGGTCACCTCGGGACTCGATCGTAAAGCTAGCGCTGAAGCGGTCACATACGGAGGAAGCCAAAGGCTGCGGCTATCGTATACCCCAGGAGCCTCTGAATCTTTTCAGTGGGACCCTTTCTCACTTCAACACCATCTGGACACATTCTCACTGGAGAGACGTGTTGGACCGAGTACCTCTCCAAAACTGAAAAAGAGATACTCAGCCCGTGGGCGAGATTACTCTCTTCCAGTTGACCTGAAGACCCAACGGGCTCTGGAGCACTCGAGGGGAAGGACACCACGTGTCCTTCAGGTCAAGCTGCAGACCAATCTTGGGCCAAGACGGTCACGACCCACCACCTAGTAGCACGAAGAACGAGTTTACAACTGGCCTTCGTACCGGCTGGAGGAGCGGCTATATCAAATCCTTCGCCAGCAGGATAAGATAAGCACGCACAAGTCAGGAGCACTGCTCAACACTTGGTGTGATGAATATCACTGAATTTTCAGGAGCACGTCTGCTCAACACCTAATGTGATGTTACTATCACTGACTTGAGCGGGGTAGCCGAGCCTGAGGTGGGGCAGCAAAGTAGAGAGAGTGGTGTTAGTGTGCAGTGCAACACTTACCTGTCTCCACTAGCGGCAGGGGACGTGAGAAGGCGGATGACCGGGTCCTCGAACGCCCCAAGCTGCCTGTTGGCGACCAAGGGAAGCTGGGGGATGTAAGGCTATTATACAGGGTCACACCCGCCATACTGGCCCACTTGGGACTCAGGAACAGAAAAATTGCTCTTTTTCTGAATATGTGGGTACCGCTGACCCCGTTTTTATAGGGGCCAGCGGCGGAACAGACACACGCATAACAAAAAACTCCAGCCGGCCCTCCAACCAGCCAGAGGGAGTGGATCGGCGACCACTCCACAAGCAACTCTTCCATCCCTGAGAGCCCGTCCAGGTTCAGCGTTTTCTTTTGCGCTGGAGCTTACCACCTGGCTTGGCAGCGCCTGGACTTCTTAGTCCAGGCGCGGCCGGCTCCGCGCCGGAACCTGGGTGAAGGCTGCTGCGGTGGTCCGGCGGGAGCTGAGGCGGCTGCAGGCGGACGCCCTCGGCGACGAGCAGGCGGAGGATCTGACCTCGGGGGGCGGGTGAAGGCAGCAGCGTCCCTCCGAGGCAGGATGTGCCGGATGGCCTTCGTCTGCTTCTGAGCTGTAGAGAACTGTTGGGCAAAGTTCTCCACAGCGTCGCCGAATAACCCAACCTGGGAAATGGGAGAGTCCAGGAACCGAACCTTGTCCGCATCTCTCATATCGGCCAGGTTGAGCCAGAGATGGCGCTCCTGGACCACTAGTGTGGACATCGCCGAACCCACCGCGCGAGCTGCAACCTTCGCCGCCCGGAGGGCGAGGTCAGTTGCAGTGCGGAGCTCACCCATGAGCTCAGGGTCCGAACTACCCTCGTGCATGTTCATGAGTGCCTGGGCCTGGTGGACCTGGAGCAACGCCATGGCATGCAAGGAGGAAGCGGCTTGCCCACAAGCTTTGTAAGCCTTGCCCGTAAGAGCGGACGAGAACTTACAGGCTTTAGAGGGGTGACGAGGATCACCTCTCCAGGAAGCGGCCGCCGTTGGGCATAACTGCATCGCAACGGCCCGCTCCACCAGAGGGATAGCCTCGTAACCCTTTACCGCTCCCCCATCAAGGGTAGTGAGGGGGGAGGAGCTATTCAGGCGGTTTCTGGCAGAGAAAGGTGCCATCCATGCCCTCGTAAGCTCCTCATGCACTTCAGGAAAGAAAGGAACCGGGGCGGCGGACTGAGAACCAGTACGGCCCGCCCCGATATACCAATCATCCAACCGAGACGGCTCGGGACACGGTGGAGGGTTCCACACGAGCCCTACCGCCTCGGCGGCCTTTTTCAGCATAGCTGACATCTCTGGATCTGGCTCGGGCAACACTGGTCTCCCGGAGGGAGGCAGTGCAGCCGAGTCATCATCTCCAGAGTTCAGCTCCCCCTCCGATGCTGCGATTGACAACGTATCCCCTGGAGGGGCCCCAAATGACACGGCTGGCCCGTCCATTACAGAGGGACCAGCGGGATCAATGGGGAGCTCCACCGGTTGCGGTGTGAAAGAGGAGTGAGGGACCCACGGGGCGTGGCCGGGCGGATTACCCCTCACTGTGATCCTCAGATCACCCAGCTTGGACGGCACCCCAGTCCTCCTCTGGGAAGGTAACCCAGAGGAAGAACAGGGGCGGGGCCCAGAGGTGGGGACTGCACCAACGCTTTTAACGAAGGCGAGTCTAGATCTCAACACCGAGATGGACATGTTCCCGCAGTGAGAACATGACTCATCCACGAAAGCTGCCTCAGCATGCTATAAGCCCAAACATGCGACACAACTTTCGTGACCGTCAGAAGGGGATAGTGCCAGACCGCACCCAGAAACGCACGGATGGAATGGCATCTTGAAAAAGACGCACTCACACCCGTGTTGCTCTTTTAGGAAATGGGACCGTCACCAGTGCCGGAGCACACAGGGAATGACCGCGGCAAACACTGAATAGTCTTTCAACTAACAGTGAAGCACTCACTTCTCGCCCTCTAACCAACCGTCAACACACAAACAAACAGTAGAAATTTGATGCTGTTAAAACAGCAGTTGAGAGCTGAGAAGCTCGCGATCACCGCTGCACCACGCTGTAGAACACCAACACTGGAGAGGTCTTCCCGCAAGAACACCGACACACTCGCTCGTTGAACACAACAGCACTCTTCAGAGACATCAAAGACGAACGGCTCCGAAGCGAAAGGCAACTAGTGCGTGCATCCACTTCCGTATTTATACCCGCGCCGCGGGGGCGGAGTGTGTGATGCAAATCACGCACGCCAAATTCCATTGGCTCGTTCAATAGTAATCGAAGATGATAGGCTCCCTAGCGTGATCCCATTTCAGTCGGCGTCGACTACGTCCGACGTTATCGACTGAAAGGGAACTAAAGCACTAAAAAACTTCTACACATAAAACACTAATGACTTTGGTAATAAGAAACTAACTATGTAACACAGTAGCACATATAACGAACTGGCAACACATGAGGGAAAGAGCACACATATAAAGGGAGCTAAGAACAAGAGGAACAGGTGACAACACTTGAACAAGGAACAGGTGAACACACTCAGGTAAACGAGGACTCAAACAAGGGAGCAGAGAACATGAGAAACGGATGACAACACTCAGACAAACTCTACTCAACTAGACAAGAGGGCGTGGTACAGGGAAACAAGGAGGCAGGAACAGAGGAGCACATGGCCAACACAAACAAAGACAGAGCCATACGTTCAAGCGGTCCCCGTGAAGACATGTTCCTGGATCAACATATTTTGTTTATCCTGGAATAACATTCCTGTCCCAAAATTTAATTCTTACCCTATCCCTACCCCTAAACCTAACCCTACCCATAACTTTTCCCTAAAATCAGAGGGATATAACACGGTGAATAACACTGATGTTGAAGCACCTCACCCTGGTTCTAAGCCTAAACTTGACATAAACCAGGGGTGTCCAAACTCAGTCCTGGTGGGCCACTGTCCTGCAGAGTTTAGAGTTTAGACTGAGTTTGGACACCCCTGACATAAACTGTAAACTTGTCCCTCGAATCTGATTGGTTGATTGGAAAGTTGTTCCAGGATCAACAAAGATGTTTATCCAGGACCATGTGGTTCTTGGTGAAATCACATTCACCATGTTCAAGCACAACATAGAGGCATGAAACAAAGACAACACAGACAAAGCTGCTAGGGCAGAACCCTGACAGTACTATTCAAAAGTTGTTGTTTTTTAAAGACAATAAGTCAATGCTTTTATTCAACAATAACACATTAAATTGATCAAAAGTGGCAGTAAAGACTTTGATATTGTTAAAAAATCTTTTAAAAAAAGTGTAACTTGTTAAGTTATGATGCTGAAAATACAGCTTTGCCATCACAGTAATAAATTACATTTTAAAATATATTAAAATAGAAAAGTTATTTTAAATTGTAATAATATTTTACAATATTACAGTTTTTACTGTAGTTTTGATCAAATAAATGCAGCCTTGGTGAACAAAAGAGAATTTTTAAAAACATTTTTTTAAAACCTTACCGACCCCACAAACTTTTAAACGGAAATGTTCTTTCAAATGCATTGATGTTTAAATGAATAATCAGTCTACCTGTGCTGTGTTCATAGATATCATGTCTTCAGGACTTCTTTGGTGAGGATGATATATTTATTGCCTGCGGCCCAGAGAAGTTCCGCTACCAGGATGACTTCCTGTTGGATGAGAGTGGTAAGTTAATGGATAATGTATCCCTCCCTTTTCAAAATGTGACTGTTTACCTAAGACCAACAACAACTGTACCACTTACTTACCTCAGTTACATGGACTTCTGTGATTGTCAATATAAGTAAGTTGCTTCAAATTCTGTTTTAGTGGTTAGTAATTAGGTTAAAATTTTAATAAGCTGCTTTGACTAATGCACATATTTTCCAACATTGTACGGGTCGACGTTATAACATATATATATATATATATATATATATATATATATATATATATATATACATACATACATACATACATACATATATATATATATATATATATATATATATATATATATATATAAGCTAATCAGCTGGAGTTAGTTACTTAATTAGCTGTAGCATTTGTTTCCCGCTGTCAGTATCAGTGTTGTTATTTGCATATATTTTAAAGCTTTACCATTATAATTCCCACTTCATGTAAACAATATAACATATTCAGGTAGGAATCCATTTTTATTTAGCAGTACATCAATTTACTGACTTTTGTAATTATTATTGTGACACTAGTTACTATATAGTTTCATGAAAAACTTTTAAAACTAAATATATTGTCAATACAGAAACAGGCATCAGACTATGAGCTATTTTAAAGTCCTATTGATAGACATATTGATCTGGTCTGAGAGCAACCCAGCCTCTCAGATCTCCTCTGATCAGACCTCTGGGATATCAGGCGGTCATGCTTGAGCCCGACAGAGGTTACGGTAGATTGATCGGCGGTGACATCAGGTCGTCCACTCAGATGAGACTCTCTTCGGTGTGTATTACAGAGACAGGAGGACTTGAGTGTAGAGTGAATTCAGTTATGTTTCTCTTTTGCTACCTTTCTCAGAGTGCAGGGTGATGAAATCGCAGTCCTATGGCCGTATTTCTCCCATGCAGGGCCGCTGCTCTCCCCGCAGTGGTGGACACTCGAGAAGGAGCAAGTCCCCTGGTTCCAGCTGCTCAGGTACGTCTCTTTAGGCCAGACTGTAGTTTAATAGTCCCATCAGGCTTATAAATGTGTCTGACAAGCATTCCTGTAGCTGTGAACTGTAGGTTGTGTAGTGGGCTGACACTCATGTGTGCAAGACTGACTTATGGAATCTAAACTGGGTGCGTGTCAGTTTATTCATTGCAGTCTCCGAATTCAAAGTTGTTAGTTTCAAACATGGATGAGTGTGGTTTGTTGTAGTTTATAGCCTTAATTATCTCCAAATCACTCTCAGCATTCTCAGAAGATGTGCTTGAGGAGTAATGTCCCAAATTAGGCAACTAATTCGGCTGACACTCATCATTTACTCTTAGTCTCTCCATCTGTAATGAGCTTTTGTGTCAATTAACAGTTTCATTTAATGGGATGTTTTAGTATTCAAGTCACAGTGATTTCTGATTGGCTGATTGGCTGGAGCTCTTCATAGAGTTTTGGTAATGTCAAAAAACTAACTTTTACTTCAGTGAATGATTAGAATTATATTACATCCTACACAGCGTAATGGAGGCTTAGAATACTGAACCAATTTGAACTCACCCATCATAGAACTGGTTTCATTTGCTCTGCTCAAGCAGACTCCAAAAACACTAACAGCCAGAACAGAACATAAAAAGTAGTCTGATTGTCTGATTTGCTAGAGCTCTTCTTAGAGGTTTGGTAATGTCAAAATAATAATAATAAAATAAACTGATTTCATTTGCTCTGCTCAAGCAAACTCCAAAACCAGCCAGAGCATTTCTAGAATAGAAAAAAAGATGCTGGTCTTATTTTTATAAGATTCTAGTTTTATTCTGTATTCTATTCTATTCTATTCTATTCTATTCTATTCTATTCTATTCTATTCTATTCTATTCTATTCTGTTGTTTTGTTCTATTATGTTTTTAATGCTCTATGCTGGTCTCTTTTGTTCTATTCTATTTTGTTCTATTTTTACTTCTATTCTATTCTGTCATTCTATTTGATTATGTTCTATTGTATTCAGTTTTTTTAATCTATTATATTCTATTCTCATTGGAGTTTAACTAGTTTATCTGTTGGCTAGTTGATCTCCTACTCTGGATAACTGAATGTGCCCAAACTATTTTAAAACTAGCGAAGCAGACCGGCTTAACTGGTTTGGTCATGCTAGGAGACCTTATCTTAGACTGTTTTAAGCCATTTTTCAGCAAGGTTCTGTCATGCTATCAGGATGGAAGACAGGAAGCAAATGCAAGTCGACAATTTATTGATCCGATAAACACAAGTCACAAGACAACGGGCGTGGAATGATGGCGCAGGGACTTCAATGGCCAGGACCAGAACCGGATGAGATGGTGCGGTGAATGAAGGTGAAGTAGTCCAACGTGAAGACGGTGAAAGACGAAACTCCAAACACGGCAACGATGATCACAGGACACGAACAGGAAGGCAGACAGGAACGTAACCACGACAGGGAAGACATCAAACAACGATCTGACAAAAGGGATGAGACAACGGTAAGTATATATAGAGTGGTGAGATGGGCTGCAGCTGGTGAATGAGACGATGATCAGCTGGAGTGGATTAGGCAATGACACACAATCACACCCACAGCGCACGTGCATGCATACAACAACAAAAACACGCGACGAGAAGGAAACAATGAATTTGTATACCGTGACAGTACCCCTCCTCCTAAGAACGCCTCCTGGCGCTCTCAGACTCCCTTACCTGTCGATTGTGATCATCGATGAGGGAGTGATCCAGAATGTCTCTAGCAGGTACCCAACCTCTCTCCTCCGGACCGTAACCTTCCCAGTCCACCAAGTACTGAAACCCGCGTCCCCTCCGCCTAGAGTCCAGAATGCGATTGACCGAATATGTGGTCTCCCCATCTACGAGTCGCGGTGGGGGAGGAACCGGGACTGGCGGGTTAATACGAGAATGAAACACAGGCTTAATTTTGGAGACATGAAAAACGGGATGAACCCTCCTGTACGCTGGAGGTAAATTGAGGCGGACTGCCACCGGACTAATGATCTTGGCGACAGTGAACGGGCCAATGAATTTGGGAGCCAGTTTATTAGAAACGGAGCGGAGCGGAATGTTTTTAGTTGAAAGCCACACCTTTTGACCAACGACGTATACGGGAGGCTTCGACCGGTGGCGTTCGGCCTTGGCCTTGGTGCGCGCCCCCACCTGGAGTAGAGTCTCACGGGCTCTAGTCCAGGTGCGGTCACACCTCTGGACGAAGGCGTGAGCGGAGGGGACCGCGACCTCGGATTCCAGACTGGGAAAAATTGGTGGCTGGTAACCTAAACTACACTCAAACGGAGATAGGCCCGTGGCCGACACTGGTAATGTGTTGTGGGCGTACTCCACCATGGAGAGTTGTTGGCTCCATGAGGAAGGATTCTTGGAAACCAGACATCGTAACACCCTCTCCAGATCCTGGTTGGCTCTCTCGGTTTGGCCATTGCTCTGGGGATGAAACCCTGAGGACAGACTAACCGTCGCTCCCAGTAATCTACAAAACTCTCGCCAAAATTTGGACACAAACTGGGGTCCCCTGTCGGAGACCACGTCCATCGGGAGGCCATGAAGGCGAAAGACGTGGTCCACGACTGTCAACGCTGTCTCCTTAGCTGAGGGTAATTTGGGTAAGGGAATAAAATGAGCCGCCTTCGAGAACCGGTCCACCACGGTCAAAACGACTGTGTTACCCTGGGAGGGCGGGAGGGCGGTAATAAAATCTAGAGCGATATGGGACCAGGGTCTTGAAGGGACTGGCAGCGGTTGAAGTAACCCATCTGGGGGTCGATTGGAAGTCTTACCAGTGGCACAAACCGAGCAAGCCAAAACAAAACTGTGAATGTCACGAGCCATAAGTGGCCACCAGAATCGTTGCTTGACTAAAAAACTAGTGCGATTAACTCCTGGATGGCAAGCCACGTTGGAACAATGACCCCACTGAATGACGTCAGACCGTAATCCCTCCGGCACAAATAAACGATTAGGTGGGCAACCGGGCGGAGGCGTTACCCCTTCTAAGGCCGTCTTGACCTTCGATTCGACCTCCCATGTGAGTGTGGAAACAAATAGGGTTTCGGGTAAAATGCACTCGGGAGTCACCGGGCGTTCGGAGCGATCAAAAATGCGAGATAAAGAGTCGGGTTTGATGTTCTTAGAACCCGGGCGGTACGAGAGAGAAAAATCAAAACGACCGAAAAAAAGCGCCCACCGAGCCTGCCTGGAGTTCAATCTTTTAGCAGTTCTGATATACTCTAGGTTCTTGTGGTCAGTCCAGACGATAAAAGGTACCCCCGACCCTTCTAACCAGTGGCGCCATTCCTCCAATGCTAACTTGACTGCCAACAACTCCCTGTTACCAATGTCGTAATTACGTTCGGCTGGGGATAAGCGATGAGACAAAAACGCGCAGGGATGCATCTTATCATCTGCAGGAGAGCGTTGGGACAGCACTGCACCTACCCCCACCTCTGACGCATCGACCTCCACCACGAACTGACGTGAAGAATCAGGGGCAATAAGGATGGGGGCTGAAACAAAGCGGCCTTTCAGTTTGGCAAACACAGCTTCAGCTGTGTCTGACCACCTGAACGTCGTTCTGGGGAGGTCAAGTCGGTCAGAGGTGCGGCTAGTTGGCTGAAGTTGCGAATGAAACGCCGGTAGAAGTTGGCGAACCCCAGAAACCTCTGTAGGGCCTTACGGGAATCTGGACTTGGCCACTCTACCACAGCCTTAACCTTCTCAGGGTCCATACGCACTCCCTCAGACGAAATGATGTACCCTAGGAAAGGAACAGACTGTGCATGAAAATCGCATTTCTCCGCCATGACAAAAAGCCCATTCTCTAGCAACCTCTGAAGCACTCGTCGGACGTGTTGCACATGTTCCTGGAGAGAAGCAGAAAAAATCAATATGTCATCCAGGTAGACATATATGAACTGATCTATCATCTCTCGCAACACGTCATTGACCAATGCCTGGAAGACTGCTGGGGAGTTGGACAGCCCGAACGGCATGACCAAATATTCAAAGTGCCCCCTGGGGGTGTTAAAAGCAGTCTTCCACTCATCCCCCTCCCTAATGCGGACCAAATGATAAGCGTTACGTAAATCCAGTTTTGTGAAGATGGACACTCCCTGCAACCTCTCGAAGGCAGAAGACATAAACGGCAAAGGATAAGTATTCTTTACCGTGATGTTGTTCAACCCCCGGTAATCAATACAAGGTCGCAGAGACCCGTCCTTCTTCCCCACAAAAAAGAACCCCGCCCCCGCTGGAGAAGAGGAAGGTCGGATGAACTTGGTTGCTAGAGAATCAGAAATATATTTCTCCATAGCCTCCCTCTCTGGGACAGAAAGCGAATATAACTTGCCTTTGGGCGGAGACTTACCTGGTACTAAATCTATAGCACAGTCATAGGGACGGTGCACGAGACTTACTGAACACCTCCTTCAGGTCATGGTACTCCGTGGGCACGTTAGACAAATCCCCTGCTTCCTCCTGAAACATAGAAACAGAGACAGACGGACAGGCAGACACAAGACAAGACTTATGACATTCCTTGCTCCACTCCAGCACGACGTTATGATGCCAGTCTATGCGAGGGTTGTGACGGAGGAGCCAGGGGTGACCAAGGACGATGGGTGTCAGGGGTGAATCCAGTAAAAAAAAAGAGATAGTATCGGAGTGGTTGCCAGAAGTGATGAGTGTGATGTCCTCAGTGATGAATGAAATGGTGGGGAGATTCTGACCGTTCAGTGCATGTACAGCGATCTTGTGAGTGAGGGGCTTGAAGGGGATCTGAAGCTTGTGTGCGAATGTGTAGTCCATGAAATTACCTTCAGCCCCGGAGTCCAGAAGTGCCTTGCAGTTGTTCTGGTGCACTGACCATCTTAGTCTAACCGGTAGGAGCGTGGATGTTGATGAGGTCTTTTCGGCGGAGATCCCACCCGATAGTAGCCTCATGCTTACTATCGGGCTTGGCCTTTTAACGGGCAGTTGTAGGCAAAATGTCCCGTACCTCCGCAGTAAAGACAAAGGCCCTGGGACCTCCGCCTCTCCTTCTCCTCCCGGGAAAGCCGAGCTCGCCCTACCTGCATGGGTTCGTGATCATAGACGGGGCTGACCGCGTCCCCGCCGCTGAACCGTGGACCCTCGGCTCCGCCAGGCGCCACCCGCAACGCTAACTCAATGAGTCCATTTAAAGAAGTGGGGAGGTCCAGGGCGTAGATCTCCTTCTGGACGCGGTCAGCCAACCCATGCAGGAACATGTCCCACTGCGCCTCCTCGTTCCATTGACACTCTGCCGCCAGGGTCCGAAATTCGATTGAGAAATCAGAGACCGACCTGTCCCCCTGCCGCAGGTCGGCCAGTACTCTAGCCGCCTCTCTTCCCGCGACCGCTCGGTCAAATACCAGTCTCATCTCGGCGGAGAGTGTCTGGAACGAGGCGCAGCATGGGTCTTGGTTCTCCCACACCGCTGTTCCCCATAGCGCCGCTCTTCCAGTCAAGAGGGTCAAAACGAAGGCCACCTTGGCCTGTTCCGTCGAAAAAGTTCTGGGTTGGAGGGCAAAGTGCATAGAACATCTCGTCAAAGATGATCTACAATGTGTAGACTCACCCGAATACGACTCTGGTACTGGCAGGCGGGGCTCCGGCTGGAGAGGGTTCTCAGGTGGTGTGGGGGGAACAGCTGGTGTGGGCGGCGCAGTGGGAGCTCGTAGAAGTTGGATCTGCTGGGTGAGCTCGGACACCTGCGCCACCAAGGATTGAATTGCACGACCCGTGTCGTTGATATTCCTCTCTTGGGAATCCATCCTTCTAATACTGTGGTGGATGAATTCCTCAAAAGACGCGGCTGACGCACTCGCTGCTTCCATTGAACGGTCAGATCGTTCTGTCATGCTATCAGGATGGAAGACAGGAAGCAAATGCAAGTCGACAATTTATTGATCCGATAAACACAAGTCACAAGACAACGGGCGTGGAATGATGGCGCAGGGACTTCAATGGCCAGGACCAGAACCGGATGAGATGGTGCGGTGAATGAAGGTGAAGTAGTCCAACGTGAAGACGGTGAAAGACGAAACTCCAAACACGGCAACAATGATCACAGGACACGAACAGGAAGGCAGACAGGAACGTAACACCGACAGGGAAGACATCAAACAACGATCTGACAAAAGGGATGAGACAACGGTAAGTATATATAAAGTGGTGAGATGGGCTGCAGCTGGTGAATGAGACGATGATCAGCTGGAGTGGATTAGGCAATGACACACAATCACACCCACAGCGCACGTGCATGCATACAACAACAAAAACACGCGACGAGAAGGAAACAATGAATTTGTATACCGTGACAGGTTCTGGATGCTTTTCTCTGTTTATGACTTGCTGGCACCCTTTTGCAGTGTTACGTTATAGAGTGCATGTTTAATGTTAACACATTTCGGACAGCAGTGTGTGTTTGTGTGTTCGGGAGACCGGGGAGTGTTATAACACGGGGTTACGTGTAACACTGTCAGCTGTGGTAACGTCATCAATATCATACACTCCCATCTTCTTTTTGAGCTCACAGAAGAAATTGCATGTGACTGAGTAAATTTGTAGATTTTATGATAGAAAAAATAGATTTTCAGGTAAGAAAGTACCTAGCAATCATTGAATTGTAGATATAATTATTTACTTTCATGACCTGAGGTAGCTGTTTCTCTTGTTTAATTTGATGCTTTGTATTTATGCTAACTTTAAACCCACATGCTAAAACATTTAGCTATGTTATGGCTGTTTGGGGTGGGGATAGTTGTAACAGTTTATTAAAAATGTTACAACCAACCCCTATGATGATACCGATGAGTCCAGTTATCAATCACATCCTCTGTTAAGGCAAAGTCACGTGAGTCTTTATGTTGCGTATCGAGGGATTTATTCAGTAAATGTGTTCCCGTCGAAGATTATGCGTAGTCTTCTTACCAGATAAAAAAAAATTGATTCACTATGATTTTTTGTGCACATTCATAGAATTTAAGGTTGATGGTTTCGTCCAGTGTTTTTTATGCAATATCTCAAAATTCACATAAAAATATGTGGATCATGGAAACGTAGCCAGTGACTGAACCCTTATATGACAGGAAAATACACACTCACACAAACACATGCAGCAATTGTTTTGATTTTTATATAAAATACAATATAATGTTCTTTGTCAGTTTACCTTTTTCACGTTATTTTTTTCTTTGTTCTTCAATGATGTTGATGCAAAAAAATGCTTAGTGTGGGTGTTATTTCAGCAAATTACCTCCTAGTGTTACATATTCCCAGCTAGTGTTACAACTCACCCTAGAGGTGGGGCAGAGATTGTAACTACAAAACTCTTAGTATTTGACATTAACTCACATAATCTGGGATTGTGTTGTACACATACAAGTGAGTTATATTTGCAGTAGACAAATGTGGCTACCATACATATGAAAATTTGAGATATCTAGCACAAACAACCACTGAGGTACTGATGCTCAAACTAAAAGTGTTACATCCATCTCCGATCTCCCCCTACATGCAGTTAGACAGCCTATTTTTGTGCGTTTGTCCACTAGTGTGTGTTTTCTGTTTAAAACGGGATTGTGTGTATCTGTTCCTAACTGAACAACAAATCCATCAAAAGTTGTCCTGAACATCCAATTGATCTAAGTTTCATTATTTTTCCTGCAAGAGATCATGAGTCATCACTTCCTGATGTTGATGTTCCAGATAAACACCAGGCATTCATCCGGTCAGGCATCCGCCACTTTGTAAGCTGTATAGAGACATGTCAAAAACAAAAACAAAAACAGAACAATTATTGTGCTTCAGCTCGAGCCTGTACTTCAAATTTAGTATTCCGGCCAGGAACAAAATGAGCCCTTAGAAACGACTCGCTGCGCGTTGATTTGTAATGAGCCGGTACGAGTATGAGTATCAACCCCATTCTCTGAAATACTTTGCACAGTCTGGAAATGACGTAGATGAGCATTAACTGGGTGGTTGGGCCAAATTGTTTACGAGAGATATTGCTAATGTTGTTTTGTGAGAACAGAGGTGCCTTATCCCAAATATAACACATTCACACTCTGGCAGAAGGTCTCAAGGAACAGAGATCTGCCATGCAGTCTGGACAAACAAACCTAGTGTAATTGTTTTTTTATTGATCTGGAAGCTCATTCAAACAGCACCAACCTTTGGGATAAGAGGAAAGAAGTCGTTAAATAAAAAAGTGATGTTTGGTGTGGTTTTGTGACACTTAGTAAATCAGTAAATGAAATGAAAATAAAATGAAAAAGATTAGAACATTAGAAATAGAATTAGAAGAATTAGAAAATGCTTTGGCTGGTAATACACTGGTTGGTGCCTTTTATATATATTTCAAGACAATAGAATAGCGAAAATAATAGTTTACTAAGCAAAAACAATGAAATATGGATATTACTTAAAATGTTGAACATTGTAAACATCAAGTTTGAATCATGAAGTTTGATGTAATTTGATATGCTAGTGTTAGTCATTCCCTTCAGGGCTAGTGTGGGATGAAATGTATAATTTTTCATTTTTTAATACGTTTTCATAGAAAATATATACTAAAATAATTTTGAATCCCAAGAACATTGCAGGTGCTTTTAGTGGCCTTTAGTGGCGTCCGGGGAGCGATTGGGGGTTAGGTGCCTTGCTCAAGGACACCTCAGTCATATTTCTGCCGGTACTGGAATCGAACCAGCAACCTTTGGGTCACCAGTCCAACTCTGTTACCATTAGGCCATTACTGCCCCTAACTGCGATTAGAAAGTTAGTTTTAGTTTTAAAGTTTAATTTAAAGTTTAAATTAGTTCATATAAAATAAAATATCGTCAGAAACTATATATGAAGTCTGATCCAGTTTGAAAGTGAAGTTCTCTGACTAATATTTTCCCCACACTAGTTGCATTTACTCATCCAAATTTGTTGTTCGGTAATCACACACATGAATGAAGGCTGATCTGATAGTTCTTCAAATCTGTTTTACATTCCAAAAATAACACTATGATGATGCATTCTCTCACTCCACATGCTGAATTATGTCCGCCTGTGTTAGTGTATCACAGATGGCGAGGGAGCACTATATGCGGATCACAGTGACACAAACATAGAGTAACATTGATATTTGAGACTGAGATGGCTTTATTTGTTACTTGATGTGCTCTGAGAAGCTTTGAAAGGAATCATATTAGTGTCCGAACCTCTGAATCATAGCATAATCAGAGCTTCAAACAGCTTAATTTGTATTCACACATTCCGTGGTGATACTTCAGAAATCCACTCAAAACACCACGTCATCTACTCGGCTGCACTCACGCCGTTCAGAAACATCTCCACAGTGAGATCTTTTCTGAGATCTTTATAGTCACCCACACAGACAGCACTGCAACTACGATATGGCATGTTTATGAGATAAACTCCTCCCTCTGTGGCTGTTTATGACGTAAGGTGTGCGCAGCCAGCAGGAACACACTACATACAGTACATCCTCTCCTCCTCTCCCACACTCATTCATACTCCAGCTCCTCACAGTCACTATGAGCGCAGGAGGAATCGCAGTTTGCTCTGGCCGCCTGCTGCACTCTTTAGCAGGTAGGACAATTTTTTTGTTCGGCAAATTCGTAAAAGTTATTTCTTTTGGACAGATATTTTGAATTTCATTTGTTTTTCTTGTTTTGAGGTGGTGAAGAGGAATTAAAGTAGCCGATAAATCTTTTTTAGTTTGTCATTGTATCTAAATGAAGGGTTAATATTATGCTTTGTAGATTTTTCATGGCTGTGTGACGGCTTGTTTTCGTCATATTTCTAAGCGGCATATGTATACTTCTAATATTGAAGGAACTGTTTGTTTTGAAAGTGTTGAAGAGATAAATACTTGGATTTTATATTGCACTTGAAATGCCATACATGACTTGTTTTAAAATATTAAGCAGCCTTTTGAACCTTATGTGAGACAGCTTGATATCTTTATATATTTCAATCATTTTCTTATAGCACTCTTACCTTTACCAACTGGTTGCATTTTGCATTTTGTGCCTATATTTATGAAAGCCTGTTCAATATTTTAAAACAAGTCATGCACAGTGCAATGTGCAATATGAGACAAAAAACATCAATCACTTCAACACGTTTGCTAGAAATATATGTATAAAATTATGGAAAATATATTGAATTATATTATGCAAATAAGAATACAGAAAATAAATATATTAATGAAACCATGGTGAATGTTGGTGATTTGTGGACTGAAAAGCCTTCTATAACTTTATATACTCACTATATATAATAATTTACATATGTTACCCTGGATCACAAAACCAGTCACAAGTAGCATGGGTATATTTGTGGCAATAGCCAACAATACGTTGTATGGGTCAAAATGATAAATTTTTCTTTTATATCAAAAATCATTAGGATATTAAGTAAAGATCATGTTCCATGAACATATTTTGTAAATTTCCTAATGTAAATATATAAAACATTTATTTTTGTGAGTGAATGCAGCACAATCGCGAACACAAATGGACAACTTTAAAGGTGAACTTTAAAAGTATTCGATTTTTTTGCATCCTCAGATTCCAGATTTTCAAATAGTTGTATCTCAGCCAAATATTCCTTCTTAGTCCTATCCTAACAAACCATACATCAATGGAAAGCTTATTTATTCAGCTTTCAGATGATGAATAAATCTCAATTTCAAAATTGACCTATTTGACATACACATGCAGTATAGGTGAATTGGAGACGCTGTATTGCCCAGGTGTTAATGTGTGTGTGTGTGTGTGTGTGTGTGTGTGTGTGTGTGTGTGTGTGTGTGTGTGTGAGTCCCGAGCCATGTAAAGGGGAGGTAGGGGAAAGACCTGGCAACCTACCCTGGGAAAATCATTGCTAAGAAAATTCATGAACAGTCTCTTGCGTATGGCGAGAAATGACCCATAGAATCATCAGAAGTCGAAAGGCTGAAATTATTAATAAATGAATTAATGTTTTTTTTTTCTTCATGCAAAATATGTTGTCTAATTTTTTTTTCTTCCCTTTGATTTTGGGGTGAAATATGACTAGAACACTCTTAATAAAATCTTTGACATTTACCAACCTGTTCCTCTGCATTTCAGCTAATGGAACAGCAGGAAGTCAGCTGTCGACCCCACGGTCAGGCAAATCTCCCAGTCCATCTCCCACCAGTCCGGCCAGTCTGAGGAGAAGAAGGGTGAGAACTGTCACTTTAAAGATCTTTCACATCTGCTGCATTTGCTGTAATCCACTAAAAAGGCTTTATAAAATGCCATTTACATGGTGTTAGTCTATGTGGAACTGCCTTATTCATATTTGCAGTGTCTTTCACTGCATCAAGCAAAACCATCAAGCACTTTCATCTTTTTGTTTGACCCTAATTATATTTCAGGTGCTTTAATTTACTAACATAGTGCTACATCACACCGAATTGCAGCTTAGCACATCTGTACTAAATAATTCCACGTTCACCCATAATGTTTCCTAGCAACAGCAGACCAGCATCTTGACATGGCTGTGTGCCTGCTCCATTTCCACTCTTTCTATGATTGACCTCATTTATATAGTTTGACAACATTACCCTGTTCTAATAACTAATGGTGTTCTGTTAAATTAGATGTATTTGTTTTTGTTCTGTAGATTAAACAAGTGAAATTGCACTTTTAACATGCTGTTAGCTTTCCCATATATATATATATATATATATATATATATATATATATATATATATATATATATATATATATATATATATATATATATTAGTTCAGGCTAACCAAATTAGTTCACTAACCAAAAAACTTTGTAAAATGAAAGTGAAAGTGAAAGTGACACGTGATGGCCAAGTATGGTAACCCATACTTGGAATTTGACCTCTGCATTTAACCCATCCAAGTAAGTGCACACACATTAGGAGCAGAGTAGTGAGTAGTGTACACACACACACTGCAAACGTGGATACACACACCCGGAGCAGCGGGCAGCCTTGAGTGGCGCCCGGGGAGCGATTGGGGGTTAGGTGCCTTGCTCAAGGACACCTCAGTCATATTCCTGCCGGTACTGGAATTGAACCAGCAACCTTTGGGTCACCAGTCCAACTCTGCTACCATTAGGCCATGACTGCCCCGTTCTGAAATGACTGTCTCTCTCTGACAGGGCTCTCAGCACAGCGGCTCCTCTCTCTCTCTGGCCTCCACCAAGGTGTGCAGCTCCATGGATGAGGGCGATGGGCCGGGCAGTGAAGGTGAGGAACCCTGGGAAATCTTCTTTGACCCTTTATCATCTTCTTCATCAGAATGTTACATCCCACATCTTTTCCCTTTTAGCTGAGCTGATGGAGGATTGTCCTCAGGTTCCTGCTTCCATAGCCGAGAGGTACAAAGTGGGACGAATGATTGGCGATGGGAACTTCGCCGTGGTGCGAGAGTGTATGGAGAGATCCACAGGCCGAGAGTACGCTCTGAAGATCATAAACAAGAGCAAATGCAGGGGAAAGGTGAGACTACTTTTAATATCTCTGAAAATATGCATTATGAAATGTATAAATATGTGTGTGCACTTTGCACTTATTAATGCAAGATCGCTGTGTTGTTACATTGCATGTCTTGTCTGTGGCTCACAGGAACACATGATCCAGAACGAGGTGTCTATTCTTCGGAGAGTTAAGCATCCTAACATTGTTCTGCTGATTGAAGAAATGGACACATACAGTGAGCTCTACCTGGTCATGGAGCTGGTCAAGGTGAAATATCTGACATTAACATATATAAATGATGAAAGTCAATGCTCCAGACTATGTTCAAATTGTCGCATTTTGTGATTTTTTTTCTCCTGCCGCTGCAACAAAATTTTGTTAGATGTCGTAGGCGTGACCACTATATTCCCTAACTGATAAGAGCTGCCATTTCTGTTGCATATGATATTAGAAACACCAAACGATTTAAATGTAATGAAAGCGGAACAAAACCAAGCTACTTGTTGCTACCCCTTTTATCAACTGAGAACAATAATAGACAAACTAAGCGCAAGCTCAGAACAGGTTTACTCGCAGGCTGATCTTTGATCACATGACACTGTTACTACACAGAACTGGGAGATCCAGTGTGAAAGCAATTGAATTCGCAGCAAAATTAATAACATCTCAGCAAGATCTAGAGAGAAGCATTCAAACTGCGCAGAATTCTCTGCTGTACCATGAACGGAGTTATTTGAAGGCTTTTCAGTCCACAAATCACCAACATTCACCATGGATTTAATGTAGTAACGCTAAATGCAATCATGGTATCGTGGCAAAAAAAGTTCATTTCAGGGTTTCTACAACCTTTCGAGAGGGAAATTCATGTGATTTTCAAGTACTTTCAAGTGATTTGCACTTTTTACAGAACGTCAAAACTCCAAGTGTGAATTATTGAATTGCAGGTCGATTTAAGGTGTGGCCCTAAATTTTCTGCTTGTGCTCCTAAAATGTTCAGTAAGGGGCTACAGTGCTCCTAGTCAAAAATCTGGAGTCCTGTTAGTTTTAGCCCTGTTAGTTTTCAGTCAGTACGTTTTTTATTTGATAGTAACTTTTATTCAGCAAGGATGCATTAAACTGATCAAAAGTAACAGTAAATAAATGTATAATGTTAGAAAAAGATTTCTATTTCAAATAAAATGCTGCTCTTTCAAATGTTCTGTTCATCAAAGAATCCTAGATAAAAAATGCATCATGATTTACATAAAAATAGTATGCAGCAAATTATTTAACATTGATAAATTATTCTTGAGCACCAAATCATCATATTAAAAAAATGATTTCAGAAGGATCATGTGACACTGAAGACTGGAGTAAACTGGATGCTAAAAAGATTCAGCTTTGCCATCACAGGAATAAATTACATTTTTAAATATATTACAATAGAAAATGGATATTTTAAATTGTAATGATATTTCATAATATTACTGTTTTGACTGTATTTTGTCAGTTAAATGCAACCTTGGTATCAAGAGAGACTTCTTTTGAAAATATATTTTAAAAAAAAGTTTATATGCTTTTTTATTTTTGATTTGACTTAGAATATAAAACTGAGTACTTTTCAGTAAAGTTTTTTAGGTTGCATTATATTTGACTGCTCAGATATTGTTCCTGTATAATCGGTGAAACTGTGTGTGCATGAACAGGGTGGCGACCTCTTTGATGCCATCACCTCCTCCAACAAATACACAGAGCGGGACGCCAGCGGGATGCTGTATAACCTGGCCAGCGCTATCAAATATCTGCACTGCCTTAACATTGTTCACCGTGACATCAAACCTGAGAATCTCCTGGTGGGTGTTAGAGAATATTGTCTCTATAAATGACAGTATCTCAGTGTTATTTTCACAAATGCACCTTGGAATAAATCTCAGAACTGAAATGTTTTTTTCCCCTTCCTCTCGAGTGCAGAAACTTTAAATAACCCTTCTTACACAAGCTTTAAAACAAGTTCAACTCAATACCAGGACTATTTTACCCATCTTATCAGACACAACAGCTTTGACAAAGGCTATTGTGCCTAGCACACATATTATTATCCTGTGAGTTATGTAAAATTGTGGCTGATAAGGTTAATGCATTCTGTGAATTGACTCCGCGGAAACTTTTTTCAACCAGTTTTCCACTTATAACTGAGATCAAACTGTTCAGACAAACAAATCACACAAACAGTTTGGAATCTCATTTGAGCTTCCCCTTTCAACAGCTGCTAAAACATAACATTTTATTCATTTGAATACATTTTATTGTTTAATTTTATTATATATTTTATTTAAATTTGTATTTTAAGTTATATTTATTATTTTAATTATAATTTAATTTTTTTAAAGAGAGATCTATTTCAAGAACCTAAATAGCAAGTATGTTGATATAGATTTGTTTGTATTTATAGGTCTATGAGCACCAGGATGGGAGCAAATCTCTGAAACTGGGGGATTTTGGCTTGGCAACAGTTGTGGACGGACCACTTTACACTATATGTGGCACCCCGACCTATGTAGCTCCTGAGATTGTCGCAGAGACGGGGTCAGTCACGTCTTCATTAGCATGGGAATGTTATTCAAATATGAGTATGAAAACCAGAAAATAACTGTCATATTGTGTTTTTGTCTTCATGTTAAAGGTATGGATTGAAGGTTGATATCTGGGCGGCGGGGGTCATAACATACATCCTGCTTTGTGGCTTCCCTCCTTTCCGTGGGTAAGAACAGCATCATTCTGAGTTAAAGTCAGCATGAAACGGGAGTTGTGATAGACGTCTTGAACAAGAAAACAGCTTCTTAAACAGGAAAAAATGTAGGGCGGGACTTGATTTTGTCCATCGGGAATTGATTGGATTGTTGTGGCTTGCTATTGGTGAATCTCACGTGAGTGACAGGATGTCCTTCCCTTGAGCCATCAGAGAAGAGAAAGGATAAAAGAAAGATTAATATTTGATTAATGAATATGAGGGCACATGAATACAAAAAAAAAAAGAAAATTATTTACACATTTAAATCATTTATAATAAATGCTGCAATATTCCATAAAGTAAGAATTGTCCATTTTGATTTCATGGTGACTTTAAGCGTGGGTTTAATTTAGAGAACTTTACAGCTCAAAGTATATATTAACGCAGTTAAATTACCCAATTTTGTGAGTTTGTTGACTGAAGTAAGGCTGTATGTAAACAGTATTAGAGACTCTCTGAATAATTAAGCTGTCAAGTCTTTAAAAATCTGTGAGCGTTACAAAATATTTATTAATATTTTTATACCTGAATGCACCTCTTTCTGATATTATTATATATATTATATATCTTTCTGATATATTATTATCCCCTGGCACCCTTTTCTTTTTCTTTTCTTTTTTATGTAGTTGTTTTTTCCTCTTTTTTGTATTGTTTGCATAATGTTTAATACTTGTATTTGTAAAAAATGTATGTTCCTTGAGTACAAAAAAAGGAATGCAATTCAATTTTGATGTCTTACTCCCTCTAGTGGCCGTTTTCTATAATTCTATTTTGACCTGTACATCTGCGGAGGATATATAGTGCGAGGTGTACCTCCAATCCTTATTGCAACAGCACAATACATATTTATGAATATTCAAAAAACTATTTGCATATCTGTTCAGGAGCACAGATGATCAGGAGGCTCTTTTTGACCACATTCTGATGGGACAGCTTGATTTCCCTCTTCCATACTGGGACAATGTATCTGACTCTGCAAAGGTTGGTGTGCCAAAACAGTTTGAAAAATCTGGAAAAAAGAATTACCTCACTATCTTTCTTTCTTGCTTTTTCTACAGACACTTATCACCTGCATGCTTCAGGTGGAGGTTGACCAGAGATACACAGCTCTACAGGTGTTAGACCATCCCTGGGTTAATGTAAGACGTTGTTCTTTTTTTAAATTACTGAATTATCTACATGTACCATTATGTATATGTACCATTCTCAGACTATTGGAAGGTAAATGATATGTGGAAGTACTTTCCTATTCTTCCTCAGGATGACAGAATGTGTGAGAATCAGCACCAGTTGTCTGTGGCCGGCAAGATTAAGAAACATTTCAACACGGGCCCCAAACCCAACAGCACCACTGCAGGAGTCACTGTAATAGCAGTAAGAATCATCTTTATACTATATTATATTTAAATGTTTATATTCTTTATGACAGTTTATATTATCCACATTAATTAAAGCCAATATTCTCAAATCAATCATTGGTGCACAGATTATCACTTTATATGCAGCCTTAACTTTAAGGTGTTACTCCCATATTCCATCAGAGATGCATATTTTTAGTGGACTATTATTGGCATTAAAGGGACAGTTCACCCAAAAATGATCACATAATTTACTCACCCTTAAGCCATCCTATGTGTATATGAGTGTCTTCTTTCAGCCAAATACAATCAGAGTTATAAAAAATATCCTGACTCTTCCAAGCTTTATAATGGGAGTGAGTAGAGCACAGGGGGAGTTTTTGAAGCACAAATAAAGTGCATCTATCCATCCATCATAAAAGTATTACATACGGCTCCAGGGGGTTAATAAATGCCTTCTGAAGCGAAGCGAAGCTTCAGTTTATAAACTATAATCACTGGCTTTCGGGGAACGGTTGTACGAGAGTCGAGTTCCGGTGGAAGAGTGATCTCTCACCGGAAAGAAGAGACTCATAAACACCTAGGATGGTTTGAGAGTGAGTAAATTAAGGGATAATTTTCAACAATCACTTTAAAGCATTATATTTTTCTCTTGTTCAGGTATGTGAGCTTTTCTGTTAGAGATTTCAACGGAGCCCCCCTAGTCCCACTTTGTCAAAAAAAATTATTAAAACTTTCTTGTGGCCTCAAGATATACTAACTCGTGGCCTCAAGATAGTAATTCATGGCCTCAAGATAGTAACTCGTGGCCTCAAGATAGTAACTCGTGGCCTCAAGATAGTGTGGCCTCAAGATAGTAACTCGTGGCCTCAAGATATACTAACTCTTGGCCTCAAGATAGTAACTCCTGGCTTCAAGATAGTAACTCGTGGCCTCAAGATAGTGTGGCCTCAAGATAGTAACTCGTGGCCTCAAGATATACTAACTCTTGGCCTCAAGATAGTAACTCTTGGCTTCAAGATAGTAACTCGTGTCCTCAAGATAGTGTGGCCTCAAGAGAGTAACTCGTGGCCTCAAGATATACTTACTCGTGGCTTCAAGATAGTAACTCGTGGCCTCAAGATAGTGTGGCCTCAAGATAGTAACTCGTGGCCTCAAGATAGTAACTCTTGGCTTCAAGATAGTAACTCGTGGCCTCAAGATATACTAACTCGAGGCCTCAAGATAGTAACTCGTGGCCTCAAGATAGTAACTCGTGGCCTCAAGATATACTAACTCGAGGCTTCAAGATAGTAACTCGTGGCCTCTAGATAGTAACTCGTGGCCTCAAGATAGTAACAGTAACTCGTGGCCTCAAGATAGTAACTCGTGGCCTCAAGATATACTAACTCGTGGCCTCAAGATAGTAACTCATGGCCTCAAGATAGTAACTCGTGGCCTCAAGATAGTAACTCGTGGCCTCAAGATATACTAACTCGTGGCCTCAAGATAGTAACTCGTGGCCTCAAGATATAATAACTCGTGGCCTCAAGATAGTAACTCGTGGCCTCAAGATATACTAACTCGTGGCCTCAAGATAGTAACTCTTGGCTTCAAGATAGTAACTCGTGGCCTCAAGATAGTAACTCGTGGCCTCAAGATAGTAACTCATGGCCTCAAGATAGTAACTCGTGGCCTCAAGATAGTAACTCGTAGCCTCAAGATATACTAACTCGAGGCCTCAAGATAGTAACTCGTGGCCTCAAGATAGTAACTCGTAGCCTCAAGATATACTAACTCGAGGCCTCAAGATAGTAACTCTTGGCTTCAAGATAGTAACTCGTGGCCTCAAGATATACTAACTCGAGGCCTCAAGATAGTAACTCGTGGCCTCAAGATAGTAACTCGTAGCCTCAAGATAGTAACTCGTGGCCTCAAGATAGTAACTCGTAGCCTCAAGATAGTAACTCGTGGACTCAAGATATACTAACTCGAGGCCTCAAGATAGTAACTCGTGGCCTCTAGATAGTAACTCGTAGCCTCAAGATAGTAACAGTAACTCGTGGCCTCAAGATAGTAACTCGTGGCCTCAAGATATACTAACTCGTGGCCTCAAGATAGTAACTCGTGGCCTCAAGATAAGTATATATAAAAGGAGAATGCACAATGGAGCAGCTTTTATCCCCAAAGCAGAAAGTGCACGCTAAAGCTGCCACCCGCTTAAGGCACTTCTTGGTAGGCTAATAGCTATGGATAGTACGGTGACCGGGAGGGGACTTGTTCGGTTCACTTATTTTTGAGGTGGCCACAACATATAAACTCGTGGGAACGAGATATTAAGTTGTGGGAGCATCATATTAAGTTGTGGGAATGTGATTATAAGTCGTGGCCACGAGATCATTTTTTTGAGGTAACGACATAATTATGTCGTGGCCACGCGATTGAAAAGTCGTAGTCTCGAGATCATATGTTGAGGGAACGATATATTTTTTCTCGTGGCCATGACTTCATATTTTGAGAGAAGGACATCTATTTGTCGTGGCCACGAGTTATGTTGAGGGAGCCACAGCGGCCAATACTGTAACCGTACCATATAGGCTAGCATAGACTGGGCTACAGCAGAGATGGAGATGACAGAAGAAATAACATTTTACTTTAATTTAGGAATGTCATATAAAGATATAGTGCGATCTTTGGCATTAAGACATGGGTACGTTATAAGTGAAAGACATCTGAAGCCCATTCTTAAATTGAATGGGGTTTTTGTCGCACTTTTGCACTGGCATGAAGTTGGTTTGACGTTGGACGTTCGATATTCACATTTTAGGGACCGTCGCAAAATTACATGCGACATTGGCATAAACGTTTCCAACTTCAATAGCATTTGAAGACAATGACTTACAGTCATAAAACCAACTGTACATTGTTCACCCAGGTCTCATGTATGATGCACACCTTTTAGATTTTTGATATTTATGACAATAAAATGCTAAATCATATGCAAATAATGCTATGTATTTCACTACTGTATGGGATCATATACAAAATATATTACAATATTTAAAGCTCAATAGCATTTAAGACAATGACTTACAATCATAAAACCAAGTACATTGTTCACCCAGGCCTCATGTATGATGCACACCTTTTAGATTTTTGATATTTATGACAATAAACTGTTAAAACATATGCAAATTTTGCTATGCATTTCACTAGTGTATGGGATCATACACAAAATATGACAATATTTAAAGCTCAATAGCATTTTAAGACAATGACTTACAGTCATAAAATGACCTGTACATTGTTCACCCAGGCCTCATGTATGATGCACACCTTTTAGATTTTTGATATGACAATAAACTGCTAAATCATATGCAAATATTGCTATGTATTGCACTACTGTATGGAATCATATACAGAATATGACAATATTTAAAGCTCAATAGCATTTGAAGACAATGACTTACAGTCATAAAACCAACTGTACATTGTTCATCTAGGTGTCAGGTATGTGACAGTAGTGAAATACATAGCAATATTTGCATATGTTTTAACAGTTTATTGTCATAAATATCAAAAATCTAAAAGATGTGCATCATACATGAGGCCTGGGTGAACAATGTACAGTTGGTTTTATGACTGTAAGTCATTGTCTTCAAATGCTATTGAAGTTGGAAACGTTTATGCCAATGTCGCATGTAATTTTGCGACGGTCCCTAAAATATGAATATCGAACGTCCAACGTCAAACCAACTTCATGCCAGTGCAAAAGTGCGACAAAAACCCCATTCAATTTAAGAATGCGCTTCAGGTGTCTTTCACTTATAACGTACCCATGTCTTAATGCCAAAGACCGCCCTACATCTTTATATGACATCCCTAATTTAAAGTAAAATGTTATTTCTTCTGTCATCTCCATCTCTGATGTAGCCCAGTCTATGCTATGCATAGAATGTAAAAAAATGCTATGGTAGACATAGCCTACGGTTACAGTATTGGCCGCTGTGGCTCCCTCAACATAACTCGTGGCCACGACAAATAGATGTCGTTCTCTCAAAATATGAAGTCGTGGCCACGAGAACAAAAAACGTTCCCTCAACATATGATCTCGAGGCTACGACTTTGCATCGCGTGGCCACGACATAATTATGTCGTTACCTCAACAAAATGATCTCGTGGCCACTACTTATAATCACGTTCCCACGACTTAATATGACGTTCACACAACTTAATATCACCTTACCACGAGTTTATATGTTGTGGCCACGACAAAAATAAGTGAACCGAACATGTCCCCTCCCGGTCACCGTATTTTTGTCTCAGTGCATGCATTGTCTTAGTCTGGCAGCGCCGCCGAATAGCAGGCGAAGCACTGATCTTTGGGCGCAGAGATATCACGCAACACCTGAAATAAAGCTTGCCACAAAGAACCGGCAAAAGTAATGATTATGCATGAAACATTTTAATTGTTTATTATTAAAATAGTGTTTTCTATGCAAAGATAATGTTGACGATGCAGACTCGCCATCTTCGCAGTAGCTAGTGAACGCGTCTATAGAGAGAAATGCACATTTCATGTGAATTAGCCTACATAAGCAGAGAGTAGCCAATTTCTTTTAGTTTTTAATTGTTTTGTTTAAAAGTAGACATATCTATCTTGAGGCCACGAGTTACTATCTTGAGGCCACGAGATAGTTATAATATTATTTTTTTTTTTTTACAAAGTGGGACTAGGGGGGCTCCGTAGATTTCTGTGTCAATTTGATGTGAAAAATCAACTTATACAATTAGCATTGTTTTGAGCTTGAACAGCCTTTGTCTTTTGGAACATTATACTTAAATATAGTTTGAGGTATTCAAATATACTGGAGGTTGTGCTCTTATCTCATAGCTTTTCGCTGACTCATCCATCAGCTGTTCTTCTCTCATTCCTCTTCTCTCCTGGCAGACTTCATCTTTCTGCTTTCTTATGGCTGTGACATGTCCTCTGACTCTGCTTTCTGCTTATGTAACGACTGTCAGCACTGTTGTCAGGGACCGGATCAAATTAGCCAAAATAGTTTCCTCTATTTTTGTTTTTCATACATTTTTTTTCTTTTTTTTTTTGTGTAGGACCATTGCATAAAATTACTAAATCCTTATGTAAATTTAAAGGTAAAAATGTAAAGGTCTAAAATATAAACACTTACAATATGCTTACCATACTGAACCAGGGTAAGACCAAAACACATTTTAGAAGAAGGATTGATAAGTAATGACTCCTTATTTAAATGTTGTTAATTTTGAACAAGAAACTTAAAAGTTACATAGTTTACCTTTAAACAAAATATTTACTTTGAAAATGTTTCTACACTGTTATTTGATGTATTTTAGTTTTGATTTTGCATATAGGTCATTAGTTGAATTCGAATGAATTGAACAAAGTCTTCTATGCTCACCAAGGATACATTTATTTGATCAAAAATACAATATAAACAGCAATATTATGAAATATTATTTCAATTTAAAATAACTGTTTTCTATTTTAATATATTTTAATATGTAATTTGTTCCTGTGATGGCGAAACAGAATTTTCAGCATCATTACTCCAGTCTTCACTGGAGTCACATGATCACTGGAGTCACATGATCCTTCAGAAATCATTCTAATACGCTGATTTGGTGCTTAAAAAATATTTCTTATTGCTGTTGAAAACACTTGTGCTGCTTAATATTTTTATTTCTTACTGACCCAAATATATATATATATATATATATATATATATATATATATATATATATATATATATATATATATATATATATATATATTTACATAGATATTAACATTTAGCATACTTTGTTTGCACATTGCTTTGCATGTTTACCTTTTCATTAGCTTCATATACAGTTGTTTTTATTTCCCAAACTGAGTGTTTGTATAGAACTGGTGAAACATTCTAAACACTTGGTTTGCTCACTGCTACTGTTTTGTAAAACTCTAAACATCACGCCATTATTGAACAGCACTTCATGGCTCAAAGCTTGTGCTGTTTTACACGGTGAAAGTACAAATGCAATCTATTGAGTTCCACTCATTTCTCCCTGCTCAGCCGGACGAGGGGTTTTCCATCAAGCGTTCAGGGTCTTTGGACTGCTACCCGAACCCAGGGATGTATTGGATAAGGTACGCCCACAGAGCGGCTCAAACCGTCAGTGTTTCCATGGCAACGTGCTGGCAGTCTCCATAGTACCTTTCCTTCCACACTCGGCCTCTTGCTATAGAGTGGGGATGCTCTGCTTCTTTGCCATTCATGCTTCTCAGCTCATGCTTTCTGGTGGTGCTGTGCTGAATTGTGTTTGTCAGTGCTTCACTTTTCCCTTTCTTTGCTCTGTTTTACTGATCTAAGAAGCTTGTACAGTTGAAGTGTACACTTATGCATGACACTGCTGGTTATGGGTTAAACATTAGTTTGAATGTGCGTTCCTGTGCTGGATATAGAACACACTGAAAGTGCACATGTTTGTGTTGGTGGCAGAGTTGCAGAAAGTAAAATCCATAATGAAAACAGAACTCATTTTGATTAGTTAGGTCTGCGCTTAAAAAAGTTAAAAGGTAAACCTTACAAACCCGTTCATGAAACACAGATTTCATTTTGTGTAAATTGTCAATAAAAACAATTTATTGCCATAATTGTTTAATTAAATTAAATGTTACAATTTACAAAAGGAAGATTTACAGATAATAAAAAGTATATAATTATATATATATATATATATATATACACACGTATATACAGTAGTCAGCATTTCAAGTGGATCAAAAAAGTTAATCAAAGTTGTCCTAAGACAAGAGCAGGTATTGTTCAAAATTCATGTATAACTTTGATGAAAGGGTTTGATCCAATTCAAATGTTGACTACTATATATATATATATATATATATATATATATATATATATATATATATAGTGTTATTTCTTCTTTTTTCACATTTTACTGACCCCAAACCTTTGAATGATATATCATTCAAAGGTTTGGGGTCAGTAAAATGTAAAAAAAGAAGAAATAACACACACTCACCTAAAGGATTATTAGGAACACCTGTTCAATTTCTCATTAATGCAATAATCTAATCAACCAATCACATGGCAGTTGCTTCAATGCATTTAGGGGTGTGGTCCTGGTCAAGACAATCTCCTGAACTCCAAACTGAATGTCAGAATGGGAAAGAAAGGTGATTTAAGCAATTTTGAGCGTGGCTTGGTTGTTGGTGCCAGACGGGCCGGCCAGAGTATTTCATAATCTGCTCAGTTACTGGGATTTTCACGCACAACCATTTCTAGGGTTTACAAAGAATGGTGTGAAAAGGGAAAAATATCCAGTATGTGGCAGTCCTGTGGGCGAAAATGCCTTGTTGATGCTAGAGGTCAGAGGAGAATGGGCCGACTGATTCAAGCTGATAGAAGAGCAACTTTGACTGAAATAACCACTCGTTACAACCGAGGTATGCAGCAAAGCATTTGTGAACCCAAAACACTCACAACCTTGAGGCGGATGGGCTACAACAGCAGAAGCCCCAGATCGGGTACCACTCATCTCCACTACAAATAGGAAAAAGAGGCTACAATTTGCAAGAGCTCACCAAAATTGGACAGTTGAAGAATGGAAAAATGTTGCCTGGTCTGATGAGTCTCGCTTTCTGTTGAGACATTCAGATGGTAGAGTCAGAATTTGGCGTAAACAGAATGCGAACATGGATCCATCATGCCTTGTTACCACTGTGCAGGCTGGTGCTGATGGCGTAATGGTGTGGGGGATGTTTTCTTGGCCCCTTAGTGCCAATTGGGCATCATTTAAATGCCACGGCCTACCTGAGCATTGTTTCTGACCATGTCCATCCCTTTATGGCCACCATGTACTCATCCTCTGATGGCTACTTCCAGCAGGATAATGCACTATGTCACAAAGCTCGAATCATTTCAAATTGGTTTCTTGAACATGACAATGAGTTCACTGTACTAAAATGGCCCCCACAGTCACCAGATCTCAACCCAATAGAGCATCTTTGGGATGTGGTGGAACGGGAGCTTCGTGCCCTGGATGTGCATCCCACAAATCTCCATCAACTGCAAGATGCTATCCTATCAATATGGGCCAACATTTCTAAAGAATGCTTTCAGTACCTTGTTGAATCAATGCCACGTATAATTAAGGCAGTTCTGAAGGCGAAAGGGGGTCAAACACAGTATTAGTATGGTGTTCCTAATAATCCTTTAGGTGAGTGTATATCCAGCAAGGATTACCAAAAAGGACACTAAAGACTGTTAGATTGTTACAGAAAAACTATATTTCAGTATCCTAAAACAATGTACTGTATCATGGTTTCCACAAAAATTCTATGCAACTCTACAGTTTTTAACATTAGTAATAATAAATGTTTCTTGAGCAGCATATTAGCATATTAGAATGATTTCTGAAGGATCATGTGACTGAAGACTGGAGTAATGATGCTGAAAATTCAGCTTTACCATCACAGGAGTAATTTATGTTTTAAAATATAAAAAAAGAAAACAGTTATTTTAATATTCCACAATATTACTGTTTTTAGGCTACTATACTGTATGTTTAATCAAATAAATGTAGCCTTTGTGAGCATAAGAGACTACTTAAAAAAAAAAGTCACATCAACCCCAACCTTTTGTACAGTAATGTGTATGTACGTAGTACATATAGTTTATGTATAGTTAAACAAACAAATGCTGAAAAAAAATGCTGTAAATAAAATGAGCCTTTTTATTAATCACCTTTTAAGCAATTTTATATATATATATATATACTATGCTTGGTGCACTATATCACTATCACCACCACATTTGCTTGTTTTCACACTATCCACATTTCATTGTTAATTCAAAGACAGATTTTGATTCAAAGTCACTGTTTAATTATAATCCACACACAACTGAAAACCTGTTTATCTCTGCACTATCCGAACTCTCCCCCATTGATTCCTAAGCAGTCATTAACACTCCCATGCTCTTGTGTTCTCCAGACCACCCCTCTTGATAAGGAGAGGCAGGTTTTCAGACGAAGACGCCACCAGGATGTGAAAGCCACCCAGAGCACCTTCCCCTGCAGCCCCGGGACCGGCCCGACCCTCTCTCCGGCAGACTTCACCTCAGAGTCCGAGGACATTTCCCCCAGCTCGGCCGAGACCGTCCGCTCGCCCACATCACCGTTTTAAGCACACACCCAGTCTGGGCAGAAATGAATGGAAATGACCTTTAAGTAAAAGGTAAATTGACATGTGAATAGCAAAGGATGACAGTTTTTGAAATCGAACATTTTGCTACGTGGAACCGATGTGATTAAATAGGAGAGGATGGGAGAGGGGAGCAGCGTACCTAAACAGGTGTAAAAATTAACTTTTGCTTTTAGCAGTTTTTCATCGGAAAGGAGAAGTCCTTGTCAGAGTTTTCGCTTCATCGTAACTACATGTTTGGTGCTACATGAGGTTTTGTTTGTAGACCATGGCTGCATCCGAAATTACATACTTTCCTTCTATATAGTAGGCGAAAAGCAGTATGCGACAAGAGTAGTATGTCTGAATTCACAGTACTCATAAAACACTATAGGCAAAAAAGAACCCGGATGACCTCCTACCTCCGGCGAGATTCTGAAGTGTGCATATGATGGACACTTTACTATCCCATGAGGCCACGGGAGAGGTTTTGTGAATGGCAGTGAAGCGACGTAACTGACTGTAAAATATGTAACAGTAAAATAGTATTACATTCATACTACACTTATTCTATATAGAATGCACTTCTTTAGCTGGTGCATAAGTAACTACCTAAGTACATATTCATAATAAGTACCTACTCAAGAGAGTATGCGATTTCGGACGCAGCCCATCTGTCACAATCTGCCTTCGTATCTTCCCTAGTACAGTAAACCACCTCTCTTTTACACCCTCTAGTGTTGGATAGAGAGTAATGCAGCCAAACCTGCCATTCTCTTTCAAGTGATCACAGACACACACACAAACACACGGCCATCCCTATGTTTGATCCCTATAAAAAGTTTCTGATGTCTTAGTAGTCTTAGAATCTTGTATGTGGGTTTTTACCTTTTGTATGAACTTTATATATTTTAAATATTTTAGGTTTATACATTTTATTTTAATTTAATGATAACTATTTATTTCAGCATTTTTTAGAAACATGTTGGTTTCTGTCGGTCAGTTAGACAGTAGAATGTTCTTTATAAAATGTGTAAAATGCCTGAATAGTTGAAGATTTATTGATGTACGGGGCTGTAGAAATGCTTGTTTGAACTTAAAATAACTGGTGCTGGTTTAACATGTATGACATTGAATGACTAGAAACTTGTCAGTTCAATCATAGATATATTTACGTAGATGCCTCATTAGCGGCTGCTCATATGGGCCGATATACTTAAACCGTCCGCCATATTGGAACGGTCAAAGCCAGTCTGTGAACATTTCGAGAGCAAGTTGACTGAGCGTCTACATGTGCAACCATAGTTAGACGCATGTATGAATATCTATATCTGCAATACACTTAAGCAGATGATTTTTCTAAACTAACACAATACGAAGGTGTCAGCTAACATAACAATAAAAAGTTACCAAAGTAAAACATAAAAAGTACCATAGTAAAAACCATGTAATGTGTTAATACATATAAAAACACAATCCAACACATTCTCACTTGTGAAAGTTTATCCCATTTCTTCGGGCGTTTAAATCTCAGCGGTTTCACAACAAGAAACTGCAATGTTGTGGCATCATTGATTTTTACTGTGAGTGACGACATGCTGACCGTTCCAAGATGGCGGGCATGCCGATGTGTCTGTAGCAGTTGAATGTGGAATCTACGCATGCATATCTAAATATGAGTCCAACTGCTACTGCTATAATAATCTCTTTGTCAGTAAGTTCGGTTCTGTCGCTAAGATAAATAGATTGTACAGCTGCTTCCTGGAATTTGTATTCATTGTCAGAGCACACACTAATTTCCGGTTGACAAGAGAACAGAATGTATGAGTTATTTAAAAAGTGTAACGTAACGGAAAACAAAAACGTGCTAAATGTACGCTAGCGATTTTAATGTTTGGACTAAAATTGTGCATATTCGTCTTTTTTATTTTTATTTGAATGTAATATCATAGTCAAAATAACGTTGTTGGTTTTTTTTGCGTTTAGAAGTGAACTGACTAGCAAAAAGTCTATTTTAATTTGAATGTATCGTTTGATGTTTTTGAAATACGACCACTGAATGATCAGAAGCATTTTATGTGGCGGAGACAAGAAAAACAGTACATCATTATTAACTTTTTACCTTAAGATTGTAAAGCAATTAAAAAAGAGGATTGATATCTTATTGAAGGTGATGCTAACTAGCATAACTAAGAACGTTTTTAAAAGCGATTTATTCATAACTGTTCAAATTCCAACACAGGGACCCATTTTATATTAAGTGTCTTAAACTATTAGACATTCTAACATTTAGTAATTTGATACAATGCACTTATTGTTTACATGCATGTGTTTTTACATTGTACCTATATTAAAAAAAATACCTGCATGTAATTTCAGTAATCAGATCGACTGTACAATAACACTGTTGATCCTACCCTTAATTCTACTATTAAACTTAACCAAACTTGTTTTTTACTTTACCAGTCTCCCATCTCAAAATCAGCAAACGTGTTTTGCAATACATCATGAACACAATAAGTATTAATTGTGCAGTATATACAGTAACAATATTAGTGTGCTATAAATACTTTATGGTTAAAGATGCCTAATATAAAGCGGGACCCAAAGTAGTAGTTGGCTACACAGACACGCACAGACATACTGTACACATTCACTGTAAAGGGCTGAGTGTTTCAGTCTTGCATGTGTTCCAAGTATGAGTGATAATCCACAAGCAACTAGTCTCAGTGAAGACCAGTCTTGGTTATGTTTGTTGCTTCTCAATATTTAACATTGTTAAACTGCTTATTGAAGCCTCTAGCATGTAAAGGCTTCCGGTGACGCCGTGAAGGGGTAAATGAAAAGCACAACGTCTAAAAGAGTAGTCCATAAAGGTATAGCATGTATTTGCATATTTTTAATTAAAATGTATCTGCTGTATTTGCTTGTCAAAATTCGACTAGAAACAATCAGTGATCAACCTATTTTTGAATAGGATGTAGATCAAATCAATATAATAAAGGAAATAATCTAGCTCATATGCAAAATTCAGTGCACAAGCATTGATTACACGTTGTATATTTGTATAGATGTATATCCATCGCTTGTCCATTGTCTCTTCCATCAGATGTCATTTAGTCTTGACTTCCTGGAAGAAGAGTCTTTGCTTCCAAGTAGCATTGAACAGTGGTGCATTCAGCAACAAGCCAAACCTGTGAATAAATGATTCCTCAAGCAGAAACCTGTTTTTTATGTCTGTTTTTGTTTAGTGAAATCGATCATGTATTTTCATTGTTATGCCTGTTTTCTGCAATCACAACGAAGCAGATTAAAGCTGTGGTAGGCAATTTGTTTCATTTTTTTTATATTGGTTGAAACTCTCTTCACACCCTGATACAATCAATAATAGAAGTGGTTTACATTATTTAAAAAAATTACATATAGTATCTTCTGTGGAAGTCTCCGCCAAAATCCTCCAAATATTTTGTCCAATGAGAGGATGTCCTACCTAGTGTTCATTTTGTCAGCTATTTTCAATTTTAGTCAATTTCCTGTGTTAATTGTCCTTGTTAGTTTATATCACTGTGGTGAACAGGACGGCCGAGGGACGTGAGAGAACGCCGCGTGGCCGGTGGTGCGATTGCTAATGAGCAACACCTGTGAGGCACACCGGTCTCGCAACTCTCACGGAGGAGCGGAAGCATAAAGGAGGAGCGACGACGTTGATGATCGAGAGAGGAACAGGCCTGGTTTGACATTGCGATTTGGTTTTTTTATTTGTATTTTATTTTAGCCAGCAGTCGTCCGCGAGGGGCTGCTGGCAGTTATGTTTATTTTCGGTAGCCAGCAGTCGTCCGCGAGGGGCTGCTGGCAGTATTTTGGTTTGTTTGTTTTATTTTAAATAAAGTTTGTTTGAATGTTCGCCAGTTCCCGCCTCCTTCTTCCCTGAACATTGCTACACTGGTGCCGAAACCCGGGAAGAGAGAGGAACAGGCCTGTGTTTTAGTTGTGTTTTGGTTTTTGTATTTTATTTTAGCCAGCAGTCGTCCGCGAGGGGCTACTGGCGGTATTTTGGTTTGTTTGTTTTATTTTAAATAAAGTTTCTTTGATTGTTCGCCGGTTCCCGCCTCCTTCTTCCCTGAACATTTCTACAATCATATTGAGTCAACCTTATCCTATTTTTTTTAGCCACATTTTATACAATTAAAAGTCTCTGCATTTTAGTCTAGTTTTAGTCAATGAAAACATCTCGGTTACGTATGTAACCCTCGTTCCCTGAGTAGGGAACGGAGACCTTACGTTGGATGACGACGAATGGGGTTTCGCTTAGAACACCTAACGACTTTGAGTATTACAAAACGAGCCAATGGCGATGAAATGCCGTGGGTCTGCGGAATTTGCATAGCGTATCTCCGCCCCACCGCATGGGTATAAAAGGAGGACGCCGGCCAAAGGCAGATCATGTCTTCGCTGAGGAGCCGAGACTGAACTCAGGCGTCTACCCAGCGGTACAGCGGAAGTGGCAGGGAGACGTAACGTCTCCGTTCCCTACTCAGGGAACGAGGGTTACATACGTAACCGAGACGTTCCCTTTCGTAGTCACTCCGAGTTACGTCGGATGACAACGAATGGGGGTCCCTGTGAAATCACGCCACCTTCACAGCTGTCTTCCAGTGCCCTGCGAAAGTCTGATCCCCCTGTTGTGAAACTGGCACGGACGAAGGAGTCCTACTTAACACAGGAATGCCAAGGTACACTGGGAAGCATATCTCAGAGGAAATATGCCGCAGCATGCCTACCCGTAGGGAGGACTTAAGAATACACATATGACCGCAGGGCTACATATGGAGGAACGCTGGAGTGACCAGCCCGTGGGGTGGCAACTTTCAACTCCAGGAGAGGCAAGATGGCTTGCAGAGGGAAAGACGCATGCTCAGAGAGGCTTACAGTGGAATACACATGTGGGGGTTACTCAGGGGAGGAACCATGCACACGGAGGCACCTAGCCGACGCACAGGCAATAGACACTGGCGCCAGCATCAACAGTGCTGGAGGAACTCAGGGCTTCAGAGAGGAAGGCTCACCTGAGTAATATCGCACGTATCCAGTCCGTGGAGTGGAATGGCGAGCAAGCGAAGACATCTGAGCGGGTCCAGTACTAGCTGCCTGAAGCGAGTACACGATAGGACACAGGCTCCACTCGGAGATTATAAAATCTGGCGAATGTGTTGGGTGTCGCCCAGCCTGCAGCTCTACAGATGTCTGCCAGCGAGGTTTCATGCGCTAGAGCCCAAGAGGAAGCCACACTCCGGGTGGATTGGGCTGTCACACCAAGGGGGCACGGTCGGCCTTGCTGTGGGTAAGCCAAAGCAATGGCGTCCACTATCGTGGGAGGGAGCTCCAGTGGGACAACCTCTGCTTTGAGAGAGCCTTTCCCTTCAGTCTCCCACCAAAACAGACAAAGAGCTGGTCTGAGGTCCTGAAACACTGCGTCCTGTCTACGTAAGCACGGAGAGCGCGTACTGGACAGAGCAGTGCCAAGGCTGGGTCTGCCTCCTTCAGGGGCAGGGCTTGCAGGTTCACCACCTGGTCCCGAAGGGGAGTGGTGGGAACCTTGGGCACATATCCAGGCCGGGGTCTCAGGATCACGTGAGAGTGACCCGGCCCGAATTCCAGGCACGCTTCTCAACGGAGAAGGCGTGCAGGTCCGAGTGGGCCAGTACGGCGCAACTAGAATGACCTGCTCCTCGTCCTCCTTGATCTTGCACAAGGTCCGTGCGAGAAGGCTCAAAGGGGGAAACTCAAATTTGCGTAGGCTCCGCGGCCAGCTGTGCGCCAGTGCATCTGTGCCGAGGGTGCCCTCGTACAGGGAGTAATAGTACGTGTTGGCCCCAGCGCAACGCCCGGAAGCGGTGCAGGGCAAGGCGTACTGCCAGCAACTCGAGGCAATAGACATGCCATACTGCTCAACACTACATGCGAGAATCACTGAGCTTCAGGAGCAACCTTTCTCAACACCTAAGTGTGAAGAAATTCACTGAACCTCAGGAACATTTCTGCTCAACACCTGGGTGTGATAAATCTCACTGAACTTTTCAGGAGCATCTCTGCTTAACATGAGAGTGTGACAGCATGTCCATTGCGCATGGCGCCCCAGCCCATGGAGGCATCTGTTGACAACAGCATGCCGGGAAGCTCGTTCCAGGGGCACTCGGGCCCGTAGAAAACAGAGGTTCGACCACGGGGTGAGTACTGACGGCAGGTCGCAGTAACTGGTACTCGGAGGGTGCCGTGTTGCCATGCCCACCTCGGGACTCGGTCGCGAAGCCAAGCTGAAGCGGTCTCATATGAAGCAATCTGAGCAGCGTACCGCGGCTGCAGATGCTATATGCCCCAGGAGCCTCATAAAAAAAAACTTCAGTGTACCGCAGTCTTGTGCTTGATAGTCTCAGGCAAGTCAGCAATGGCCGAGTGGAGAAGGCGACCAAGTCCATACCGAGAAAAGAGCTCCTCTGCACGGGGCAAAGTTTATTCCTTTCCCAGTTGACCCGAAGGCCTGGTCAAACCTGGTCTCAGGAGTGAGCTTAAGACAGCCGGTCACCGAGATAGTTCAGGATGCGAACCCCGTGTTCCCATGGAGGAACAAGGGCTGCCTCAAGAACCTTCGTGAAGGCGCGAGGAGACGGGGCTAGCCCGAATGGGAGAACAGCGTACTGATATGCGCGCGCCCTGACAGCAAACCGTAGGTATGGTCTGAGTCGAAGGAGAACGGAGACATAAAAGTAGGCGTCCTTCAGGTCGATCGCTGCAAACCAATCCTGTGGCCGCACATATCCAGAAATGCGTTTGGCCAGGAGCATCTTGAACGGCAGCCTGTGAAGGGAGCGGTTCAGATGCGTAGGTCCAGGATTGGCCGTAACCCACCAGACTTCTCCGAGGTCAATGAGGTAGGGGCTGTAAACCCGGACCTCATTTCGGCAGGAGGGACAGTCTCAATCGCACCCTTCGCCAGTAGGGTAGCAACCTCCGCTCTCATGATAGGGGCATAGCCACTGACAAAAGTGGAGCGGACTCCCCTGAAGCGGGGAGGAGACCGTGCAATCTGAATCGCATAGCCGAGCCAATGGTTCACGCGACCCAGCAGAACAGATAGGGAAGCTCTAGGCAGGCTCCCAAGTGTGCCAGCGGCGTCAAGAACCACAGACGTCCCCCCATTGGTGCAGCGGAGCGGGATGACCGGCCCAGACATGGACGGCATAGCGGCCCGGTGGGGGCAAGGTCATAACCGCACCCTGACAGAGGAGGCCAGGGAAGGACCAGCGTTCCACGGGGGCCTGCTCTGTCAGGGGTCTGGCGACAGAGGGGGACGGGGCGAAGCTGTCCGTGGACGGCACACCGTGTCAGCCATCTCTGGGACAGAAGGGGACGAGGAGAGCACGGCTTGTGGGCGGCTCTCCGTGTCGTCCGAGAACTCTGTATGCTCAGAGACGAGAGAGTCAGTTCTTTCTGAATAAGGATTCTTCCCCAGCCCTCCACCGGGGAAAGGAGTGGCCCTGCTACCAACTCCTGGAAAGAACTGGGTCTCATCTCTGAGCAGCCCATCTCAAAGTGCCGCTCAACCGGCGTTGAGCGGGGGGCGGGGCTGGAGAAGGCTGTGGCATCCCCCCTACGGTCATCCAGAGCCAGGCCCGGGTGAACGGGCGGGGTTGGAACCGTGGGAGGGAGCCTTCGGCGGGGGGGAGACCGTGGGGATCTGAGCGGACGGCGGGGCCGTCGGGCAGAATAACCTCGATCTGCTCACGGGTGGTTGAGAACTGTTGGGCAGAAGCACTCAACCGCACCGCCGAAGAGGCCGACCTGGGAGATGGGGGTGTCGAGCAGACGGGTCCGCCCGACATCGTGCACATCAGACCGGTCAGCCCCAGACTGGTGAACATAACCTGACTCCGAGAGCATACGGCCACTTTCGTCGCTCGGGGAGCAAGGTCAGTGGCGGCGCGCAGCTCACTGAAAAGCCTCGGGTCAGTCCCGCCCTCCTGCATGTCCATGAGCATCTGGGTCAGGTAGACAAGCAGAACAGTCATGGGATGCAGTGAGGCAGCTGCCTGTCCTGTGGCACTATAAGATTTCGCCACAGATTAGTGTAGACGAAAAGAACTACAGGCTTTGGACGGGTGCCTAGGATTGCGCCGGGGAAGCACTCTGAGGACATAGTAGCATGGCAACAGAGCGTTCAACTGGGGGAACCCCAGTGTACCCATGGGCAGCGGCCCCTGAGGGGAGGAAAGGCGGATGAGACCAACAAGAGGATCCCGTGATCTCATCATGCACGTCCGGGAGGAAAGATATTGGGGTTTGCCGTGGACGCGTCGGTGGCCTTACCCAAAAACAATCGTCCCGGGAAACCATGGCCGTCATCTCCGGATCAGACTCAGGCACAGCCGTATGCACACCAGAGGGTGGCAGCTGTGACGAGTCGTCATTTCCAGAAGAATCAAGCCCACCTAGTGATGCTGCTACAGGCACAGTATCGTCCTCTGTAGCTTCAAATGAAAACACACGGGCCACCCGAGGGTAGACTCGTGGAATCATCAATTCGCTAGCAGGCACCGTCATTAAAGAGGGGGGGCTGGGGCGTGAACACAGAGTCGGCGCCTTGTTCCAGACCAACACCCTCAGGTCTTCAGCCGAAGATCGGGTGGTGGATGAGGGGACTCTCACTCTTGCGAGTTCACCGAGTCTCGACCTATATGTGACCAGTCACGGAAACTAGGGACACAAGTCGGTTCTGGGGCATTTTGAGTTATTCATAGATTCTGAGAGTGTAATATCCAAGCTTTCCAACGATGTGTAACATGTGGAAATCTGATAATATTTGGAGAAGTTGTGGCCATTTTAAAGTAGGCACTTAAAAAAGCTCAAAGAGGAGAAAACGAGCTAAAGATTGTGCAGTTCTCACCTGTCTCTGCTGCTGGGGGTGACAATAGGGCTCATTTACATCTCATTTAGATAAGCCATACCCCCTGTAAAGCTCCTCCATGTGCTTTACAGCTTTTTTTACACTTCGAATGAGTGCACTTCTGCCGCACTAGGCGAAAAACAATTGTGCTGCCCCTCTATTTGCAACGTACCAGCAACAACACACAAAGACCAATAATGCCATATAGCCTGCATATAACGCGAAACCAGCAACAACACATAAAGACCAATATGCCATATACATATAACGCAAAACCAGCAACAACACACAAAGACCAATATGCCATATAGCCTGCATATAACGCAAAACCAGCAACAACACACAAAGGCCAATATGCCATATACATACAGTATAACGCAAAACCAGCAACAACACACAAAGACCAATATGCCATATACATATAACGCAAAACCAACAACAACAAACAAAGACCAATAAGCCATAGGCCTACATATCTATAGCGCAAATAGTACGCAACGCTCGTGTGCCCAAAATGTCAACAATATTAAAGTTTATGTAGGAGGCAAATGCCTGCTGGCATTTTTCTTTAAGCAGTCATTTCTGCAATTTTCCAAATAATCACATTTCACCTCCTCAAATTACTGTTGCAAATCTCTTTACACCACTTTCTTATGTGCGTATACACACACAAATGAAATGTCCGCAAGCACATTATATCATCAGCAGGTTCAGCATCTTAAATAACGACTAAAGAGCAAATGAAGCTTAACTTACATTTCAGAAACACGCACGGCAGGCCTTCATCGCAGCAGCAAAGGTCTTAACTGCATCCTCTATTTCGATTCTCCGTCACATATGAAACAGCCAGCCACCGCTGTCAGCGAGCCGAGCCGCCGTATTGAAGCACTGAGGGCGAGCGCGCTGCGCCCATACCTCCGGTTCAGTTTCCCGAGCCCACGAAGTGCGGCGAAAACATTTTCGGTGTAACTGCCAGACGGTTCATCTCGTCTGCAACAATCTTTGCGGCATCCATCTTCATTGAATTTTGATATCAGAGAGAGCTGGCCAGAGCACAGCATAATAAGTAGCCATGTGGTTGACTTGGAGGGCGGGGGCAAAAGCGCCGGGTTATTCAGTATGGAAATACACACAGACAATGACACGCCACGCCCCTACTGCATGCTAGAATCTCCGAAAACAAGCCGATTTCAACCTCAAAATGTAAGCTTTTAAATATACCAATACTGCTATCTCAAACATGGAGAGGCTTCTTCGTGATTTCAATTAACAGATTCTCCAAAAAATTGAAAATCACCAATTTTGAAAAAAAACTCTTCTTTCTCATTTTGCTCGAAAGTTGTGCTGCCGACTTGTGTCCCTGGTTTCTGTGACGGGTCACATATATGACGCGATGATCACGTTTCCAGAGAGAACATGAGTCATCTACGAGCGCTGTTCAAGCATGATCAAAGACAGCGCTCGGGCCCATCAGAGTCCGATACCAATCCGCTGCAACCAGAAATGCACGGGCGAGCCGTCTTTATAAAGACGTGCCGCGTGCGAGCTCTTTTATGAGAGGAGAAAAAACTCAGCGATGTTGGAGCGCACAGGGAGACACACACACTCTGGCAGATCACTGCACAGATTAGCAGGCACTGTGAGCTCGCTGCAGATCGCCGTCACACCAACACCGGAGAGAGAAGCTCGTCTCGTAGAGCGAAGTCGGAGATGATTGTGGAGTGAAGAATACTCTTTGCGACGATTCCTCCTCGGGCCACATCCCCCTCTTGTGCACTGCAACCCACAAATGTGCAGGATGGGATTGCCGGGTGGTTTGTCTTTGGACCCACCCCGCATCTCATTCGGCGCTCCAGATGATGAGATGATAGCGATCGCCGCATCACAAGGTGGGCTGGAGTCTTCCGGAGATGAAGACTCGGCTGTGCTGCCGCCTTCGGGTGTGCCAGCATTGCTCGAGTCTGATCCGGAATTGACACCCATGCTTTCCCGAGCAGCCGCGAGCATCGGGCTGGAATGGAATCCTCCACCCTTCTGACACCCGGTTCTCGTCTACTCTGGTGGCAAAGATCTATAGAGCTGCGGGGCAGGCTGCCTCCTCACTGCATGCTATGGCAATCATCCAGGTCTACTAGGCCAGGGTGCTCACAGACATGCCTCGCTCTACGGGCGACGAAGGTGGCCGCATGCTCCCTGGGTCAGGTGATGTCCACATGCGTGGTCCAGGAAAGACACCTCTGGCTTATCCTGGTTGATATGCCGGAGGCTGAGCGAACCTGCTTCCTCAACTCCCACATACCCCAGGCTCGGCTATGCGATTCAGTTCGCAAGGTCTCCTACCTGCTTCCGGGGATTCCGCTATACCATGGTAGGTGACAGTGCCCCTGTCATGTGTATGGAGGTCGCCACCCTACTGGCAAAGGGTGCGATTGAGGGTCCGAAGGGTCCGAAATGAAGTCCGGCTTCTACAGCCCCTACTTCATTGTACCCAAGAAAACCGGTGGGTTACGACCAATCCTAAACCTGCGCGTCTTGAACCGAACCCTTCACAGGCTACCATTTCAAGATGTTGACAGCCAAACGCATTTTCGAATGTGTTGGTCCACTGGATTGGTTTGCAGTGATCGACCTGAAGGACGCGTACTTTCATGTCTCCATTCTTCCTCGACACAGACCGTTTCTATGGTTTGCTTTCAACGGGCAGGCAAACCAGTACACAGTTCTCCCATTTGGATTTGCCCTGTCCCCTCGCGTCTTCACGAAAGTCGTCGAGGCAGTCCTTGTGCCACTCCGGCAACACGGGGTTCGCATCCTGAACTATCTCGACGACTGGCTGTTTCTAACTCACTCTCAAGACTAGGTTTGCGAACATAGGGATATGGTGCTCTGGCACGTCGCCTGTTTGGGCCTTTGGGTCAACTGGGAAAAGAGCAACCTCTCCCCCGTGCAAAGGATCTCTTTTCTCGATATGGAAATCGACTCAGTTGCCATATGCGCGCAGTTTACAAGCGAGCGCGTGTAGTCACTGCTGACTTGCCTTAGACAAATCGAGGGCAAGAGTGCGGTTCCACTGAAGTTATTTCAGAGGCTCCTGGGGCATATGGTGTCTGCAGCGGCTGCCACGCCGCTCGGACTGCTTCATATGAGACCACTTCAGCACTGGCTTCGCGATCGAGTCATGAGATGGGCATGGCAACCAAACACGCTGATGTGTAAAACTATACTCAGGCTCGCCACATAACCATAATACTATATAAAATATAACTCGGGGCTCGACATTAAGCCTTTTCATGTGCTTGTCCTTCGAACAAGTAAATCGGTCAAACAGTTGTCCAAGTAAAAAAATTGCTTGTCCAGAAAAAAATGCACCGAGCGCCCCAGACGCCTTTTACAGTTCCTCCTGAACCAAAACAATGATCTTATGCTGCCATCACGCCACGTCGTAATTACATAATTAAGAGATGACAACCCGTGACGTTCTTGGACTCGGAACTATGTGTTTCCATGGCTAAACTATCAACAGCGAAATTATCTGCAGCAGTCAGGTGTGACAGGTCAGTGCTCTTTAAATGGTTTATGTTAATTATTATTGTAATATTATGTGCTATGAAACATGAGGTAGTTTAACATCATCTCTCGTCTCGTGACACTTTGCAGACTCTGCTGAAACACGTTCATGTACTTTGGAGACGCTCTGAAGGGGTGGGATCTTATGCTTTTAAATTTAGCTTGCTATTGCTAGCCTCTAAGAAATGGCCAACCCTTTCAAATGATTGAATATATTGTTTTATTCTCAAATGCACATGTAGCGCATTTGTATATGCACTAATGCAAGGGAACAGCACTCAATGCAGTACATTTGATCATCTTTTATTATAAATAAAAAGTAGGCTGATACATTTCATCACAATGATTCACTAGGACATACAGTACTGAACAGTTTGAACTAAAAAGAAACTAACTTAAACATATCTGCTGAATTAGCAGGCACCATTACTTGCCATGTCAATGTTCCTGATGGAAACTGTTCACATCAAATAAATCATTTAAAATCTGAGGCATTTCAACATAAAAATTACATTAAGGGTAAACTCATTTTTAAGGTTTTAAAAATAACCATTGCTCAGTATATCAAATCTAAATTGCTATTCTTGTAAATAAAATGTTAAGTATGGCACTATATTTATGGTGTGGCTTGGCAAAAAAAAAACTCAATGCTTTGTCTTCTTACAGCAGAATATTTCACATATTTGCACTAAAACAATTAAAATAGTTTAGTTTTTTTTATCCATAAACTCTGAGTAATAGATTTGATTTACATTATGCAATATAATTAAAGATGTGCATACATTGTACATAATGTATTGCTTACAGCAGTGAGTTTACGTTATTTTCTGTTAACAAGTGCAATTCTGAAAGATCTTGATGGCAGTAGACAATTTAAGACAGCAAAATAATACAACAAATGATGCTTAGAATACCCTCTTCATCCTCAAAATACTTTGACATATTGAGAAAAACTAAAATTCTGAGTTCAACAAATTATATTTTCTTAGATGTACTTGGTGTATTTGAATGTGAAAATACAGCAAAACAGCTAAAATAAAAAATTCAGTTAAAAGTGCAAATACTGGTTTAACAACCTCATTGTTTTCTTTTCACATGTGAAAAACCATATAATTTTGAATGGAAAATTGGACAATAATTACAATGATATTTGCCCAGTTGATCTATTCCAGCACCATCAGCGTCGATCCTCATTTAGTGCTTGAAATGTTGAGTATTCCTGGACTGCACATGATACCAAAACAAAGTCTTTAATGCTGCATCCATCGAGAAATCCAGATGCAATCTGGTTCATAATTTGAAATTAAATACATCCACAACAGACAAACCATTCATCATCACATGAGGAGAATGACTGAACGAACATTACAGGACGTCACATTAAAACAAGAGCTTCTCTCTCTCTTTTGTTCTCTTTATAATCATATCAAAAAAGCATTTGTCGATATCAAATGCGTGGAAACACAGGACAAACATAATTTAATTGCAGAACAGTTTAGAAAGCAGCCTCAGAGCCAAGTTTGAAAGAAATAGTATAGCATTTACACACATGAGCTCAGCATCAGAGAGAGGACATTTCATTATTTATTGTTCATGTAGCTTTTCTTTCCCGCGGGCCTGTAGAAAGAAAGTGAAATATGCTGGAAGCCAGTAGAAAATAAACCTCGTAAAAATATTGTTATTGGTTCTCTATGCAAAGTGTTGTTGTCAGTTCAAATGACGGGACTGTGAGTAAAGAGGCTGTTTTCAACAAGACTATTGTTGGCTCTGATGACATTTAGATAAAATAATTTGTGATGAAAAAACTGCTGGCCTCCATCTGTGCTCTCTTGATTCATTTAGAAATAATCATCTATTAATCGCTGCTGTGCGTGTTTGAGACATGTATACATCTGCTCAAGCAGCTGAGATCCCTTAAACTGCTGTGATTTCTCCAGCTAGCCTTGTGTTACTTCTTTCATTCCATATGTTTTCTTATTTTCTGTTACTACGTCGCCTCCCGTAACGACACGTTACCGTGCGAGACTGCAGCTGCTCGTCATTGGCTGATCGCTCTCAGTACCTGTTCTGATGCTCAAAGTGCCAGCGATTAAAATCAATGTTGAAAGCCACGATGCTACCAGATGCCATGCCCGTGGTGAGAGTCCTGGAAACACAGGAGACTACGTCAGGTTTAAAGCAGTTTAGGGTTTGCTGTATGTCTCTGTGTAGTAAAAGTGTACCTCTGATCATGTGACAGGTCCATGGCTCGGATGCCGGCGTCACAGCCAGGGTAGACGTACAGCTGCTTGAAGTCACAGGCCTGCCACACCTCCACCACCCCGTTATCTCCTCCAGTAACTAGATTCTGACCATCACTGCTCAAAAGGATGGCCTGAGTGTGGGAAATCACATATCAAATAAAGCTCATTAAAGGTGAACTATGTAACTTTTTTAGTTCAAATATAACAATTTAAATAATGAGTCAATACATCATCAATCCTTCTTCCAAAATGTGTTTTTGTCTACTGATTCAATCTTATCATGTTGAAAAGTGGATAAATTTACCAGAATTCACTTTCAGAATTCATCTTTTTCTCAACAAACAGTAATGCGACTTCTGCCATATGACATTACTAGACCACTGAGGCTTTGCTAGAGAGAATGCATTGACGTCACTTTCCTGCCGGAACACGCACCCCTCAGCCGGACTGGGTGGCAAAAGAGCTGCTGCGTGGATTTAATAGGGGAAACTGCGAAAACGCGAGTAAAACAAACGATTATCGGTTTAAACTAAAGGTTGGACTCGATATATTGTTCCTTACAACTTACCAAAGATCCAGTGATCCATGGATTTTGAAATACAGCCAGGAATCATGTTTCCTGAGATTTATATGTGCCTGATTTCGACGCCGGGGAAATACATAAAAACAAATGCTGCCGCTCACGGCTATTTCACATCGCAAGCGTCAGCAGCGCGTGAGCAGCGCGTATTTTTTCTGGCGTGCATGTAAAACAATGAGTGCATTCACACCTGGAGCAGGAGCAGCGTGTGAGCATCAAGCAGGAGCGTTGCGTGAGCACCAGTGAAGCGGGGGTTTCGGGGCCGAGTCTATTTTTGCTGCGCTGCTCACTCTCAATTAAAGTGAAAGCACACTTTTGATGGACAAAATAAATTTGATTTCACACAAAAAGTGCCCAAAATGCACAGAATAAGCATGTCTAGTGAGTTTTAACAAGAACTGGAGTAGGCCTAGGCAAAAAAAGAAAATGAAGACTCAAAAATATTTATAGAAGATTGAAGCTACCCATTTAAACTTGTTTTTAATTATTCAGTTTGGGTGAAAGTATGGTGTATTATAAAAAAATAAATAATGTAAACTAGCCAGAAAATATTATATATAAACTTTCTTTTAGTTTATGAAATACACAGACAGCTACATAGGCTAGCACGACCCAGATCAAACCCGAGTGTGCTTTTTTGTGTGTGTGTGTGTGTGTGTGTGTTTTTTTGTTTTTTTTATCCGCGGAGTTTGCAGTCTTGTAAACATATTGAAAGTAGGCTATGACTGAAACGACAAGATTGGAGCTGTTTTCTTGGTCGTTTTGTTGTTTACCATTTATATGGTTTACCTACTTCTAAAAACAAATGTATAGTTGTCTTTGTAAATAATTGCTCGCTTATATGTAGCTTTGGAGCCGCTGCTGTGACACTGTACAAACGCTTCCAGTGTGAATACTCTCGCGCAGCTGCAGTGACGATGTAGTTACGCTGACGCGCTGCTCAAGCGCCGCTCACGCTTGCGGTGCGAAACGGCCGTCAGTCTTTTTGCCACTCAGTGGGCGTAACCGCAGTCACTCCAGCTGACGGTGACGACACGCGCATACCCTCTATAGAAATCTAAATGGTTCTTTTTACACTGGCATGTTTAGTATCAATGTAACCTGACCATCATGTGTATGATAAAGCAAAGAGTTGAGAACATACACGTGTGGAGTCGTTGATCTCCATCTGGGCCAGCAGTTTGCCGTTGATGCTGAAGTTGCAGAACTGCCCCCTGTCGTAGTAGATGATGCAGTGGCCCTCACTGGACACGGAGATCAGGCGGGGAAGCACACAGCTATCAGGACCCTCCAGAGCCCTCAGAAGGTCCCCGGTGATGGTGTGGACCAGACACGGCCCCTCTGGCAAACACACATGTCTGATGAGTGACTCTCTTGTGGCATTACGCACTGCCTCATATTATTTCATATCCCACAATGCTCTTCTAACTCACCTTTTGCTCCACTGATTACAATTCCCAGCTCAGCACACACTGACACACACACCACCTCATAGTCATGACCGGTCAGAACCGCACGGGGAGCTGGGTAATCACCTACGAATGAGCACAGGAAACACACATTATAATTAAAATTAAGATTAAAAACATTAGCACAGGAAACACACAGCAGCAAACTGAAATATAACAACATCAACACTAATGGAGTTGACGCATGCAGCAGATCCATGAGTCTAAGACCACAGGCTAAAATTAAACGCATACAATTTTAGGATTTTGAAATATAAATTTAAAGTAAATACATAAAAAATATAAATAGAAAAAAAGAGAAGTGTTCTTACAGGTGGTCTTAGACTTTTAGGATTTTGTCTTTAGGATTTTGAAATATAACATTAAAATGATAGTAACAAATAATAAAAGTAGTAATAATAATAGATTACAAAAATAAACTGAATTATAAATACATTATTTATAGGCCTTTAGTTTTAGGCCTAATAACATCTGGCTAAGGGACTACCGATGAAAACAAGCCTTGGGGCTAATGTGGGTACATTTACCTCCATGAATGTTGATTAATGTACAATGTCCCTGTTCTACATAAATAAAATGAATTAAAAAAAACAAATACTAAAATAGAAGCATTTTTATTAGTTGTCTTATACTTTTAGGATTTTGACTTAAATAGGATTTAGAAATATAAAAAGTAATTAAAAAGTAATAATACGTACTTCTACTAACAGATTACAAAAAATAAGCAAAGTTATAAATAGGTACAAATAAATAGAGGCATTATATTTTGAAATATAAAATGAAAATGACAATACATAAATAAATAAATAAAAGCACAAAAAGAAGGATTTTTATCCTTTTAGGATTTTAAAATATATAATTTAATTGATAATGATGGTTAAGGAGATATGACTGTATAGTGCTTTGGGTCTACAGTAGTACATAGTAAAGCGATAAATAAATGCCTCATTTCAATTCAATAATTCGATATTACAAAAATAAAATTTAAATGATGATAATAATTATAATAAAACTTAAATTCAATTATAAATCAATTAATGAAAGTAAATAAAAATAGTAGCACCTTCTCTAGATCCTGATGTAAACATAATTAATATGATTTATTAAACTGCTATAAAAGCAACTGGATTAGTTTTAGCCGATTCTTACAGTGCATGTGACCAAAACCAATTATTCTGACTGTGTCTGGAAGGTAATTCCAGTCACAACACTACACAAGTCCACAGACACGATATAACCGATGTGAGGAAATCCCAATAAAGCAGGTCAGGTGCCCTAGAGAACATCTGCTTAAGGAGACGTCCCCCCCAAATGATCACCGGCAGTGGCCCAACAGCCTCCGGACCCCATACATTGTCAAATGATGGATGAGGGGGAGGGAAGAGGTGATATGAGGTCATTTAAAGACACCTGTCGTACGTCAGCACCGGCTGGTCAGCTGCCATGAAAGGGCTCATTTTGGAAAAAGTGGAAAAACTAATTTACATTCTGCCAAGATGTGATATAAACTGTGTGGAATACATCCTCATCCCTATCACATCTACATTTTCCTTGTTATAAGATCCACTGCCTCAATTTCCGAAGCAGTTCATTTGAGAAATAACAGGTAGAGTCATTAAAGTGCTCGCCCTCTTGGGTCTGTACCCATCACGCTTGAACACACTCTTATATTTGTACACACTGCAGTGAGTTAGAGAAGCAACTCAACCGTAAGGAAAACGGGGCCAGTGGTGTAATTAGCTTGATTTGTGCAGTGAGGAAGCAAAACAGTAATTATTAGCCAGGGGGATCAACATTATGTTTCTGGTCGGATTAAACATTGCTTTTGGAGAAGGTGTGCGTGTTTCAATGGTTTAAAGGATTAGTTCATCCAAAATTCTGTCATCATTTACTTCATTGTGCGTACAGTATGTAATACAAAACACATTTGACTCCCTTCTTTGGCAAACAAAAGGAGAAATTTAAATAATGCAATGGACACACATCTCCATGCTATTACATTGAATGGGAAATTAAGCTTTCAAGCATCAAAAATGGTGCAAAAGCACCACTAAAGTTCCAAATAATAGATGCTTTTTTGCTGTTATCTGCGACTTTTGTGGTGCTTTTGCGCCCTTTTTGATGCTTGAAAGCTTCTCACATACTAGATTATAAGTCAAATATATTATTCAATAGCATTGAGTGATGAACAAACCCAAACTCTACCATTTTTCTTCAGGATTCTTTCATCAATCTTAACATTATAAATGTCTTTACTGCCACTTTTGATCAGTTTAATATGGAGCCCCAAAAGGGACACGGTGGTGGGAAAAAAAAGATGGAGGAAAAATTATTTGTCAATGCGTTTGCGTTCCCCCGAGAAACTGTTCCCTCGCAGAAACTTTTGCGTTCCACAGAGAAATTTTGAGTTTGCTCGCAAAGAGCATAAAAGGTTTTGCAGGCGAATGTAAAGTTTCTTGGGGGAACGCAAACCGTTTAGCAAGAGCACGCAAAGTTTCTCGAGAGAATACAAAAATGTTTTGCAAGTGAACAAAGTTTCTTGAGCAAAAAGGGTTTGCGAGCGAAAGCAAAGTTTCTTGAGGGAACAAAATGTTTTGCGAACGAACGCAAAGTTTCTTGATGGAAAGCGAAATGTTTCGCAAGTGAACGCACATTTTTTCAAGGGAACGCAAAATATTTTGCGAGCGAACGCAAAGTTTCTCAAGGGAACACAAAATATTTTGCAAGCAAACTCAAAGTTTTTGTTTTTGCAAACGCATTTGTTCGTGACTCAGACATCCTTACTTGAATGCGGCAAGGAGCTGATGTCAAAATGTCAAGATTTTCAGTACATAAGACTGAAAGGTTAGCCTAGAAATCTAGATGCACCCTAGCGGCAGCAAAAATTATTTTGCAGCCAGTGTGGTCTAGCAACTCTCCGTTGACTTTAGAGCTGGAAAAACCAAAAACTGGTCAGGCCAATCAGATCGTGTATAGATTCGGCGGGCGGGCTTAACATAATGACGAGAGTTGCGACGGTTCACTGCTACTTGAAAACAGAGAATGGCTGCTGCTGGCGAATAGCGGTCTTTCGATTCGGCTTTGGCCGCGACTCTGGACGATTTGAAGTTAAACTTTTCTTTGAAACAAGAACAAAGAAGCTCACACTCTGACTCTGTCGCTCTGACTACGTCACCTTCTTCGTTGCTCTGGTTGGTTGTATGAGTGAGTGAGTGAATGGGTGAATGTGAGGCAATATGTAAAGCGCTTTGGTGGCCATTGGGTCTGTGAAAGCGCTATATAAATGCAGTCGATTTACCATTTGTAGCGCTATCCTATTGTGTGCAGAGGGAATTTGAAAGAACCGTTTATCCCGTCCCTCGGATTGAGGCATGCCAATGGAGAGTTCCCAGACCTGACATCTTGATGTAGGTCTGGCATGCCAGGCTACTGAAAGGTCTGTTCCTCACATAAATGTATCATAGAGCTTCAGAAGACTTCTGGACTACTTTTTGATGCTTTAATGTCCTTTATGAAGCCTAAAAGAGTCAGTAACGATTCATTGCAATTGCATGGTAAAAGCAACAAATACAATTCTCCTCAGACTCAGTTTAATTTAAAGTCATACATATCGTTCCAAAAATGGTATTGATTTTCTGGCTTCTATGATAATTTCTTTAATAAATTATGAAGTTCTTCTCTAGTGATAAAATCTTGACTTTAAGTGGCCACATGTTCTAATTGGTGTATTGTATAATGTGCAGGCAGAGGGATTTCTAAAACAAAGCTAATAATATTGTACAGGGAGAACTCACAACTACAGGTTCATCCCGTTAAATGCCTGGGATCTTTTCAATGTTTAATTAACACTAAGTGCATTACCTTTCACATAATTTAGACGCGTGCCATTACTTTGCATTCAGAACACCGTTAAATGAACCCAGGAATCAATAGAATGACCGATCGTGATGCAGATGTTTTTTTTAAAGTTGGCGAACAATCAAAGGTTACTCAGTCCTTGATCAATACGGTTCCGTGTTCACCGAGTTCCCCACAGGGGCCCGTCTGGCATCTGTCAGTGATCTGGGTGGGGACGCGTGTCAGGACTGGATCCCTCGGGAGATCCCAGATCACCTTCACCACAAAAGATTTAATCAGTCCGCACCAGGGCCCTTCGAAACCCTCGCGCTAAACCCCAGCAGTTCAGCAACACAATTAAGAGGTGTAAATTAGAGAACGGCTGCTGGGGTCGTGAAGCACCGGGGCCTTGATTGAGCCGGACGGGATTTTAATCATTGCACATTTAAGACACACTTCAGCTTTCGTGGGCAACTGTGAAATCAATTTCTACACCATGTTGAAGTGCCGCGGGGGCTGGTGCTCGAATATCTGCTGAATATTCATGGAAGTTCCTGTCCCGACTGAGAAGCAGATGAAAAAGATGCTTGATGAGGCACAGCTGAACTTATCATTGACACAAAAACACATTGATGAGGGTTTGCTTTTCTTTACTTCATGCTACACTGATATCGTCTTAACAACCTCAAAGTATTCTGGCTGGAATATATAATGAGGGAACATAAAAAATGTCTGTTTTTATAAAAATTATTCTGCATTTAACTTTAGATCACCAGAGGATTATGGAGTCACGTTCGTGTAATTGTGGAAGATTTGCCTCAGGTCCTTCTACAAACACTGTTATTATATACTGTATGCTTACAAAATCAAAAAAGAAAAATGAATTTCTGAAATTCACCACTAGAGGGGACTGTTCATTTCCGAGAGGACATGCTCAAAACATTCATCCATTAGATGCCATTTTAAAAATCACTGCTCTACAAACATTAATTTGAACTAGATTTTTTTACATGTAATGAAACGTAAATATTAATAATGACATAGTACTAATTATTAATATTAATATCAATTATTATTTTTAGTTATTATTAAGCTGTTCAAAAAATAATAATTACATACAAATAGTGTTCATTAGTATTACTCAGAAATTACTCTGTAATTACATTATCATATTGCATATGACATAATGATGCCAGATTGTGTACCGTGGGTTCGATAAAGTTGCCATTGTTAGGTTTATTCATCATTAAATATATAAATAGTTCTTTGTTCATAATTCCCACCAGTTTTAAGCACACAGACCATTAGTCGCCTTTGTGAGGGCACACAGTGAGCAGTTGTGTGTGAATATCATGGGAGTTTTGTTTCCTCTGCACTGAAAACAGGAGCGAGGCTGTACCTCGCTAATTGGAGGCAGTCAAGCCGAAATCCTTAATGAACTGTCTGAGCATCACTGAAGTTAATTAGAGAACAAGCTCTGCTAAACCACAGCTCATGACACATTCAGAAAACAATACATCTAATACAAACCAATGGTGCAAATGCACAGATTTCTTGCAAAACGCATAAAAAAGCAAGCTCAGACGTGCAGGCTTGTTTTCTTGTTAACGTGTTTGCACTGCGTTACAAAAAAAAAGCTTTCTGGTTTCAGATTCAGTAGTGAGGAAACCTGGAACAATTATGAGCTGTAATGCATTCATTAGTAATGCAATAATAGCTTTTGTTACTACAGTGATTAAAATAAAAATGAAAAAATTAACTAAATAATAATAATAATTACAATATATTGGCCAGAATATGAGCTTTTATAATCTCCTCCATAATTAATGTAACATCTAATATGTATGTCTCTTGTTGGATGATTGTATAATGTAGTATGCTTAATATTGATGTAATTGTGCTTAGGTTCAGTTGTTACTCACTGTTGTTAGGGTTGTCTCCTATGATATGGTGCCGCCCACTCCAGTACCAGAGCAGCAGAGTGGCATCTCTGGATCCCGAAACAATGTAGCAGTCGCCTCCGATGTAAGACTCGGAGCGTGCCAGACATGTGACCACGTCCCAGTGACCGAAAACTATCTGAGTGAGCTTGCCTGCAAACAAACACACGGACAATTCAAAGCACAAATATGTTGGTCAGACCACATATTTGTCCACCCATTTTAATGTAATGAAAGTGAATGAAGACTGGGGATGGACAATTACAAAGAAGAACCATAAAAGTATCACAGAATTGCACTATAAGAGTCTTCTAATAACATTTCATGAGAGTTCTTGAGTGAAATACATTTTTTGTCATGACAACTGTTTGGTCTTGGCGGAATAGATCTGCTACTCTCCTGTTGGTTATTGCTGTTGCTGCAGAGTAAGTACGGGACTTGCTACTACCAATACATACATACACGAGTCACGACAATCTGCTTTGAGAAAGTAAGATATGCTGCTGCTGTACAATATAACATACATGAATTACGTGTAGCAGATCTATACAGGTGGAGCTGGGGAAGGTGGAGGGTTTCGGAAAGCGCTGCACTGCTACAGAAAATGCTGACTAAGTATTTGAAGGTTGAGCAGCGAGCTCATTGGCTACTGATACAGCAGGAACCAATCAGCTGTGCCCTATAGAGAATGATGCGATTGCCAGAAGATTGAGTAAAGGACCTATCAGACTGCACCATCTAGAGTTTCATGACATAACTTTGTATCTGTAAACAAATAATTATTTTCAGATCTTTTTAATGAATCAGTTGAATCAGTTCACATAACTGATCTACAAACTCACTGACTCGATCCGGTTGAAGAGAATTAACAGGCTGCTGAAGGGGAAGATAAACAGTAAAAAACGACTTACATTTCACACAAAGCCATCATATGGCTACAGAAGTATAACACACAGTACAAACTATGGACTACTTTCAGGATACTTTTATTTAAAGTGAGTAAATGATGACAAAAAGTTACATATTGGGTGAGCTACTACCTTAATGTCCAATGAGTGTCTCTTACCTGTGTCTGACGAGTAAACGCGGAAACTCTTGTCCCAGAAACCACACACCAGGATGTAGCGGTTATCTGCTGTCACCACAAAACACTGAGTGTTGATCTGAATGCTCTGGTCAACCAGGTCAGTGATTTGTCGCTTGTTTGTGCCCGAGTTGTTCGCTGGAATAGACATTTACAGAGTTTTGAAATCATTTGATTAAAAAAAATGTCTTGCATAATAAAAGTCTAGTTTATTACAATCTTCAAGATAATTCTTTGAAAGATTCTTTGATGAATTTAAAGTTAAAAAGGATATAATTTATTTTAAATAGAAATCATGTTTAACATTCAAACATATTTATTGTCACTTATCCCACAATCCTGTGCTTTCCATTTTGTGACAGTTGAGCTAAAAAATAAAGATGGCATCTGAAAATTGCAGGTGGTGGTCAGTTTGTGTGTAAGTGAACATTTTCCACTTCTCATGTCATTTCTAGCCAGGAATTACTATTGTAGTCATTAAATATTTGCTAAGTTTTCACCAGTTCTCTCTATTTTGCTGTGGATAATTAAACAGTTACATTGCCTCAAAAGTCTGTCCGAAATCAGTTTCATAATGTGTCTTTGTGCACAAACGCTGCCTATAAAGTCATTGCCTGATAGGGCAGCGAGGCAAAGAGTCAGCTGCCTAAGCTTTCGGTAGCAGACACTACATAACAAACATGTTGCAAAAATGACTTTTTTCTAACAAGTCTTCCAAACACTCCCCACATCTGCTATTGGTTGGAGAAACAGAGAGTCCCACCCTAATCTCATGGTATGGTTGAATCAAGGTTGCTGTGTTGATTTAGTTGGAATACTGATCAAAACAGAGCAATGTTTTTAAAGCACCACAGGGACACTTTTCAGGGAAATAAACCAACTGTTTGAACCAACTGTTTCTGAATTTAGTTAAGGTTGGGACCGAATAAAGTATTTAACAACAACAAAACAATTCAAACCCACCAATCACAGAGTCCATCTCAATGGGGAGATGATGGGCCTGCTCTAGTGAATATCCTGGAGCTCCTCGAAGACCTGTCTCACACACACACACAGAGACAGTAAAAAAAGAAAAGTAAAAACACATTGTTCAGTACCTTCACTCCCACTATTTTCACACACCACACACACACAAACACACACACACACTGGGGTTTTCGTATTTTATGGGGACTTTCCATAGACATAATGATTTTTATACTGTAAAATCTGCATCTTCGTTCTGCTTAATGTAACCCTACCCCTAAACAAAACATTTCTGCATTTTTACATTGTCAAAAATACACCCCTTAGTATGATTTATAAGCTGTTTTCCTAAAGGGGACCACAAAAAATGCCCCACAAAGACAAGATTTTAAGATATTGCCATCTTTGTGGTGGGGACAATTTGTCCTTGCATGGCTGACACCGCCGTCGGTGTATGAATGAGTGAATGTGAGGCAATATGTAAAGCACTTTGGTGGCCATGGGTCTGTTGAAAGTGCTATATAAATGCAGTCCATTTACCATTTACCCATAATGTAGGGTTAACCAAAAAAAAGTTTTTTGAAAAAAAAAAATGTTGTCTTGTTTTCCAAAACAAATATCTAAACATTCTTAAACCAAGATATATTTACTTGAGAAGCAAAATTACTTTGTCTTGTTTTTTGAAAAAATGTTCAAAATTAATTGACTGTGCTTAAAAAAAGATCTGCCAATGGGTTAAGAAAAATAAACTTAATTTAAAGGGAAAATCTATTCATTTTTCTTACCCCATTTCAGACATTTTTTTCTTGTATTAAAGGGGTGGTAAAACACGATTCCACTTTTCTAACTTTAGCTAGTGTGTAATGTTGCTGTTTGAGCATAAACAACATCTGCAAAGTTACAGCGCTCAAAGTTCAAAGCAATGGGATATATTTGCTACATATATACATTGCAAGGACTACAGCAAACGGTCAGTACACGACATTCCTCCAGGGTTGCTGACATCACTAACCCCCAAAAACCCCTCCTCCGAGAATACTAAATAAGCGAGGCCATTTTACATTGCTTTGGAGAAGAGATGTAGTGGTATAGTAGGCTGGAGTATTGTTGTCGCAATGCCGTTGAAATGCTGTTATTTTCATCCAGGTTGCAGGTCCACTTTGTTCAGCCTTCCTATGGACTGGGGAGTTAGGGAGCAATGGTTAAAATTTATTTTTAACTCGGTCCCTCATAATTATTACCCAAAATCTCGCTCTCTGTGCTGCACATTTTAAGCTTCCACAATCTTGTCGAGTTCAATGCAGGATTCGCACAACGGCTTGTTCTGAAAGATGGAGCAGTTCCAACTTTAAGAACAGAAGCTGTTGTTTACGGGCCATAACCTGTAAGTATGATTTATTTTTCGTCGATGTGTTTTCTTGTAATAGTTCGTATTGTTAATTAAGGAAGTAAACAAATGACAACGGTGTTTGGCTCTGCAAACCAGTTTGTTAAATGCTCATTCATACTTAACGTTATCCGACAAACACCTAACGTTACAAACTTTTTTTAATCTCAACTGCGAACTTGGAATTAGTGTAAATTATTCTTTGATTAGAGCTTTTATGTATTGTTTATCTACATGCTTGTTTATCTACAGGCATGCTAAACATGGTTCTGTGTTTGATTTGGCTACTGTAGTAAAGCCAATGTTTAGTGTTCGTTTTGGGTTAATAGTTCTGGAGACAGATATTTGTCTACAATCGTTCTAAAAATACAAAAGTAACGGTGCCATAAAGCCAAGGATCACTATAGATCCGCAGATGTTTTCCACTTCAGTTGGCATTTGTGCAGTAACTACAGTACATGTACACCTAATAAAATAATATATTGTTTTAATAAAAAAAAATCTTGAATAGACAAACACTTTTTACTGTTATAAATTAAACATCAACTATAATAATTAGTACAATTAAATAACAGCGAATCTAAAAAGTAATGACAACAACAACAACAAAAAAACAAACCTCTCTGAAACGTCGTTTCACAGCCATTCTTGGACAGGATTTGCTCGATCATCTTCACTAACATTCTCTGGGTCCGATTCGGGCTCAAATTGGTATGGTTTTATTGACACCATTGTTTATAGTACAGCAAAGCACAAACTACCGGTAAAGGTACGGGGCGTGACGTTTCCGAAAAACGTGCACTGGGCAGTTAGCGAATCACAACACACTGGGCCAGCTAACCAATCTGAGCCCATTGCGTAGTTTTGAGGGACTGGCTTCATAGAACCAGGAAACCATCAGACCGTTTTTACAAGGAGGGGCAGAGCAGTGTAGAATAAAGGTAAAATATATGAAAAATAATGCAATTTTTTTAAAACGAAGCATGAACATATGTTACAGTGCACCCCATAAACACAATCAAGCCTTCGAAAAAATTTCTTTTGCCACCCCTTTAAGCATAAAGTCTTATTTTGAAAAGAAAATGTAAAAAATCTGAAAACATCTTATGTCATTTTGCTTCTCAAGTAATTGTATCTTGATTTAAGAGTGTTTAACTGCAATTTGTACTTAGTATTTGTACTTCAAAACAAGTCAAAAGAAAAACTTTTTTGTAGCGCACCCTTACAGATGTCCTCACGCAAACACCTGTCCTGCTGTCACAATCAAGTCCACTCCCTGACCAATCTCATTTGACATTGGGGCCTTATGAAGACCCACCAGCCAGATCTCCATGGTGCTTATTGATTTCTCCCCCTGTCCTGTGTCAGGCAGGCCAGAGCTATAGCACCCCTGAGGCAGGCCTACAAGGCAGTGATAGCCATTTTGAGCTCAACGTGGTGGCCTTATTATTTCAGGGGACCCACACACACACACACACACATACACACACACATACACACACACACACACACACACGTCCGGAGAGGGCTGGTCCTGCAGCTGCAGCCATTAGTAGTGTGAGAGAGCGAGGTTGCCACATTTGGTCCTGACATCACTATGTGTTGCCGTGACAGCTGGGGAGGTGTGAGGCAAAAGGAGAGACCGTGATAGGCTAATTTAGCCAGTCGCCACAACGCCCGACCTCTGACCTGCAGGTGAGGGGGGCTCCGGGGGAACGGCTAGTTGGGTAATGTTGTCCACACATGGCCAATTGGTAACATGTGGAGTTAATATGGGTTTTTGTTTGGTTGTGAGTGTTTTTTAGGTGAAATTAAGCCATCTGGTTAGTTAGTATATACTGTAGTATGCACAAAGATTGGCACTCACCCACTGTGTTGTGCCAGCGGTTGACGGCGAAGAGCCGGCTGCAGGTGATGGTGACGACGGCGGGGAGGGTCAGGTGGGGCAGCGTGTTGGCGGCCACATGAGTGACGGGAGAGTTGGAGGGAAACTTCAGCACCATGATGACATCCTGCTGCATCTGATCCTTAAACATGAGCGGACTCTGCGGAAGGAAACACTGTTGAACAGAGAAAGCAAAGGAAGAGAAGGATGGAAAAGAGGGAGGGAAGGGAGAGATAGATGAGGAGAGGTTGTTAGCGAAGAGGAAAGTGGTAAAAAAAAGAGTTGGAACACAGAGGAAAGACTGTGTGGTAGTTTAGGAGGAGAGTCATGGAGAGGGGTCTTTAAAAGAATAAGTTGAGGCAAATATACATATATATTTATGTATTTATTTATTTATTTGATTATAATACAGCAAACATAGTAACAATGTGAAATAATTTTAGAATTTAAAATGACTTTCTGTTTTACTATATTATAAAATGTAATTCCTGTGATGTCAAAGCTGAATTTTCAGCACATTACTCCAGTCTTCAGTGTCACATGATCCTTCATAAATCATGATGATTTGATGCTCAAAAAACATTTGAGCTGCGTAATATTTTTGTAGAAATGTATACATTATTTGAAAATTCTTTGATAAATGGAAAGTTCAAAAGAACAGCCTTTATTTGAAATAAAATAATTTTGTAACAATGTAAAAGTGTTTACAGTCACTTTTGATCAATTTAATGCATATTTGCTGAATAAAAGTATTCATTTCTTTAAATTCTTTCTGACCCCAAAACATACAACATAGTAAAATATATAATAAAAGAATAAGAATATAGCCTGGATAAAAAACACACCACACACACACACACACACACACACACACACACACACACACACACACACACACACACACACACACACACACACACACACACACACACACACACACACACACACACACACACACACACACACACACTTTAAATTGACGTCACAGTGATGTAAATGTGCTATCTGGGTGGAATTTGTGGGTTTTACTCAAACTCAATTGACGAAACTTAAAGCATTAGGCTGCACACATTTACTTTGGAATATAAACAAGCACTAATTATAAATTTAGTATTGACAGCATTACAACATTCACTTTGTAAACTTCAGTGTGATTGTGCACTAATGATTGTGCACTAATGAGTATGCATGAGGAATGAGTATTCAGGTGTGAGGACTCAAAAAGCCAGTAGGGAGCACTGTGCTCCCGACACAACTATCTTCTGAGCGTCTGTGATGGAGTTGTGTGCTCCTCTAGGTATGCCAGGTCTTGGTTAGGTTAGGGACATGGAAGTGGCAGCACTTGACTTTGGTGCAAGTAAGGTCCAAATTCCAAATTTGTTAAGCCTACAATTTCCATTGAAAGCCAACTGACGCCAAACTACAGTGCAGCTACTATTTAGAAAAAGTAGCAAGCTAAATAAAAAGCTAATAAAGTTTTATGAAGTAACTGCCTACACACACACACACACACACACACACACACACACACACACACACACACACACACACACACACACACACACACACACACACACACACACAATATTATAAAAAATAGGAATAGGACTATTAATAATAATATGGACACTTGTGTCATGTGTGTGTGTGTGTGTGTGTGTGTGTGTGTGTGTGTGTGTGTGTGTGTGTGTGTGTGTGTCTGTGTCTGTGTGTCTGTGTGTGTGTATATATAATTTTTATTCAAATTATTTAATTTTATATAATATAATTTATAATGTATTATAAATGTACTACAATGAACCATATTTTGGAAAAGTAGAAACAGTAGCTTTTAATGGATGGAATATGTGACTTTTTTTAATGGTGAATTTTTTTCATGAATCCATTATGGATTCATGAACCCACCAAATGAACCATTTCACTAGAATAAAGCGGCCCTCCTGCACCAATAGGAGTGGAAAGTTCTGTGCATGATCTACTGACGACACGCAAATTAAAGAACACAAACACAGCCGGATCATTTCCATAAAGACCAACACAATCTAAGAAGAGTAGCACAAATTAGCGTCTGGTTTAAGACATGCTTTTGTGGGGGCGTTAAATAATGGCGCAAATACCAGTAAATTGACTAGCGCAAACCTTAGTAAATCACGTTGCATGATTCTTTTCAATACTCTCCTGCCATAAATGTTCGATTTGAAAGGAAAACTCAGACAAATTCATATGCAATAAGGTCAGCTGCAAAAATTTGTTTAGTGCATGACACTAAACTGCATGACAGTAGTTTATGCTGGAGCAAACTGTTAGTAAATCTGGCCCTAAGTGTTTTGTCCCTAGAAAAAGTGGATTCATTTGACTGGGAAAATACATTATATTGAAAACATGCAGTTAAATTAATACATTTTAAATGTAGTTAAACTAGTACTGTCACAATATTTAGTGACTGATCACGCAACAGCAGATTGTTCTGAACTACACCATGACTGCAGAAGTTGTGGGCATATGGAAGTGAGACTGCTGTGTTGGGGAGCGGTCCGAAGGTCAGGCGTCACTGCCCTTGTTACAAATAATAACTTCCCTACTGCCGGGCAGGACAAAAAACAAACACGCACATACTGATTTTATTATACACACGCACACACACACACACACACACACACACACACACACACACACACACACACACACACACACACACACACACACACACACACACACACACACACACACACACACACGCTGTTCTCACCAGGTGCATGGCGGAGCTACGGGGTGGATGTGGCTCGATGAGCAACTGAGATGGCGTCTGTCCAACACTTTGGATCTGAGCCTCGGTGGCCTGCAGCAAAAGAGAGAGAAAGATACAGAGGAAAAGATAGATGGAGAGAGGAAGAAAAGAGAGAGAGAGAGAGGGGAGAGAGAGAGAGAGAGAGAGAGACAGAGAGAGAGAGAGAGAGAGAGAGAGAGAGAGAGAGAGAGCAGGCTGTCAGTATCGATACGCATCAAAGTGATGGGTCAATGCGTTACTTGACAATGCAAGCAACCCAAGGGGGGGGTTTGGGGGGGGGGGGGGGGGGGTATTTGGTTAGTGACTATGAGTGGGTAAGTTCCAAAACCCAAAACTACCCCCACCCCTGCCCCCTTCAAAGCCTGCAGAGTCATCCAAGTGTTAGTATGGAAGAGACAAGCCTTTCCTTATTAACATGCTTCAGTTAACCGTTCCCATTTCCAGGAGCAGGGTCCACGTACACCCCCTCACCCACCCTTCGTGAGCAGACGTTAACCTGGACTGACGCACAGCCAGGACTGCGGCAGAACCCTCCCTCTCAGATGTTATTGTGCCAGAGACAAAGGGCAGAAAGAGCACGCACACAATATTATATAAAATAGTAACAGCATTATTAATAATAATATTAATACTAATTGTACATTAAAGATCATAAAAACACCAACAACAAAAAAGGATAATACTGTAATGATAATTATTCTCTAGCATACTCCAGAGTCTAATGCACACATATAAATCATTATGATGTCATTTATATTTAGTCATTTAGCAGACATTTTATCCAAGGCAACCTACAAACAAAGAACCTCAGAAGCAACTCAGAAACAACCCTATAATGTCACAATATCAAGTTTCAAGACTAAGCTAATGTTGTACAAAAGTGAGAGCAGAAGTTCTATATACTGATATACTATATAGAAAATAAATCATTATATACACTCAAATATTATAGAAAAATGCAGTTATTGTACGATAATCCGTATTCACTGACAAATCTGTGAATGTTAATTTTCAATTTCTGCAAAAAAAGAAGAAGATTTTTTTTTTATTTGAGTCTGTCAAAATTATCATAGTTGACTAGTAATTTCACACAAAACTCTTAAATTCATAATTGGGCAATTGACATGAAATACACTACTGTTCAAGGATGCATTAAATAAATCAAAATAATAAATGTCACAAACAATTATATTTCAAATAAATACTGTTCTTTTGAACTTTCTACTCAACAAAGAATTCTGAAAAAATTGTATCACAATTTCCACGAAAATATTAAGCAGTCAACACTGATAATAATAAGACATGTTCTTGATCAGCTAATGATCATAATAGAATGATCATGTGACACTGGATCATGTGACTGGAAAAAAGGGAAAACAATTACATTTTAAAAAACGTTAAAATAGAAAACAGGGGTTTTATTTCCAAATATTATTGTTTTAATGTATTTTTGATCAAATGCAGCCTTGGTGAAAAAAGAGACTTCTGTCAAAAACATTTTAAAAATTCTTACAGACCCCAAACTTTTGAATGCTACCGTAATTTTGGCAACAGTCCATCTAAAACCATTTTTACCAAGGTTGTTGCCTAGTCACTATGTTTAAAGTTTACTTATAGTGTTACAATTACACATAAAGATTTAGGTTTATTTTTGCATGTTATGTGATTTGAGCCATAACTCAGATGAAGGGTCAAAACAATTGAAGAAAGCACAGAAAGCCACTCATTTTCAGTCCTCACACATCCCTCATGTTATGTAACGCTGACAGACGCATGTCGCTGTGAGTGTGTTGGTTATTGATAGAGTGTATGTTTGTGGTTGTTTGTGTATGTGTGTGGAGCCAGGAGTGTGCCACTGTGCACGCTAGCATTGACAGACACCTACAAGCTCCCCTCGGCTGTTCTGAGGCTCTGATCCCATCAATCTTTCCTTCCCGCGTGGAGCGCCTCCCACAGTCTAACAGAACAGCTCTCCCTCAGTGCTCTGAAGCCTGGATTCTCATGTCAGATCAAACGTCCCCACGCCGTCCAGATCAGCACGTTAAACATGTCACATGACCTACACACTCAGAACCAATCTGAATTCTAAACTCACTACATTCCAAATCCACTACTTGCAATTTGGAGAAATGTGTGATATCATATGCCTTTCACTTTCAGAGTTTCTTTCAAAATAGTTGCTTTTCCAAAGCATTTCACTTTAAAGTCAACACAATATCTAAATTGACTCAGTTTACATTCTTAACTCAGTCTCTCAGCAAAATGATTTTTCACGTCGACTTCAAAGCACTTTGGCAGCAGCGAAACAAACCCACAGAATTATAATCATTAGTGCAACTGAAATGAGAGAAACAAAGTACAATAGTTCTCACTGAAATACTATGAATAGAAACAAAAGATCATCAGACTTAAACGATCTTATCTAAGCCTGATCCTGTTGGCAAAATTTGACACAAGCAGACCTCTCACGACTCAATCACATTTGGCAACAATTAAACATCAGTCTGTGCTGTTTTTACGATGCTGTCTGTCAAATAATAATGCGCTCACATTATAGCTATTTTAGGTTCGACTCAGGAACAGGGGTCAAAATGTCTGCTCAAATAATGTAATCTGATCTGAGGATCTGAGAGAAACAGGCAGCCATGTGGAAAGTATCAACTATATTTCAGCCATCTAACAGTGAAGGAAAGAGCGAGAGGAAAAAATCATTTTAGAAGTCCAGAAATATGAATATAAATGGTCAAAATACTTCATATCAAAACAAAATAAATACAACAATGTTTTGATAAAAATAAGTATTTTATGCTCATCAATGCTGCATTTATTTGATTAAAAATAACAGTAATAATGTGAAATATTATTACAATTTAAAATAACTGTTTTCTAATTTATTATATTATAATATATTTTTGTCCTGTGATGGCAAAGCTGAATTTTCAGCAGCCATTACTCCAGTCTTCAGTGTCACATGATCCTTCTAATATGCTGATTTGGTGCTCTTTGATATTCTGCTGCTTTTTATTTTTGTGAAAAGCATGATTTTTATTTTTTAACGAATATAAAAATTCAAAAGAAGAAAAGTATTTATTTGAAATGGAAATCTTTGTAAGGAAAAAACTGATTTCTTTAAAAAAATATCTTACTGAACCTTAATGATTTATCTTTTGTTACGCGAGGCAAAAGAAGTTAAAATCAAGGATAAACTGAGGATAAACACAGCTTATGCTCACATATTTGAAGACTGCTATTGGATCATTGAGGATAAATGTCATATTATGTGACTACGCATTACAGAGTTTACGACCTACTATGACCTACGTTCTGCCTTAAGAACAAATGGTGCAACCGTAGTTAGTAAGTTACAAACTAGCTAGTAGTTACTAAGCCTCTAGTGTGGACTTTACGTTCCAATTGAAGTAAAAACTTACGAATGGCTGGTGCAAACCCACTCAGCACTTTAACTTCCAGAATGTAAAGTCCAGAAAAACATCCTGCATTTATAGCATCTGTACCTTGTTATACATCCAATTCTGACAGAATATATCTAGCCAAAGCTCCAGCTAAGGTTATGTGAGAGACACGTCCTATCATCTCAATGTTGTCAACTGACCCATAATGTGAACCGATTGATCATCTCAGCCCTGGAGAAAAAAACACACTTTATCACAAACAGAAATCAGTAACTCATAACTGGCAGTTCATTACGATAATCCACTTTAAGCCCCTGCTCCTTACGGCAGATAAGAAACATCCCTTGCATAAGCTGTGCGGTGATTGTCTCCCACTGAGCTTTAAGCTACGCCATCATGCTTAGATGGACATAAAACATCCATCATAACCTGTGGCATGTCAATCACAGATTCATATTTGTGTCAGGTTAGATGTGCAAGTATGTCAAAATCTGATGTTTACCTCAGGTTCTCAGAGAAGCATAAATAAATACATTGTAGGTGTGAGTTTAGTAATGGCACATATGAGGTAAAAAATAGCTAAATGGAAAAGACAGGCCTTTTATAAATCCGTGTATGTGGAATAAAGTGCCATTTACAATGCTAATGTCATTCAAGCTTTCACCACAAATGTATTCAACCATGTTGCCAAATCATTTCTTTAAAAAAGTTTGAACATCTGAATGTATAATTTGGCATCCAATTTAAAAAAAAAAATCAGTGTAGACTTAAAAGTAGGGTGTTTATATCCACTTTTTCAAACAGAAGACTGTGAAAGGATCAAATGCACTTTTTCATACAGAGACACTCCTTTGACATATTCTACTCATTTGTGAATGTATAATTTAATGCTTATTAGTGATGGATAATTCACAAGCAGTGCTCTCAGATTGTGTATTATGTTTACATGCAATAAAAATCTGTATCAAAAGATTGCTGGCATGTTCTTCATCTGTAAACGCAGTTTTTTCAGTGACACAACCCCGCCAACTCGAGCCCTGTGACTACATCATCAACCGCTGCCATTTTGATTTGACTCTGGAATGAGTTATGACCCTTAACTCCAGAGTTTGACATTTTAAGGCTGTAATTGCAGTGCTTAATGTCAGAGCTGTGGATGCACCTGTCAGTGAGGAATGAATCAATAGCCTGAAGGTGACGGTCACATTTCTGAGCGAGATACCATGAGCCATCTTCCCTCTCTCTCACATCTCAGGTGGAGACCGAGGACCTCAGAAACACTAGTGAATTTAGCGTACTTGAGGTCAATATATTTTTTCCATGAGGTTATTTCTTCAATGTTTATAGGTTGAGGGGCATTGGTTAACCATTTGGAAAAATAGAGCAAAAATAAATGAATTCCTTCATGCATTTAAGAAGTCAAGTTGAGGTCAGCTTTCCTCAGCATTTAAGTGTCTGAATGCCATTTGAGAGGTGCTTGGATGACAGAAAAAGCAATATAGACTATGAATATACCGAATGGAACATGAAGGCTTCTCAAACTCCAGAACTGACAAATAAAAGCCAGTTTTCTGGCTCTTCCGAGGCTAACAAACCTTGCTGTCAGCTACCATTGCTCTCAGAGTGCTGGACTGCTTGTGAAGAACGCGGCCACATGAAAGAAACATAATTGCTATTGTCTGGGATATAGAGCTGAATGATGAAAAGCAAAGCTTTCTCCATATTGTTTGATAATTAGCCCCCCTGTTCCGTGAGTGATTTGCATAGTGGTCACTTGACAAATAAAGGCAGTCCTGGAAGTGACAGTATATAAATGACTTGTTTTGCAGACAGCAGATGGTGGGTATCACAGGGAGCAGGAGAGATATAGGGAATGAGAGAGAGAAAAAGAGGAGCAAGGGAGGGAGGTATGGGGTACACACTGCTACAAACACGCTGCCTACCAGCTGCTGCTGTTGAATTGGAATCATATCAACAAACACAATTAAGTCTTCTTCCAAACTTCCACTAGTGAATAAAGACTATTGTGTGGAAAGTCAATAACATTGATTTACATCCTAATTGCTTGATGAATTCAATTGTAGTCGATAACCAGAAAATAAATAAATAATAAATTTGTATTCATGTCAAAGAGTGTTTTTAAATTAATCAACTAAATCCTTAAAACTAAAACTATTAAAACATGGTCTTGATAATTAAAATAAAGTAGAGCTGCATGATTCTGGATAAATTGAGATTCATATTTTTTTTGTTTCAAACAAAGATCCCTATTCTCCCACGATTCTGAACAGACAACTAAACAGGTTCTGACAAAATGTTAATTCATCTGAATTATTTAAAACACTGAATGAATGATTCAATCACTCACTCATAAATACTTCACTTGTTTCATTACTGGATGAATCAGCGTTTTGAACGAATGTCTTGAATGAATGATTCAAGTCGCCACATGGGGGCGTAAAAATGTAATCGATACATTGATTATTTAAAGAGCCAAGATACTTTCAAAAGGTGATTTGCTCTATTTTGATCGCTTAAAAATAGCAGTTAAGCTGTTTCATGATAACTGCTTTCTCTGGGTCAGTGGCGGAAGCGCAAACGCAGATTTGAATGTTCCGTTGTGATTTTGTCAAAGGTTTAATAGACATAAGCAAATTTTTACATTTAGGAATAAGATTGTGTGTTTGAATTGAGATTGTGATCTTCCAACGAATAATCGTGCAGCTCTAAAATAAAACTGAAATAAAATATAAATATTGGATGAAAAACATCAACAACAAAAAAAAAACTGGAAAATGAGAAATTTTGCCTTGGCAACTAACTGAAATAATTTGCCAATAAAATAAGTATAAACGAATTAAAGCGAAATAAAAATATTTAAATAAAACTAATGACAAAAAAGACAAAACCAAATATCAGAATTGCTAAAACTTAGACTTAAATTTTAAAATCTGAAAAAAGCTGATTCAGAATATTAATGAATTCTATAATAGCATATAAATTATGTTAAAATAACACTGGTTTTATGCACCATCTATGATACGAGCATAAACGATATTAAAACCATGTGTCTAGTTGTGGAAAAGAGTGGTTCTACTTATATGGTTAGATTTTCTAAAATATTTGCCTAGTGGATGATAAAACACGCAGAAAATTGATGGAGGGACTAGAACATCATAGAGAATTAGGGGGAACTTAGGAAATCACAGAAAACACCATAACAATGCCTACCACCAAGAACACTTTAGCAACCATTTAGCAACACATCGGCAATCATCCACAACATCCTGGCATGTGGTGGTGACTTTTACAGCTAGAGTAAAAATTAAATTTTCATTATAACTTTGTCTGATGGTGGCACAGATATATTACCAGCTGTACTTGAAGTATTTATTTTTACCTAAAGTGTTACGGTTCCCACTCATTCAGAGTAAAAGATGCAACACACGTGAGTAAGCAGTTTGAGTTTCTCTTTCCCAGAGGATATATTTGCATGGCAAGATCTGAATGACACATACTGACAGTCTCTCAGAGATATTCAACTGACACTGGGTTCAGTCATGCTTGAACTGCGGTTGACAAATGTTGATATTGCGAGTCTTACGCCATCATTTTTTAACCTGTTGCATCCGGAGACCTTAAAAAAATGGTTAACCAGCAAATATATCAAATAATAAAAAAAACATCCCATGTCTCTAGCTACATAATGCTAGAATACACACAGTAGTCCATCTAGTGGTGACATTTATAAAGCATTTTACCCATAGGCGGAAGGTGAACCAACTCCAGGGTTCACCTTCCAACTCCTTAGCCAACTCCATGTCTAAGAAGATGCACTTTCCGTTGAAAACACATTAGATTTCCATGCAATAGTTTCAGGGTACGTGTCACAGCAAAACCTACACATCCCAGCATAAACACTCCTGATAAGCTATTTGTTATTAATGTGTCTTCGTACACAAACCAAAAGCAAGCATACTATAAGTGGGATTTGCCAAGGAAAGAGCGCTCCCTTTATAGTCACAAGAAGGCCGTCACGTAAAAATTCTTAAAAATATCTTATTAACAGAAATGTTTTTTATAATAAGAGGATTTGCTTGCGAACTCAGAATCTACTCACCTGAGTTTATTGTTCAGTGCTAACTTAAACACCTCTGATTGGCCATTGCGTTCAAGAAATCAACATAGAGGTGCTGGTCATATAATTAGAATATCATCAAAAAGTTGATTTATTTCAGTTATTCCATTCAAAAAGTAAAATTTTGATATTATATTCATGCATTACACAGACTGATATATTTCAAGTGTTCATTCCCTTTTAATTTTGATGATTATAACTGACAACTAATGAAAACCCCAAAATCAGTATCTCAGAAAATGTGAATATTGTGAAAAGGTTCAATATTGAAGACACCTGGTGCCACCTTTAATCAGCTAATTAACTCAAAACACCTGCAAAGGCCTTTAAATGGTCTCTCAGTCTAGTTCTGTAGGCTACACAATCATGGAGAAGACTGCTGACTTGACAGCTGTCCAAAAGACGACCATTGACATCTTGCACAAGGAGGGCAAGACACAAAAGGTCATTGCTAAAGAGCTCTGTTTCCAAGCACATTAATAGAGAGGCGAAGGGAAGGAAAAGATGTGGTAGAAAAAAGTGTACAAGCAATAGGGATAACCGCACCCTGGAGAGGATTGTGAAACAAAACCCATTCAAAAATGTGGGGGAGATTCACAAAGAGTGGACTGCAGCTGAAGTCAGTGCTTCAAGAACCACCACGCACAGACGTATGCAAGAGATGGGTTTCAGCTGTCGCATTCCTTGTGTCAAGCCACTCTTGAACAAGACGCAGCGTCAGAAGCGTCTCACCTGGGCTAAAGACTAAAAGGACTGGACTGCTGCTGAGTGGTCCAAAGCTAGGTTCTCTGATGAAAGTCAATTTTGCATTTCCTTTGGAAATCAAGGTCCCAGAGTCTGGAGGAAGAGAGGCACAGAATCCAGGTTCCTTGAAGTCCAGTGTAAAGTTTCCACAGTCAGTGATGGTTTGGGGTGCCATGTCATCTGCTGGTGTTGGTCCACTGTGTTTTCTGAGGTCCAAGGTCAACACAGCCGTCTACCAGGAAGTTTTAGAGTACTTCATGCTTCCTGCTGCTGACCAACTTTATGGAGATGCAGATTTAATTTTCCCACTGAAGCTACCAGTACTTGGTTTAAGGACCATGGTATCACTGTTCTTAATTGGCCAGCAAACTCACCTGACCTTAACCTTGTCGAAAATCTATGGGGTATTGTGAAGAGGAAGATGCGATACGCCAGACCCAACAATGCAGAAGAGCTGAAGGCCCTATCAGAGGAACCTGGGCTCTCATAACACCTGAGCAGTGCCACATACTGATCGACTCCATGCCATGCCGCATTGCTGTAGTAATTCAGGCAAAAGGAGCCTTATGAACTAAGTATTGAGTGCTGTACATGCTCATACTTTTCATGTTCATAATTTCAGTTGGCCAACATTTCTAAAAATAATTTTTCTATTGGTATTAAGTAATATTCTAATTTTTGAGATACTGAATTTTGGATTTTCATTAGTTGTCAGTTTTAATCATCACAATTAAATGAAATAAACATTTGAAATATATCAGTCTGTGTGTAATGAATTAATATAATATCCAAATTTCACTTTTTGATGGAATTACTGAAATAAATCAACTTTTTGATGATATTCTAATTATATGACCAGCACCTGAAAAAACACGTTGTAAATAGAAATGTTCTCCAGAGCACAAACACAGATACGCACTGGATCGTTTGCCAAATATAATTAGCCCAAAATGCTATTATTACAGAGAAAATGTGCCCATAACTACTGATCATTTTCCTTTTCTTTGAAAAGAAAAAGAAATCAGAAGCAGCAGCAGCAGGCAACGCTAGTCTCAAGTCCGTGGCCAGGGAAAGGCTACGTCTTGCCCAGCCTTATACACTCCAACACACTGCAACTATGATTTTAACATTCATTGACACAGTCCAATTATAAAAATGGGTAAAAAAGAGATGTTAGCCACAAATCCCAGAAACCTGTTGCCGTTGTCATGGCAACGCCGCGGTGGCGACCTACCTCGCACAATGGGGGATCACTGGCGAGGCTGTCGAGGTTGACGGAGCCCTCGTAGGTCAGGTGGTGAAAGACGTTGAGGGCGCGTGCCGCCTCGGGCCCACGTTGTTTGTAGCCAAAAATAAGGTCAATCCACTGGTGCAGCTGACACGACACAAACTCGCTTTCCAGAGCCTGTCAAAGAGAGCGGGGCAATTAGAGGTGAAAGGTACACATACACAACACAAACACACACAGACGTAGAGACACAAACACACAAGCACTAGACAAACATACACTCGGGGCAACGCTTCTTCAGAAGACTGCAATAGCATGAGACCAACATAAAAACGTAAATAAATAAACTTGTGTTCAATATTTTAACAGCTGTCTTTCCATAAAATATGATAGATGCACTTCGTGAAGCTCAAATAATCTAAATCAACAATATACAGTGGCTATAAAAGTATTTGGACACACTTAACAATAAGATCTACTATATAGTCTCTCATGCTCATCAAGACTGCATTTATATGGTCCAACAAACAGTCATTTTTGTTAAATATTATTATTACATATTTTTTTAAAATGTTATGTATTCCTGTAATTGTAAAGCTGAATTTTCAGCATCATTAGTCCAGTCTTCAGTGTCACATGATGCTTCAGAAATCATTATGATATGCTTATTTGGTAGTAAAAAAAAAAAAAAAAAAAATTCACCTCATCAATGTTAAAATCAGTTGCACTGCTTAATATTTTTTTCAGGGAACTGTAATGCACAAATAATGGTCAGTTATGAATTCAAAGCATTATTCTTTTCCAATAGGGATCTAGATACTGCCTGCTACGGAATGGCAATGCTTAAAGATGCACCTTCTTTATTATAGGCATCAAACCCCATTGAAAGACAACAAAGGGAAAAAAGAAAGATGGAACAAATAACACAGAATGGCACACAAATACACACTTTTCTCTTCCTCTCACACACAAACACACCCAGGGACCCGCTGCTGGATTTTACACACTCACTCTCACATCAGAAATAACAGCTATTACCAACAGAGCAAGCCGTGGAGCGCAGGGGCTGAGTTACCCCCAGGGCATGTCATTACAATCGAAAGTGACACATGCAAAGATGGGAACACTAAGTGAAAGAAAGAGAGGAAGAAATGGCAGAGAGAGAAAGGGAGCACAAAGACAAGGAGGGAAAGAGGGGATTAAATGAGACAGAGAGAAAGAGAGCAGCAGAGAGAGAAGAAGAAAGGACAAGATCTAAGGGCAAAACCAAGCCGTAGCCTGTTTAAAAATGTATGTGCTATTCAACTAACCTGTGAAAAACACTAGCCGTTCCAACAAACCAAAGAATCACATTAAAAATATCTACAAAATGAATTTAATATTTATTTTAACGTTCGTAATCATTTCTGTGTGCTCAGTGTATGACCCAAATATATATAAAATAAATGTCATGGTGTTCTAAACCATGTATGATTTGATTTTCCTTCTACCATGGAACACAAAAATATATTTTACAGAATGTCCAGCAAATATGGCCGGATAAACAACAACGTGCGTCAAGATGTCTGGTGTTAATAATATCAAATCAGCTTCAAATGAGATTTGAGATCTATACAACAACAGGAAGGTTTTCAGCAAATATAGACTTTCGATCTATTCCTCACAAAAAGCTATGGCACAACTTCAGAAAACTTGGAATATAACATACCAATTGTATGGAACAGTTTTATGGAACTTTAAAGTTTTTTTTTTTTTGTCATAACCTAAGCAGACTTATACTGCAAGTATCAAAAATTAATCAGTGAATCATTTATGTGATAAGTGAATTTTTCAATTACATGAATTTCCATGAAAAAGTTCCAAAATTCTAAAAATTGGCATTTAAAAAAAATTGATTAAACACATTATTGCATCATTTAAGGCTTATGTCAGGTAGTCTTGTCAAATAGATTCTGAGATGTTTTGACATCCTCAAGCCCTTTCTTTAAGAAAATCTTGCTTTAACAGACAGGTATTGTTTGATCTTTGGATATGTCCATGTATATGTGTGAGTGCATGTTTCTGAATAGTTGAATGTGTTAAACCAGGAAAAAAAGAGGCCGGAGGAAAGGTCACCTCCACAAGAGAGACACAGACACAGACACACAGACACACACACACACACACACACACACACACACACACACACACACACACACACACACACACACACACACACACACACACACACACACACACACACACACACACACACACACACACACACACACACACACACACACAAACAGCAGCTGAAAAGGTCAAGTGTGTTTGCTGTCGTGCTATAGGCACAACACACCTCTGATACTTTGATTTGGCAGCAGTTTAGATACAAAATCAGTAACTTTAAATACATAAGACACAATCTTAAATTACACACACTGCAGCATAGGCTATAGAGTTCCCATGTCTTGCTGTTGTTCTCTCATTTTTTATGAGTATACAACACGGGCTAGATAGAGCCATTACAAAAGACACAATTTCGACCACAGAAAATCCGCAGAAGGATTGGTGGACAGGACACACACACACACACACACACACACACACGCACACACATCCGTGAGGTCCTGTCTGCTGTGAGCCAAATCATGATTGATGAGGCCGGCATTAGGGTAACATTATAAGGGACAGTGGCCGGGCCTGTCCTCCGCGACATCATTCAGGTCAGCGGTAGATTACATTAGTATTGAGCAGTGCACTGCATTACGACCTTCATTGAGGGAAAGCAGAACGCAGAGACCTGCAGAGGACCAGGATGCTGTATCACATGAATGAATGAGTGTGATCTCAGGGGAAAAGATGGAAGGAAATTGATTACAAATTAAATACTGAACTAAGAATTTAAGATAGCAGATTCTGAGCAATACGTCATCAGTAGTCTATCTATCTATCTATCTATCTATCTATCTATCTATCTATCTCCGTCTATCTATATTTACTTTCAATAGTTATTTTCCCGAAAAAAGAATCCTGAAAAAAAAATGTATCATGGTTTCCACAAAAAAATTGTAAGCAGTACATTTAGAATATGACAATATTAGCATATTAGAATGGTTACGAATGAATGTGATACTGAAGACTGGCGTAATGATGCTGAAAATGCAGCTTTGTCATTACAAGAATACATTACATTTTAAAATAGAAATTATTTATTTCAAATTGTAATAATATTTCACAATATTACTGTTCTTACTGTGTTTTTTTAAGTAAATAAATTCAGCCTTGGTGAACATAAGATACTTCTTTCAAAAACATAAAAAACTGAACCTAAATTTACATATAAACCAAATAAATGCTATATCCTAAAGAAAGGATTCTCATAAGTCAGTTATCTTAGTAAAATATAAAAAAACTGCAAATAATTCTAATATTTCTTCCACCTACTAAAAGATTTGTTAATGGAATGTTTGAGGAAAAAGAACCATTAAGATGAATCGGAATAAGATTTCAAATTCTTGAAACATTTCCAAGTATACCCAAAGCCACATACAGCAGAGAGCAATGGTTAGAATGGGACAAGTAGGAACACTGCCTTGGGCTCTGAGGACTGAGGTCCTCTATGGTTCTGCAAACTTTGTAAATGACCTAATCTAGGTGCAGATTCTGTTCTGGCCTAGACATTAGCCATGTTTATTTTGCACAGGATGTCTACAGACAAAGAAAGTTGTAGTTAGGCAGTGAGTTTGTATTACCATCCTGTTGATCCTGACAAAGTCCTCTGGTTTCTTTGCCCAAGCTGGTAGTTCTACATCACAAACAGGAACACCGTCATCCCTGTCACCCAGACAGTAGCCATTACTGTTCACAAACATCTCTGGCAGGTAGTAGAACTCAGGGATCAACTCCTATGAGGTGGAGAGGAAGAGGACAGGTGGGAGAGAAGAAGCTCAAATCAAATCCAAACATTTCCAAAATAGATGTATTAATATTGTATAGGGATACAGGGGAGTTAAAATGTACATGCAAAAATACCAATGCTTTCATTGCATGTTTTGTAGTTCAATTACTCAGAATGTTGGCAACGTTTCAGGAGGTCATGGAAAGCGACCCCAGGAGACCAGTGAAGAACCATCAGAGTACATTTAAAAACACTCGGGGAGTGTGGGAATGTGGCAAACACACGAAGATGGGGTAGGGGGAAGGGAATATACAAAGGAAACACGAGATATGACAGAATACTTTATTGAGGTTTGAAGTGAGCTGATGGATGGATCTGCTGTGTGTGTTAAGGTACAGGAAGCCGGTTTGGTTTTGTTGGGATTTTTGAGGAGTAACCATTGATCGAAATGATAGTGGGAACATATCATAATGCTTAATGCTTAATGTAACGAGCACAGATTTTTTAAAAACGAATATACTCATTAAATGAGTATTAAAAACAAAAACTGGACATGAACGTACTGTATGGATGGACTGGATTGATAAAACTAGCAATAAGGTTTTCTCTTTTAAAGAGATTGCAATTACTACAACCATTGTTCTTCTAAAAGTTAAAATACATAAATAAAAACTTTAAGTGGAAGTGAATGCAGTCACATTGTTCTGCTGAACACATTATTAATTTTTGCTTATTTTTTTTTACATGCTTCCCTGACCCTGATAGGCTCATATCCAAAGCTGTCACATTCCCAATCATTCTCTGTTCTAACTGCCGAATCAGTGCAAATTACCCATAATTCCCTGTGAGAGACGCCTCTGTACATTGGGGCATGTGCACACGAGGAATGTGACCTCCTCTCTGTTTAGTGTCACTCAAAACTCTTGCCTTTGAAGAACCTTTAAAACCATTTAAAATCATTTAAGACCTCATTCTGCCCGCACACATCCGAACCTGACAGGTTGAATGTTTTCTCCTCAACGCTGCTGTTTTGGATTCAAGTTGCTGTTATACACTGCCTGTTGAAATGAGCAGTTTAACTACGTCCCCAAGAAGAGAGTTCTTTAAAGCACCATAAAACCAGAGGACTTTTACATGAAGGGTCACTAGAAACAGTATGCTTACAATAAAACACAGCTTGCTTTTGGTGTAGGGTCAGGATTTAAAAATGCACCCTATTTTATGACGGGTTAAGTCCTGGTATTTCATCAGTCCTTTAGGATGTCTCAAATATCTCTCACAGCTCTAAAATGCTGACATCATTTCTACACTGTAAGCAACCAATAGACTGTCTGCACAAGAGGATTTGAAGCTGTTCGACACGTCATCTATGAATATTCACAAACACAGACCATTGACCAACAATTAAGCTTTAAGCTATTAAGCTTGTGGTTTCACTTCAAAGCAAAACAAAGAAAAGAAAAGCAAAAAAAATTGAAATAAAATAAATAAACAATACTTTTCATTTTTAGCAGAAATCCCTCGGGGTACAACTGATTAAGTAATATATATGGATTAGGATTATTTTAAATGAAAATTATATATTTATAATTAATAATTACATTTTAAAAGAATTATATTATATGGCATAAATATTATTAAAAAAATATATATAAAAAAAAAAATATTTATAAAAATATTATAAAGCAAAATTAACAACCAAAATTGGACCGAGCACCCTCTCTTCTTTCACAGGAGGATTGGTTTATAAACTTTTCAGTCAGTTACTTAGTTGCGAACAGTTTGTGTGGCTAGTGCCGTGATCCACGTCTTCAACCCACTTCGCTCGTGAGCCAATAATTCCTCTACAGCCTCATAATGGGCTGACAAGTCAATCACACTCAAACTCTTCAGCTTTACACCATTCGGCCTAATGACACCCTCCTGGAGAGCTGTCACCGTCCACGACTGCCTCATCACACTCCCTCAGACAGATTATTGAGAAGATGTTGACGATTGGAGGGAGTTACTCTTAGCAGGAGCTAAAGGAAAAAAAGCTCAAGCAAAATTTTAGCAATGCTAAAATATCTATCTATCCACCCATCTATATATAAAACCAAAAAAGATTAACGACATCCACCATAATGACCTTTAATGGGCCTAAAAAGGGCCAGTGAACAGTGGATTTGCTCTTTTAACGGTGTTATTTGGCTGTTTTGTGCTGCATAGGATCATTACAGAGAATTGTGGGTAATGACTAAGTTCAGGGTGATGTGATGCAGAATAAACCTCTAAAGGCCACTGCTGCATTACTAAAAGACATAAAAGCAATAAAAAAAACGAATTATTATGCATAATTTAAAAAAAAAAATCTAAAAAATAAAAAAAATGACCTTAATATCTACCGAACTTTAGATAATGTGCAATTTTAAAAATGCACATAGAACAAAAAAAGATGGAATATTAGATTTTTTTATACATTCATTATATCATATTATGTTTAAAGACATAATTATTAAGACAAAAAAAAGTTTTGTTCAAACCAAAAATGCATCTGATGGTCTGTATTATTGCTATAAGCTCATTCAAACAGATTAGGAATACATAGCAAGGTAATACAATACAAAGCTAGTCATTTATGATAAAAATCATGCAGCTCATACATAATAAAAATCAACTCCTGCTACACAAGAAAATACAAAACAAAAAATCCCTATTTTCTGTCCTAACAGATTGCTGACCATTAAATGTGTTTAACATGATCCATGCAGACACCGTAAGGGTTCCGAGAGGCCTGTATTAGCTAACACATCTAGTGTTTCGCTGTACAGCCGTTCTCTTGCCGTGCACATCGCCTGCACCTCGTGTTGTTGGATGCTGTTCCCCAGCCCGGGGTAGTAAAAAGCCCTGCCTTTACATAAAAGACTACATTTTAAATAGCTTTTGTCATTAATGCTTTATTAATTGCCTGGGGCGAAGCTAACCCGTCACTGAGTGTGTTGGAAAAGTATGACACTTTTAGGTCAGCTCGAGTGCGCTTGCTGAGCCGCAGCGCGGGGCTGAAATGGAACGGGAGGCAACAGGGAACAACCATTATGATGATGAAGTGATGGCGCTCTGAAATATGTGCATGTTGAGCAATGTTTTACTTTAAATGTTTATGAAGAAAAATGTTGATTTCACAAAAATGTTGTTTTCGGAAAAAAAGACATCGCTGAAGCTGCTACATGAACTAAATGTTGTTGCAAATCAAAACAATCTTATCTGTTGTTTTTTGGGAACTGGATGATACCAATTTTGGTTGATTGATTGGACTAAAAAAGAGAAACTCTTCGAGGAATTGTTTATTCAATTCCTCACAGTTGCAGCTTGTAATGTTGTCCCTATATCATCACAACAGTCAGGCACTAATGACTCGTTTTTTTTTTTGACGGCAACCAGCCTGTTTAGACATTGTACAAAAACGGATATCTGATTACCTTCACATCTGCAGTATCACGCTGGCAGTGCCTCCATGAGCGGGCGATACCCGAGAAAGTGCGGTTTGGGTGATCAAACTTGTTGCCATTGGCGTTTAGGAAGAACGTGGTGAAAGGCTCCTGCAATTGAGCAGACACAAAAACAACACTGTCACTTGTACTGACCCAAATAAGATCAAAAACATGTTGTGTGAAAATAACTGTAGCAGGATCACATGATTCTGACTGCTAATTAGGCGCTTGTTTAGACAAATCGGCATTGTTGTGCAAAGTGCTAATGCTATTCAGAGCCCAAGACATCAGCGGAATAAATAAAGTAAATTCATCTGCATTCATTTCTATGGTAATTGGATTCAATCTCGTGATGGAGACCTTCTCCATTGCTCTGGGAAACGTTCCGTTTGCACAAACATCTCAATGTAGGGACTCATCTGTCAGATTATGTAGAGTTTGTGGAGGTTTTTTTTTTTTTGTCCTCTCATTTTCTATAAAAGTGCCCGAGGCAGAGTTAATTATATGGCCTGTTGACTGAGGAGCCCAGCTCTGGCTCTAATTGGCAGATTCAGGGTCATCAGTCTGGGCTGGCAGTGTGAGGAGTTGACATGGAAATGCTGGATCAGCCAAAGGAAAAGATGATGGTGTCTACAGTCTCAGTCAGGCCTGGTGTGAGAGCTGCCAGGGGAACCTTCCAAATCATCATCATCAACGCAATGGTCCGCCTGGGAATAACCAATTACTAAGTTATCATTACGTGTTTTAATTTTTCTCTCTCTCAAAGATGGATAGACTGGATCCTCATTAAAAGAGGTTTGATTATACAGTAATCTTTTAAAATGAAAAAAAAGGATACATTTGAATTCATTTTCAATCAAATTATACACAAAAAATGGCTTTGAACACAAATACACGGTTTAGACTGCATTCATCATGAATTCCGATGCAAAGAAATCAAAATACTCTGCATGACTGATTTGAGCTCTGGCATGAAATGAAATGCAGGGGAAAAACTGCATTATGTAACAAAACAATTGTTTATTATTGTAAGACAGCATGATATGATGTAAGAAATGTAGGAAAACTAAAGCATCAGGAGATACTCAAACCCAATCTCCTCTTAACCTCAGAAACAACTTCATTTTCTTTGCTGATCTAGGCTTTTTTTTTTTTTTTTGCACCAGTCCATTCGTCCCCGATCAGCGATTGGAGACTCAGGGCAAGCGAGGACGTTAGCAGGAGACAATGATGGACATGTTTCCCAGCGCTCTGCATGCTGTCTCAGAGGCATAAAGCTGTCACATACCAGCCTGTAAATCATTACGCAGAGGTTTTTGACTTCTCTTTCACATATGCCTGTTTACCAGCCTGTGAAATCCACTCACCGGCTCTCTGTAGCGGAACATCAAGTTCGCGGATTGAGATGTAGGGGCTGATTCACTTGTGCGGTGAAAGGACACGCTAACGTTCGCTTTGACTGACGGAGATTTGATCCAATAACTGAGCCTGAGGTTATCGTATTGGAATGTTGTATGTATACACAGACTCTTGACAGCATCATTTCTAAAGTAATGCCAAAATTGCGTGATGCATTTTAAAAAATATTTATTTTCTGGCTACGATTTTGCATGGGGACATGTAAATATGAGAATTTTAATGCAATTCAAACCCTCAAATCCAATAAAAATTTGTATTTTTGTTGTAATCATTGGAATATTCATGAAGGGGTGACGTAATTGTGCCCTCGAAAACTGATCTGCATGATAGCTAACAATCACAGAGGGCATAATTTGAGCCAGAAGCAGTTCAACACGGTTAACTATCCAGTAAAACTAGGTACTTCCCAGATGTTGAAGGGATCGAATTCCTTGCATCCATCTAATCAACAAGACTTACGTTTCGGACCAGCCAGTGGAGGGTGGAGGCTGCGGTGGAATAGTGAGTTGTGTAGTGGCAGGGTGGAGTTTCCTCATCCCAGGATTCATAGCGATCGGCGTAGAACACAGCACGCTTTGGGTTCAGCGCTCCGATTGGCTGAGAAAACACACATATTAAAAAAAATCAGGAAGGTTGTCTATATTCAACAGGTCAACATTGCATTATTTTTTTTCTGTGCCCTTATGTAATTAAAAATAAGCAATATTAAAGACATTTTCATTTTTCTAAATCTTTTGATTGATTTAAATTACATCCAGCAAGCGCGCACAAGCGAAAAACAAACCATTCCCCACAAACTGTTACGCTGACAGAAGCCATGTTGTTCTCATTCCGTGCACTTTCCATACACAAACGATAACCAACCGTCACATAAAAAAGACTTATGCCGCTTATTACATCTGTGGAGCTGAGAGGTTTGCGTGTGACGCTGAGAGTGTGTGTGTGTGTGTGTGTAGTATCTTCATGAATGTTTGATAGAGTAGGCAGAACTCCTTGAGGAAAAACAAGTGGATTTTTTCTTGAGGTTTGTCTGTCAAGCAGTATTGCTATCCTATGTACTCTTAGTGAAGGACCTTGAGGTTTCGCTCTGGGTCAATTTGTGCCTGCGAGTGCCCTAGGTTTAAAATGCAGGACATACTGCCCGGACCACCCAAAAAGCCACTGTTTGGATTTAAATAGACAGTTGCTTAAGAGTCTATGATTGGATCATTATTGGAGTGATTATTATATTTTGGCAACATTTCTTTTAACCCTAATTGATGGAGTGTGTAACTTTCTTTTCTTAAACAACCATGTAGGAAGACACATCATGGTCATATTTCAGGATGACAATGTCAAGATTTATCTTGCTCAAATTGTGAAAGAATGGTTCGCAGGGAGCATGAAGAATCATTTTCACACATGAATTGGCACCTCTTAGTCCAGACCTTAAATTCAGTGAAAGTCTTTGGGATGTGCTGGAGGAGACTTTACAGAGTGCTGGACTCTTGCATTGTCAATTCAAGATCTTGAACATGTATGCACCTCTTGATGGAAATAAATATTGTTATGTACAGGGTTTTAAATTATTACCGCCAACCCGCCAAAGGCGGGTAACGCTGTCAAATCACAAGCCAATTTGGCATATTTAGCTCAAATACTCAACTCGTGAGTCATCATGATATATTAAATACAGCGTATTATGCAGAATCTGCACATATCTGGCTTACTTGAATATACCCATCACTATGCAACAAATAACGGCACACTTGTTCATTTGCATTGAAGCAATAGCGAAGATTAAAAAGCATTGGTTAACAGAAAATACTTTTATTTTCCAACATCCTACAATTTTTTATGTTCTTTGTACTGTATTGATCTGTCCACCTAAAATACATTTTTGGAGAAAGGGATGAAAGAGGAAGGGAGGAGATTGCTGGATGACAGGATTTAGTTTGAATAAGAAATGAATCTATAAAATCCAAATTTGATATAAGCTGTGAAGTAGTTAATCTGGTTTCTTTCTTTCTTTTTTTGGGGCTAGTAGAATTTCTGAATGGCCGGTAACTTAAAAATTAAGTAGCCAAATCGACCGGTGAGTGAACAAATTAATTTCAAACCCTGGTTATGTATGTTATTTCCATCTTTTCTTTCAGACTGGGGCACCAAAGGAGAAATTTTGAAGAATTGTTTTAGTGATTTGCTGAAGGAACTAGTGACATGCGTAATTAATCATTTAGGCTTGTTTTGTGAAATGATTCATTGAAAAGATTTAGCTCAAAAGAATGATTCATTCACAAATCGAACATTGCTTCTCTCGTGTACGCTCCAAATTTATACTGAATAACAACCTAATTTTTGAAAGTGAGAAGACAGTAACAGAATTTTTAATTTCAAGCAAAAAAAAAACTTTCATATTTGTAGACAGAATAAAGTTATTTTGTTTGCCTGTAAACTATATCTATATAGAGTTAGCTGTACCATGTTCTGTTTCTGTGTGTTTATGTGTGTGTAAGGCAAGCTGAAAGGCCTCAGATAAAGACAGAGAGTAATCTGGCCTGGCTTAACCCTGTCTGACCTGATTTACACCCTGTATGTCCACACTGCTCTGCCTTGACCATCCTTCTGCTGTTAAACCACTCTAGAAAATCCTGCACAATGTCTAGAGTAAACACTCATACTGGCATTTATTCGGCCCTGGAATTTTCTATCCCTCCCTTTCACTCTCTCTTACACACATACGGATGTTGATAAACCTGTCATCATACAACATAAACAATTTGTAACAGTCTCTCTTCTCTAAATCCTGTAATGGCTGAAAGTCAAACTTAGACAGAGGATGTATCCAACTACGTCATAAGCACTACTCAGACTGTAATTGTTTCTCAGGGTAGCATCTGTAAAAGAACATCTGCATGGATCCCCCATGATGAAAACATCTTCATATTTGTTAGTATTGCTCATTGCATGCAAACACATCAAACATCACCACCAACAGCACTTTGCAGTGATCAAAAAAAAAGTTTTGGGCCAAATCATCCAAAGTCAGAAATTATGATATACAAGAATCAGTGTTATACTAAATATTTGTTATTATATTTTCTGTTTTCATTTTAATTTCAGTTTAGTTTAGTTTATAATTTTGTCTGCGTTTCTGTCATTTTTATGTTTCTTTTTTGTTTGTTATTTAGTTTTTTTATATTTTATTTCCGTTAATGTTTATTTCAAGAAATATATTTTTTTATGGTTTTAAGATACATATTTTTTATGGTATTAACTATAATTACCCTGATATATAAAAATTCATATCAAATATTAGACTACACAAGCAAAATATAAAATGATTCAGTCAAAACAAAAAGGTAATTGGATGCAAAAGTATTGGAGCAGAAAACACCTGTTTGCATAATAATCTGTTTACATATTGTATATATATATATATATAGTCTCATTAGAAAAATAGAGATTACAACATTTCAAAATTAAAAACATTACTACTAATGACCAAATGATTTAACTTTGCCACTGGCGACTTCAAGCTTATTAGTTGTTTCGTCAGACTTCGTTGCAAATGAGGATTGTGACCAAGTAAAATAAAATATTTCTTTAAAATAGCTCATGAAGCCCAGTCAAGCTGTTAAGACTCCTATCATTTTTAACAAAATAAGCAGTCATCATTCAATTAAGAAACTTTTAGATTGGAACAAATTGGCCTCCATAGCTTTTCAATCAACGGGCGACACAGCTACTTGGACAGTCAATATTAATATACTACGTGTTATTGACGAGAAGGACAGCTCCGGCCCTAGAGGGAGATCAATACTCCCTGAGATCTCAAAGAGTCGAGTGTGAGCGTGGGAGAGCGTCTGCTTGTTTAGAGCAGTGTGGGAAATTTGTCTAGACTCAAAGCATGGCATAAATAACAGAACAATGTCATAACAAATATCTCGAGATATATCTGACATTTTTTAAACGAAAGGAAACAACACTACACGGTTTAATACAGAGGATAATGACCACAGACAAATACTTCATTTGCTTTTTTTCCCAGAAAGATCTGAGCCTACTTGGATCAGGTTTTAGTAAAAAAGTGACTTTTTATTTTCTTCCCTCACTTCAAAACCGTTCCTCAACCCTGCTGCTTTTCATTCCTTTCCTTTCTAATGACCATCCAACGCCGATGTTAGCACGGTTGGGGCGAATGAAAGAGAAGTTTATGGAGATCTGCTGAGATTTATGAGCTGATAATGACCTGCCATGTGACGTCTAGGGCTGACCGTGATTGGGTGAGCAGCCACAGGAAGTCTAGCACACTGTAAAAACCTTCTTAGTCGGACCAGTGCTGGCTGCAAGATGAGTCCATCTCATAGCAGCAAAAAGACCCACTTAACCAGGGAAATATTGTGCTTGGCATGACATGGAGTGTTTTCCCAGTTCAGCACAGCAGCTGTGGAACAGACAGGCAACACAAATGTTTTGCAGCGCTGAGTCAAATAGCAGCAAAACTGTCCATCTTTGTTTTTATTTTTTTTCAAAAGGTGGTTTATGTGGGTATAGTCCTTTAAAACTGCACTATGTTTGGTGTATGGATTTTTTAGTACATATCACAAACTTAGTATCAACAAGCCAATTTAAAAGGACAAAGCAGTGCAGTTAACATCTATGCTAACCGCACTAGCCATATAGCAATTTACAATTTCCTATTCAAAGTTCAATGACATGCTCAGTGCACTTAACAGGGTGAACAAAGAACCATGTAATTGTCTTGTGCAAGACCCTGTGGGGAATCAGTCTTAAATAGAAAACAGGGCTTGGTGTAAATTTAAGGTTTTCCAGACTCCCGTTCCCCAAACTAGCCTGAGGAAACACCCCGCAACAGATGCTAATAGTGAGAGCAGGGCAGCCGATAAAAGAATCCCAACCCCCCCAAAAAATGCAAGTTATACAAAAATACTGTCAAAGACAAAAAATTATTTTGGCAAAGCAGCAAACCGCATTTAAAGCAAATTATTTGTCTTGAAAAAAAAAAACTCCATAGAAAAAGGTACCAGATGTTGTAATATTTCATACATTTTTAAATATTAAAGTGATACTAATAGTAATATTATACTGAAATTTACACACACATGCACGCAAGCACGCAATCACGCACGCACGCACACACACACACACACACACACACACACACACACACACACACACACACACACACACACACACACACACACACACACACACACACACACACACACACCTAAATCATAATCATACACGATTCGTTTGTTGGCCAAAGGAGGACTGGCCCCTGACTGAGCCTGGGTTCTCCCAAGGTTTTTTTCTCCATTCTGTCACCTGATGGAGTTTTAGTTCCTTGCCACTGTCGCCTTTTTTCGCCATTGGCTTTTGACTTGCTTAGTTGGGGACATTTAACATTTAATTTTGAATTTAACAATACTATTACAACTTTACTTTCCTGTTATCTCTGTAAAGCTGCTTTGAAATAATTTGTATTGTAAAAAGCGCTATATAAATAAAGGTGACTTGACTTGACTAAAATATAAGAAAGTGCTAATTAACTAATTAAATCTGTGTAAACTAATAAAAAAAGATTCACTTAAAAGTTCATTTTTATTCATTAATTATAATTAGTAGACATACATCTGTGGGCACAAAATAAAAGTCACCCACATTTATATCACATCACACATCTTCCTTAAGTATTTAATGAATATGAGCTCATCCCTTGTGACCTAATTAAACCAAATCCTCAGGGACACCTGTGCAGGGACAATACTTGTTCAATAAGATAATTAGCTGCAAATTAAAAATCTATTTGCTGTATAAGAGGTGATACGATTCAAGAGGACAAAAAGAAAGCTTAAGGCATGCATTTATTTGTTAGTTTCTCTATAGCTATCTATAAAACAAAAGCATTTGACTTCGGGTTCAGATAAACATGAAGACTGTCACGTTTTAAATAGTTTTTATAGAAGATGTAAAGATTTATTGTGCTAATGAACTGGAAGAATTTAAATGCAGACTTCTTTATGCTGTAAGTGTAAAATAATCGCACTGGATGCGTATGTCATTTTGTCTTCATGAATTCATCCGTTTGCATGTTCTCACAGAAATTAGAACAAGAGTACAAGAGTAATTGCATTAAGATGAATTCATAAATACACTGTCATTATAGTTTACCCACGCTCTAATCACATAGCTACAGCAGTATGGGCAGCAGATAAAATGGACTTTGGCAAAAAGTCTTCTGGCATGAAAAAGCAAAAAAAAAAAAAAAAAACTGCTTCTGACAGGTCTGCTTTGTGAAGCCCATGAAACATAATGACAACTAACCATAAAAACAACATTTGAAACGATGTCTTCCTCTCACCATGTTACCTCATTTTGCTGCATACAATCTACAGCCTCAAGAACAATTATCATTCAGTGGGCCACTCTCTCATGTTCAAAAGATAAGCTAGTCATTTATCCATCCAGAGTGCCGTCTTTTGGTGCAATCTACGCTACCTCCCCTGGAGAGGATCATTCTCTATTTCATATATCAGACAAAATTGCATTAAGGATGTGTGTGCAGGCAGTGTGCTGTCAGGAGGAGTAGCACTTGTTTTCACCGGCCTCGTCAGCCTGCGAGAGCACAATGTGTAGCTTCGGTCTAATGCAATAAAGCTCCTGCAAGTCACAACAAAGCAGATGCGGCTCTGAAAAAGACTCGCCGAGCGCCGAGGAAGTGGACGAGGGTGGTGGCAGAGAGGAGTAAAAACAGATATGGCATCTCTGAGGGTAAATGCAGCAGGGTTTGTAGAAAGCCTGCTGGGCAACCCATAATGCACTTCTCTGCAGTGAGCTGGTAAACAGCTGGAAGGCAGAAAGAGGCTGTAAGTAAAAAGTCTTCTTTATAGGCCCACTGAAGTACCTTGGAACGCGCAGCTTTGTATGATGCGTTGACGTAATTTCCACTGAAACATATTGAGCGGCGGCTCCTCCTTTTCAAATAGCCAATAGCGTTTAGTTTAGACTGACTCACAGACTGCAAGTCGTACTTGACAGCACCATGGAAGCGAATTCGAGCTCTAATGATACGTTGGATTCAATAGTAGAGGTGTGATTAAATTCTAGCCGTTTCATTCTTAAGCAACATACAGTTGGAAAATTGATTTAAACTCGAGAAACCGAACACACATCTCCAACCAATATTGCTCCGTGATGCGTCAAAGGTCGCTTTGGCCAGGTGGTATATATAGCATAGGGGGCGGGACACTTTTGATTGTAGAGAGCATTTGATTGGACAGACGATGAGAAGTCGACGGTGAAGTCCAAGCTGAAGTCCAAGTTTTGAATGCTCATATCTCCTAAATGCGAATTTTGTCATTGTTTTGGAACACACTAGCTTTAACCTTAAGGCTAACATACTCATACTAAAAGCTAAAAAAAAAACGTATATTTTTATTTCAGGGGGCCTTTTGACTTTAAGTTTTAACAAAAGGACTAAAATGCAATTAGAAACTAAATAAATAAATAAAACATAATACATAAATAAAGAGAAAGAGAGAGAGAGAGAGAGAGAGAGAGAGAGAGAGAGAGAGAGAGAGAGAGAGAGAGAGAGAGAGAGAGAGAGACAGAGAGAGAGAGAGAGAGAGAGAGAGAGAGAGAGAGAGAGAGAGAGAGAGAACAGGCAACCCAACATATAACTTAACTACTATATTTACATATTATATGAGTTATGTAAAAATGATAAATATCTCATGAGAAAATGTTGACTGATGATACATAGGGATTCATATTTGGTGAGATAATTGTGTGAACGCAAGTCCAGTCAACTAGAATTATGTTCGAGTCAACTAGAATTATGTTCGCTTGAACAATCAGACATTCATAACAAGAGATTTGCACAACTCAGGTAATTATGTTTGCTGTCAGTTTTCCGCTCTACCTCGCTAGCCCACTCGAAAAGATCCGTTGGAGACACTTCATCTAATTTCCTGTCAAAGCAGGACAAAAGAAGTGGAATAATGTGGTATCGGAGAAGAGAGTTTGGCGTGGTTGAGCTCGGTGCGGGTCTAGGGTATGATGGCTTCGCATTAGCACGCGCCAATTAATAGCTGCGAGCGAGACGGCTTCCCCTTTCTATCAGCCACCTGTCCATCAAAAAGGAAATAATCATTAGATTCTAATAAATCTGTCTGCCATGTCAATGTAGCTGCCATGCAAAAATGTGCTAGTCTTAGCCCCGGGGTGCCCAGAGACCTGTTTTTCGTTATTCGCTGTACAGTTGAATGCACACACTATTGGTGGAATAACTTCAGGTGTATTGTAGGTTGGGTTGAGAGGTGAATTATGGTACATATCAAGCGGGATATTGCGGCAGTTCTCCACAATGCTGCCCATCACCACGGCGCTGCAGGGCATTCTCACCAGTATGACTGGCAGCTGTTTCCTGCCGGGCAAGTCATGTGACCACGGCTAACAGAATGACGGAGAATGGTTTGCGTGTCTGGGGCTCTGGGAGTTGTGTCAGAATGGCAGGTAAGAATTTGAGGGTGTGTTCAGAAGAACCGGCAGCCCAACTTATATGTTTTCCCAGGAAAGTTTGCAATGCAAGATGGCAATATTTGCTTTTTGGGTTTATTATATTTACACATATACAAGTAGTCAGTACCTGTACATAACTGGATTGTGTGCAATACAAACTTTCCCTAAAAAAAATAAAAAAGATGAGAATGCTGTTTAAATTCAACTTCAATTCCCAAATTTGAACTGAAGTAGCAAACAGGATGCAAAATTGCAATTTGAATGTGAATGTAAGGAAGTGAAATTTAAGTTTATTGAAATTTAAAGAAATTCATATAACTCACATAACTAATTTTTTACTTTACAAAATTGGTCAAGAGAACGTCGAATTTTGGATAGATAAAGTATTTTTAAATCTTGATGTAGAGAAATATAGAATGATAGGCAAATAAACAGTCAGACATAACAATAGACAGACAGACAGACAGACAGATGGATAGATGGATAGATAGATAGAAAGATAGATAGAAAGATAGATAGATAGATAGATAGATAGATAGATAGATAGATAGATAGATAGATAGATAGATAGATAGATAGATAGATAGATAGATAGATAGATAGATAGATAGATAGATAGATAGATAGATAGATAGATAGATTTAGATTCCATTTCATATACCAACTGAACTTCCTGTAGGGTGTGGCCGATTCAAATTCACACTCATGAAGAGAGTTTCCAATTCTTTAGTTCTGAATTTTGCCCAAGCGTGCTGCATGGATGAACACACATTTTTGGCAACATTGGGGAAAAAAAGAACAGGAACTGAACAAAGCATGTTCACCACAAAGCCAAAAAAGCCGCCTACCTCATTATCTACAATAACACACACTCCCCTCCTACGCACATTCACCCCCAAGGCTGCACACCCCTCCATACATTATTGAACAAAGGCAGGGGTCTTCACAGCAAGGGACTCGGGAGGGAGGTTAAAGCCCTGTTTTTGTTTCAGCAGCACTGAACCTTCAGAGGTTAGAGCCCCAGGTTGGCCAAGGACAAGCGTCAGGACGGCCGCAGGCCTGTGAACTCCTGCTAATGAAGGCAGCTCAAGCTGGTAAACAGCACAGGGTGGATGTCACAAGCATACATTACAATACATCACTGTCTTTCTCAGGCCAGGGGGCTTCCTCTGCCCACCTGGTGCCACGCTGACATGTTCAGGGACTACAGCGCTGTTGGAGAGACATTTTAAACAGATATTGCTAATGCTGAATGCATAAAGGGTGAGAATTATAGCTAAGGTTAATCACAGTCTTCCAAAGCCAATGGGATTGCATCTGGTCCACAATCTTATTCTGGTCATGAACCATCCACTAGTTTCCAAAAATGGTTGTCAGGAAAAGCCAGAAAAGTATAGAGTAATAGTCTTCTGGTCTGCAGATTTAGAAATGATCTGGAAATGAGGATACGAGTGTACAAGGAAGAGAGAGAGCTATATAGAGAGAGATACACTCAGACAGGAATGTGGTTGTTTTCAGGTCAGTGAGCTTGTGCGATGTAAACGTAAGGAAATGAGTGCATGAGAAAGAGAGAATGTGACAACCTGATGAAGGTATAGAGTAGGCAGAAAAGCAGATGACTTTACCTCTAAAGCATACTTATCTAAAGTTATGAACTCTGTGAGAATAGAATACTTAATATGTGAAGTCCTCTCTATCTAAAACCAGATTGAAGCTATTGAGAGAAAATACCTGAAAGAAAACACTGACCAACCCTAAATGTTCGTGTAGATGAGGATGGCTGCTTGATGTTGAGTTTGATTTGTTTGTAATGTGCACACACACACACACACACACACACACACACACACACACACACACACACACACACACACACACACACACACACACACACACACACACACACACACACACACACATAGAGAGAGAGATATACAGACAGACAGATAATATATAGATGTAAACATGTGTTTTGTACCTTTGAAAGATCCCTGAAGTTGCTGGGAATTGTCAGGTCCAGTTCTTCGGACTCATAGTTTGTAAGGACCCATGGGAAAACAGGATACTGGTTCAGATCATTGTATGTCCTTCCTGAAAGAATAAAGGTTTTTGAAATTAGTATAAGGCAGGTGGAAAATACAGTGGCAATACAACATGCAGCACTGCAGCTGTCGACCCATAGTCATTTTGGTCTGAGTTATTTTTGCAGGGCTCATATTGTGCTTTCCTCTCAGTGAAGGGGTGTGAGAAGATCCCTTCCTATAAGACATTATAAATTCATATTATGATAATATCAATGACATGACTGCCTCATTTATAAAAAGACAGAAACCAGTGTGTTGCGTGTAATGACAAAAACATTATTCCACTGCGAGCTAAGATGATAACAACGACTCATAATAACATGTTTTCATAATAACATGTACAGTAATAGAGTTTTCAACGAGATGAACAGGCAGATGTTGGTGTGGTTGTCTGTCACAGCGCCTAATGACTGTATTACAGTAGTGGAGAGTTTTAAAAGCTTTTCTTGGTTAGTTTCCTGAAAGTGAAAATTGTGCGGTGAAGTTGTGGAGTGGGTTTAATTAAAGGAATGCAAATTCTTCCAGAAGATGACACCGTACCCTTGACACCCCTCCCTGTGGCACAGTCAGGCCTCTCCTCTGATTGGCCAGAGAGTTGTGGTAACCATGGAGACCTATACGAAGTATCCATGACAGAGAACATATGCGGCAATGCAATAGACGCCAGATGTGCCTTTGTCTTTTTCTCCTTCCATTTCTCTCTCTTCATCTTTCCTTATCTCACTCTCTCTCTCTTTCTGCCCCACGTCTGTTTCCTAGCTGTTAGGAATATGGATTTCAGATGGTAAGAACTGTCACAGGAGATCCAATCATAAGAAGAAAGGTATAAAATGGCTTATCTCTCTTCTAAATGCCCTATAATTTCTCTCAGATGACAGTTTTCACTGAGTATATGCAAGACTCATAAAAAGCTATGAATGCAAACTTTAAATATATATATATATATATATATATATATATATATATATATAATTTTTTTTTTTTGTGGTAAGACGTCTCTTTTAAACCCCACAGCTGCATTTATTGGATAAAAAACACAGTAAAAACAGTAATATTGTGAAATATTACTATAGTTTTATAAAACAGTTTTTTATAATGTTCAGTAATTTATTCCTGTCACAGCTGAGCTGAATTTTCAGCATAATTACACCAGTCTTCAGTGTCACATGATCCTTCAAAAATGAAATTTATAATAAAAATAATTTATTAGTTTATTTCTAATTTTTAGAAATTTAGAAATTATTTCTAATCTTTCTCTTTATATATATATATATATATATATATATAATATAAAATATAACTTTTAAAACTAAAGTCAAAAGTTGAAAACTTTTTTATTTATTCACTGTACACACACGCACGCACGCACGCACGCACACACGCACACACACACACACACACTTGACTTTGTTTGAGAAAAAACTTGTATGTAGCAGATTCTGCTGCGATCTTATATATCAGATTTTCTATGAAAGAAAACTGTAGTCAAGAAATAGCCCCCATCCATCTGCAGTTTTTACACGTTTTTAAACATTTGAGAAATATTGATATTGATTTTGTATAAAATAATCAGCAATCCTATTGTTTTTCAGTAATTGCGCACGCAACGCGATTCTACTATTAAAAGACATACGCGGTCATGGCAGTTAGAGTCTCGTGTGTAAATCAAACCTACACATATTATGATTAATATGATTAATCATATATATTATGATTAAAATGGAATTTTGATTTTGTGACGAAAATTCTCGGTCTGTTATTTTTACACAAAAATCGCTGCAAAAGATGCTTTCCAACAGGTTTTATCGTAGTTTTTGTCCAACTCCATTGACTTGTATTGGATGTTCTGTGAGGTACGTTATTACTCCGCCGCCGGAGACGGAAATGGGGTTGTTTGTATTCTTTCTGTAGTCTGCAAGTCGCGGTATCGTAGGCTACGCTATCCAAACATTGGCAAAGGTGCATTATCGCCACCAGCTGGGCTGGAGTTTCTATTATTCAAGCTCTCAACGGAAGAATGACCGGTTGTGAGGCGTTGGAAAAATAGATCCACAGTTTTACAACGACTGGTAAAACACCTGTTGGAAAGCATCTTTTGCAGCGATTTTTGTGCGAGCATATCAGTGAACACCCCAGACCACTCGCTGAGTTTCACGTCTTTGTAAACTAAAGTTTAATGCGTTTCATGAATGATTGTTCCAGTGCCCCTATGAAACCATTGTGGAGGTGGGGGGTGTGCTAATACAGAAACCGAAAATTCTCGGGACAGCAGCATTTGTCCAAATTTCAATCTTAAGCGTTCTATTTCATCAGAAAAGATCTTAAAGCAGGACTTTCAGTGTAAAATACCGAACTTGTCCTTTAAGGCACGAGTAGAGTAATGGTGATAATGGCTACGTAGCCTACATCAAACACGTTTTGCTATTAAGGGCCGCCTACCACACCATTGATGTGAACTTAGCTATACATGACATTTACATCAGAGGGAGCTATTTCAGGCCCTGTAGAGTTTTAGTGAAATGCCCATACTTTTTTTTTTTTTGCTACTTTGCCATTTTGAATTTACACATTTCTCATATTTGTGTTATTGCTACTATTTGTGTTATTGACCTTTCAGTAATAAAAAAAAAAAAAGACTTACGATTATTGTGGGAGTATTTTTGTATTTTCAAAATACTAATTACTTGTATTTTATTTAAATACATTTTTTCACATCAGTATTTTGTATTTTATTTTGTTACATTTCATGAGCCAGTATTTGTATTTTGTAACAAAATAGTTTTTGATGTATTTGTGCCCACCTCTGAATTTGATATATATCCCTGTAAACCCTCTATGAGACATCGCAAAGGTGCTGCCATGATTAGTGCTTGCTGTGTGGACAGAAAAGTTTCCAGACTCGTCTGGCTACCGCTGTGATCTGGAGCTGTGAGGAAGCCGCTGAAGCTTGGTTATGTTGATATACAGAATCTCTTAAAGAAGGGATACAGTGGGGCTATTTCATCTTTACAGTGTGATTACTCAGACGACGACTGGAAGCCTTGTATTTCCTGTGGAACTCTGAGAGGGCACAAAATAAACCTGATCCTGACCTTTAAACAAAAGGTTAAAATCCTCCGAAGTGGTACTAACCCACAGGGGCATCTCAGTTTAGACGACTGACTGAGAATAGCAAGAGAGCATGTGTGGAGAGTTTGATGATGTGGGCTTTGGTTCTGGGTTCTCCAGGCCTGTCATGATGGTTGGAGATGATAGTGTGTGTGGGCTAATTACCAGACCAATCGCAAACGACTGTCATTAATCTTCATCTTATACTGCCACCTCTTAGAGCGTACAGATAAAACACTATGATTTATAAAGCCCTCAAGTGGTTTTATACAATATGAGCAGTTTAGTTTTAATGCTGTTAATTAAACAAACATGCCATTAATTACTCCATTGCCATTATTATGATAAACATTATATTATTACTGATTATTTTAAGTAACAATGCTACAAATAAAGGACAGTATTTTTTTCTTCTTATAGCTCTTTGCTTTTTTCTATCAACACAATATGTTTATATTCACATAAAAATAATAATCAATGCAAAACACTGGTCTTGTCAGAACTGCAACTAGCTGTGAGGCTGCAATGGATAGATAAAATAAAATAAAATAAAATAAAAAAATAAAAAATAAATAAAATAAAAAGCAATAAATAAAAAACAAAACAAAACAAAACAAAACAGGGGATCATAGCCTGGTATTATGGTATTCAGATACTTACACTGACACTAAACCAATTCATCCCGAACGTAATGATCTTGAGATATTCTGGGTCTAGGATGAGGTAGACTTGATTAACCAGGTTAATGCCACATGGTGAAGTGGGGCCGAGAGGAGGAAAAAGGTTGAGATGAGGGGAGGTTGAGCTGACAGGACCGAGGCCCGGGTGGAAGATGTTAATATCACCGCAATAGTGTTTAATTAGGAGCGAACCGGCTTCACATTAACACCCCTCTTTCTCTCCTGTCGGTGGGCCCGGGCTTCACTGACACCTCTGTCAGCACAGGTCATTACCACTCCTGCCTTTAATGAATTTTACCCCGTTCCAACTCTGCCTTACATCTAATTAGCTGACAATAATGTTTCGAACTCAAGCCGGAGCTAAATATAAATATGCATGAATATGCAGCACGAGCAGGGATGACACATTTCAGTGTCAAGAGGAGGTGTGTGTGTTTGTGCGCACAAATTCTCACTAGTTCACATCAGAGACTTTGCAACAGAATATTTCAACTCTGCACACACTCACAGAGACACACTAATTATCCCGAAAGAGTCCACGGCTCTCACTTTTGCGCAACGATAGACGTCTGAGTACGAAGGGAAAATATAGCTCCAAAATAAATAATGAGGCGAAGACAGTAAATTTCTTTTTGTTTGAAAAAAGAAACTGATAATAACATTAAAAAAAAAAAAAAAAATATATATATATATATATATGGTTTAAATGTTATTATCATGTTATAATAACATAATATAATTTTCCATGTCCAAACAAAAGATTCTAGCGGACGTATTTTATAAACACTGATCAATGGAAAAATTCATCATTCCCATCAAAGCCCATGTCAAACGTGATTGCAAATGGTCCAAAATACTTTAGTTTAAATGACTGGTTAATACTGACAAGCATATCAATTCTGACCTGCAATGGTATTGAGAAACATCAGGTACTCAAAGTTCGAGATCTCTCGTCTTTGCCAGCGCTGAGTCATATTAGAGGACTTGAAGAGCTGACGAGGGGTGGCCAAAGAAATCCGCCTGCAAGAAAAAAAAGCACAAAGCTTCACCAATAAGCAGGGCTCAGGTCCAGCTTGACATTTGCTTTCATTTACTTTGATTATTGTGGACTTGGCTTGTTCCGCAAATGGATTAGAACTCAAAATATGACATTGTAACATTTAGCTTTCAAAAAAAGACAAAAGAGTACACCAGCTCACACACGCAAGGCTGTCACGCTCTTTACTGTGGTGTGTAATGGATGCATCAGTTCCAGCAAAAGAGATTCTTTGCAGATGACCATAATGCGCCTTTGCTCTTGAAGTATATGCAGCACACATGCTAAAAATATGAGAACAACAGAGAATATTGGTGCAGCGCCTGAATCGGACCTCGCTCAGGGATTCTCATTCATGTGCAGGACTTTCTTTTTTCTTTCATGTTTGGATCCTCCAATGTGTTTTTTTGAATAATTCTGTGCAACTTCCCAGCACTTATTCTGACTAAAAACAAGAGAATGAAGTTATTATTAGCCATGATAATTCATTGCTGAACATAATGAAGCATTAATACACAGATGAGAGAAATATGTTGGTCCTCCGCTTGCTGCCAAAACAGGGCCAGGAGGCCAGGCCATTTGGAGGCCAAGGCAACACCTTGAACTCTTCATCATTTTCCTCTAACCATTCCTGAACAATGTGTGCAGTGTCCATTTCCTGCTGAAAAGGGTCACTGCCTTCAGGGAACACCATTGTCATGAAGGAATGTACATGGTCTGCAACAATATTTAGGTAGGTTGCAAGTGTCAAATTTACATCCACATGACTGGCCGGACCCAGGGTTTCCCAGCAGAACATTTCACAGAGCATCACACTCTCTCCACTGGCTTGTTGTCATCCCAGACTGAATCCTGCCTCCATCACTTCCGCAGGTAAATGGCACAAGTACGTGACCGTCCACGAGATGTAAAAGAAAACGTGACTCATCAGACCAGCCAACCTTCTTCTACTGCTCCAAGGTCCAGTTCTTACACTCGCGAACCCATTGTAGGTGCTTTCGGTGGTGGACAGGGCTCATCATAAGCACTCTGATTGGTCTGCGGCTGAACAGTCCCATACACAGCACTGTGGTTGTGACGCATTCCTCCAATAACCATCATTAAATTATGTGTGACTTGTGCCCCAGTAGCCCTTCTGTTGTCTCAGACTACCTTTCTTTGCCGTCGTTGCCCTAGTGCATCGCTGAGCCTTGGCGCACAACACCATGTGTAGACTTATTGTGACTAGCATGGCACTAGACTTCAGTTGAAATACTCTAAAGAATATGGGTTTATTTGGTAGGGTCAGTCAGGGACAAACATGCAAAATCACCCATGCCGCAAGTATTTTAACTACCTCTACCTCAAAGTATTCCAAACAGTTGAACAGCAAAGGAGTACACTCAGGATCAATCGTTTCTGACATTTGATGTGGTCATCATGCTAGACTTTTAAACAGAATAAAGATGAAGTAAACATTGTTTTGAACAATATTTTGAATGGCAACCACGTGCAGGTGTTCCAGAGAACTAGAAACAGACTTGCCTGGCCTGTGGAAGGCCGTAACTTGTGCCGACGCCTACGCGAGGAAGACTGTAGACCACCTTCTTCACTGTGGCCTGATCGGGGAAGTTAAACATGACGGACGCTGAGGGAGGCAATGACGTCACATGTTAAACAAAGGCCTACAGTAGAGTACATCCAAATATGAGTAAAAATTTCCACAAATGGTACAGAGACTTCAGAACGGGTAAACAAATGCCGCTTAGCAATCGTTCAGTCTCACACTATTTTCAATTTAGAGGACAGAAATTATGATATAAAGAAAAGAGCTGACAAATCTCTAAAGTTAGCACAGCGGGTCAGTGATGTACTTTTTTCTAAAGTTGTCTTTGTCTTAATTTAACTAAGGCCTAATCCTTACAGTAAAATACTGTTAAATTTAAAGTTTTTGGAAGTGAAAAAGTAATTGTATAATTTAAAGTTAAAAAACGTAAATTGACATTCCCAGAATTCCCTGCGTGACACTTAACATTTGACAAGTTTCTTCATAGTTTTTCTCTAATCAGTTATATACACGAGGGTTTTATGTTACATTTAATGTTGTTAAATTAATGTTTATTGCATTTTTAAAATTTCATGTGTCTTACCATGATGCTGTTTAGTTTTTGTGTGAATGACACTGTGCAGCTTCTATATATTGTACACTTTTCCAGAATGTGGAAAAGCTTTTAGTTATGAGCTCTGATTCATCATGTGACTCTCATCACCACAGTGACTCATCACCACAGCTGCCGTTTTTTACCGTAAATTTAAAGGACTTTTTATTTTATTTTTTTTACAGTGCAGTGTGGACTTTTTGAAGCTGGTACATCAAGCCTGTTTTGCTGGTTTAGGAAGTTTTGAGAACTCAGCAGAACAGAGATCTAGAGCACTAGATACTTTGAGTGGTCATTGTTTTGGAAGACACTATAGGACAGTTTTACTTCTGTTGGCCATGAAGATCTCCAGCGCTGTGTTCTGAAGCAGGAAGCGTCGGGTGAACACTGCTCGGATCTCGCTGAACATCCATTTGCCGTGAAGCCCCTCAGAGTAGACCAGCACCTACGCACAGGTGAAAAGGAAAGAGATTTGTTAACTCAACAGCAATCCAACAGATTTTCCAGGCTATTTTTCAATACAGTGTCACACGTGTTATGATAGTTGCTCAGGAAACACATTCCGTAGTTGAAGTTTGATTGTCACTCCAATCATAATGGCATGAAGTCACTTTGATGGAGCATTGCGAAACAATCCATTCCCGTCAGAAATGTTGGCTAGAGTTACAGCCCAGGCTTTGATAGGCTTCTCAAAATGGAGGCATCTCTAAAAATACGCAAGATGCTGTTTTCTGTTGATGATGCAAAGAGCCATCTTTCCACCTTTCCTCTATTTTGTTTGACACGTCTCTCTCACTGTGCTGTTGGAACACAATCCCTACGGGGTAAGGCGGCCGCAAATAATCCATACTAACACAGGGCTGGGGCAAGAAGGGGATCATTAGTGAGTTTCTCCTCGGAGACCCCCGGGGACCTCGGAGACTGGATCAAGAGCTTCATCCTGACAGGTGAGAATGAGCCAAACTCCATCCCCCCACCCTACCACTTTAGCGGACCAAGAGGTACACACACACAAACATATGTGTAAACACTCACATTCTTCAAGCCCAAAAAAAGAGAATGGTTTGTGGCACATAGATAAGAGGCCATTTTGGGTGGGTGCAAAGGTGAAGAAAGGTTTTGTGGTAGAGGAAAGGTTTGGGACATTGTGTACAGTAACTGTGAATGGGAATCGGTTAAGGTTAGCACCTAAAGAGAATTCATCTTTAGAGATACTGAAAGCCTCCACCAACCAGACTGGCCTTGCTTAGTTTCTACCCAGAATAATTCTCAGCACTGACACAAAAGAGCCTCCTGTCACATCAGTGGCTCTAGGGATCAATTAAAAATGGATTATATCAAAATGCTCACCATCCACCAGTGTAGGTACTGCATACAAAACCCTAGCAACCAACGTTAGATATAGATAGGTTCGCCCTGGCTGACACCTGGACAGAACTGAACTTAAAGAGCTGTCATAGAGAGGTTGTATGGAAAACAGCAGTTTAGTGGGTAAGTAGTTAGAAGAACCATTTGGGAAATTTGGCATTAGAGGTTCAATGACTTCCCAAATGCTGAGAGAACAATGGAGAGAACAATAGTAGCAATAAAAACTAAATAAATAAATAATAATAATATATATATATATATATATATATATTGAAGGGAAACTATCATGTTCAACATTCCGGAAATAAAAAAAACATAATAATAATAATAATAATAATAATAATAACGATAATACATATTATTAATAACATAATGACAAACAAATGAATCATAAAAACGGCAATAAAAACTAATTATTCACAAAAATAAAAACAAACGAATGTAACATTATTACAATAATAATAACAATATTTAATAATAATAACAATATTAATAAAATAATGCTAAAATCAACAATAATAATAACAATAGTAATAAATAATAAACAAATTACCAAAATACTACTACTAATAATAATAATAATAAAAAACATTATTAATGATAAAGATAAAAACAATCATGAGTTCAATAATAATGCTAAAACAAGTAAAATAATTATAAAAATAATAACAACAATAATACATATTAATGATACAACAACAACAATACTAAATGTATTATTATTATTAGTAGTAGTCGTTATAATAATGTAATTATTAATATAATAATGATAAAAAAATGAATCATAAAACAGCAATTAAAAGCAATAAAGAATTTTAGAAACTAACTAAATATGTAATCATACCACAACAATAATTAATTTATTATTATTAGTAGTAGTTGTATTAATAATAATAATAATGATAATAAAACAAATCAATCTAGAAGAAGTAGTTTTACATCTGAACAAAATGTGACAGGTGCTTGCCCCCAATAATAATAATATAAAAATATTTAAATAAAAAATACAAGACCTCTTTGTGTTTCAGTGGACATATTCAAATGTATATGCATCTAAAAAAGGCCCTTGCCAGTCTCGTCCTGAGACAAAGCGCAGGCCAAAAGGTTAGCCAACAACAAAAGATACTGCTGGAGAAAAAGCGTCTCAAAATAGGTCACATCAGAAAAAATTTGTCATAACAACGGAGCTGGCACATCAAACATCAACAAGCCAGTGCCCCTATAGACACAGAGGTCTCTGACAAAGTGCAGTCGTTATTCTCCCTCGTCTTTTTGTTCTCATCGTGGAGAAACAGAGAAAACGAGAAAGAGAGAGAGAAAGAAGGACGGAGGCCCAGCTGAAAAAAATGGGGCTTAATGAACCTGTCTGGCTGGGCTGTCCGCTGCCTGTCAGAGGTGTCACAATGGTGACGAGTGTCAGGAGCGAGCGGCCCCGGGTCCCGGGTCCCAGACAGGCCTGCCAGCTGGAGGCTTCTGCCCCAATCTAATCACAGGCTCCAGGCTTTTACCTCACTGCGCACACACAGCTATACCTAGCTCGCGTTTGGATGGTTATGTCTGTTGTATATGCAGCTGTTAAGGTTGTAAAAGGTTCCTAACAGATGCATATTAGCATGTTTATTTTATCAGAGGAATAATCCAACTGTTTTGTTGTCAATGTAATTTATTAATTTGGCTACTGTACTGTAAATAAACACCGGGCCCCTATTGACAATTGGCCCCCACAATTTTTCTCGTTTTGTTGGTGTTAACAGCCATTATTGAGCATGACATCCAAGGCAAATCTTTTTCACCATTCTTATTCTTCAAAGGACGCCCCGAAACTGCCCGCCCAAATGAAACGTTATGACAGGGGTGAATATATCAAAATGATCTGTCATTCTTAAACCGGACACAATTTTTCACACAGCCCCTCGAGAGATGAGTGCAATCCCTCTCCATGTCAAATGTGTGCTGAGTCTGGCCGGGGATATAACAGCCAGCATGACTGATATGTTTATAAAGCCGGTCGTCTGTCGCACTGACAACCTGCCATCATAGCACCTCTGCTGGGCTCTCTGCAGATTTGTCTAATAGGCTTCCACTGCTGGGACTGAATGTGTGTGTGTGTGTGTGTGTGTGTGTGTGTGTGTGTGTGTGTGTGTGTGTGTGTGTGTGTGTGTGTGTGTGTGTGTGTGTGTGTGTGTGTGTGTGTGTGTGTGTGTGTGTGTGTGTGTGTGTGTGTGTGTGTGTGTAATGAGAGAGGGGAAAATGTTTCCAGAAAGTGAGAGCACTTGTCTCATCTCAAGAATGGTGACTACTCCCTATGGTGCGCGAGAGAAAATGTATATATGAGCTAAAGAGGTTCAACCCCACACCCTAACAGTTATTTAAATTGCACACAGGTACATTTAAAGGAACAGTGCACCCAAAATTACAATTCTTTAATTATTTACTAACCCAAAATTTGTTCCAACCCATGTGACTTTTTTCTTCTTCTGTCTAACACATTTGGACAGTGCTCTTTTTTACATAATGCTTGTTCCAAAAGCTCCAAAAAACAAAACAAAAAAAAACAAAAACATCATAAAAGTACCATACATTTATAGTCTATATGACTACATCTAGAGACTCAATAATAATAATACAATTTTATTGAAATAATAATAATAATAATAAATATATGCTTTATATTTAAAAATACATATTTTATAAATAAAAATATTATTTTTAAGTCAAATTATTGCTTTAATTTGGCTAAATTGAACTTTTAAAGTGCATTCAAACTGTGGACATGTCTGACATGCGATACATTTCAAATTTCCTGAAGCCATATTATAGATCAAAACCATTATTCACCGAAAACCTTGAATGACTACCTCTCATTCAGTTACGAAACATGAGAACCATGGGTGAACTGATGACCTTTTTTTTTAGGCTGTTCCTTTAAAGAGATTAAACAGAAATTATCCAGACCTTTAAAACAATCACTACCACTCAACATCAGTAATGGACACAGTAAGAAAGGTCTGACTGACTTTTGTAGCTTGTAAAAGGCTTTACTGCATGCAGGGTACAGTGTGTCTGGTGTAAGGGGCAGCTGAGTTTGAAAGCAGACATGCTGTGGCACTGTAGTTGTAGAGAGGACCAGCACAGTATGTGACAGTCTTTACCAAAGGGCCTGTTTTTGAACAGGTGGGGGTCTGGACTGTTTACCGCCGGCTGTTGCTGGCTTCGGCCTTCAGGAGAAAAAGCACAGGATGACAAGGTGTGACTACTCCAGTCTGCTCACTATGAATGTGTGTGTGTGTGTGTGTGTGTGTGTGTGTGTGTGTGTGTGTGTGTGTGTGTGTGTGTGTGTGTGTGTGTGTGTGTGTGTGTGTGTGTGTGTGTGTGTGTGTGTGTGTGTGTGTGTGTGTGTGTGCGCCCTATCACCTAGCCTTGTTGCTGCCAAATTTATGCTTGTTTCCTCAGAGCTGCTGCTGCCCTTTCAACCTTAATTTACATCACAAGGAATTTTTGGTCAATATGTCCCCATACATGTGCTTCAAAATATGACTTAGTAATGAAGTGTTTGTAATCTAATATGCAAAGCTGTGTTCTAATTCACAGGGTGTGTTCTAATTCACTTAACTTGAAATAATTTTTGTTAATTCGGAAAGCCCTACGATCACAGTTTTCACAAAAGTATTAAGCAGCACAATACAATCATAATAAGAACTGTTTCTTGAGCATCAAATCGCCATAGCATTGATTTGTGAAGGATCATGTGATACTGAAGACTAATGGCTTACAAAAATTCAGCAGCACAATCAATTATATTGAAAAATATTAAAAGAGAAAACAGATCTAAAAATTTAATATGTCACAGTCTTCGTCTGCACCACACTTCCCAGAATCCTTCTTGTCTTCACACCTGCACTCACTCCCTCATTTACCTGTTTATCGTTATCATCATCCTTGTCACCTGTGCTCACCTCGTCATTGTTGATTTGTTTCTGTATTTAGTTTCCTTCTGTTCAGTTAAGCCTGGTTCACATGGCAGGATAATTAGGCCGATTTTAGCCCCGATTTACCCCTTCTGACAATCTTAAGAATGCTCCACTTATGGTAAAATAATCTGATCAGATATTCCTGCCGTGTGTGGTGTGTTAAGAGTGCTCTCGTCTGCTCGGAAGGAAGTCGGGATCGCTCCGATCTCAAATCAGGGATATCCAACATGTTGGATTTTTTTGGCCCGATTTCTCCTCGTGTGTGGTGCCCCCCGGGGACAAACGAGCATGCAGCCTGTGGACTGTGGTGTTTAGCCAATCAGAAAGCGAGGTGACGAGGCGCAGAGGAAGCACTGGGAAACAAAATCAAAACAGTCGTCTATGCTCACGTTGTCTCCACTTCTTTGACCATCGCCTTTTCTTTTGATAAAGTTTTTTTCCGGTTAAAAACAAACTTCAAACTATCGCCACTGCATCCTCTTCGTCCGCCATGATTGTTTACTCTGAAGTCACGTTTGACCTCGAGGGATTTTGCAAGATTTTCCGTCTGACCTGGGAATGCTCGGGAGTCAAATCGGTTTGTGTGTGATGTGTTGATTTTGCCGTGTGGCTGTGCACCACACACTGTATGACCAAAACTGTTAGACCCGTGATTTTTTTATCGCCGTGTGTGGGGTCTCTCAGGTTTGGAAAATCGTCCGACAATTTTAAAATCGTCCCGTGTGAACCAGGCTTAAGTCTTTGTTGGTTGTTGGATATGTTACGTTGTGTTTATGTTACTTTGTGTGTGTACCCTCTGCCCGTCTGCCTGCCTTTACCCGTTAATGTTATTTTGTATTAAGTAAAAGTGTAAATTAGAACTTTGGACTCCTTCCTGTTCTTCAGCCCGCACCACACCCGTGATAGAAGAACCGACCACATCATGAGTTGGGAGTTCGCTGGACAGATTGCGGCTTTGGCCCTGGATAGCCGCGATCTGTTCGACTACACTGGCAGGTTTTGTCTTCTCGCTGTCACCTGCTCTTTAAACAATGAGGCGATCAAGGCGTGTTAACGGCGGGGGGCCAAGGTGGTCGATCCGAGGGAGCTCCCAGATCTCTCCGGTCTGAACAGGAGAGAGGCACTCTCCAGGTGTCTGGAGAGCTTCATCCTGTGGCAAGACATGATAACACCTGAAAGGCACATTGCCTCCCCGGTATTCACTCCCGGTCCTGAGTCTCTTCCCGCCGAGACCAATTTGCCTGAGACTCTTCCCGCTGAGACCGCCCTGCCTGAGTCTCATCCCGCCGAGACCGTCTTGCCTGAGTCTCATCCCGCCGAGACCGTCCTGGCTGAGTCTCGTCCCACCGAGACCGTCCTGCCTGAGTCTCTTCCCGCCGAGCCTATGATCCATGTCAGCCCTGCCGAGCCTGCACTCCACATCAGTCATGCCGAGCTTGCTATTCACGTCAGTCCTGCCGAGCCAGAAACTGGTCACGTCATGCCCGCCGAGCCAGACACTGGTCACGTCATGCCCGCCAAGCCAGAGACTGTTAATTTGATGGTTCCGAAGCCAGAGTCTGTTAGCGTTATGGTTCCCAAGCCTGTCCCTGTCCCAGAGCCTGTCCCGGCCCCAAAGCCTGCCCCAGAGCCTGTCCCAGAGGTTATTCCTAAGCCTGCACAGGCCTCTCCGCCCTGTCCGCCTGCACAGCCTGCTCCGCCCTGGCCGCCTGCACAGCCTGCTCCACCCTGTCCGCCTGCTCAGCCTGCTCCACCCTGGCCGCCTGCACAGCCTGCTCCGACCTGGCCGCCTGCTCCGCCCAGGAGGCTTCCTGTCCCGGATAGGCCACACCCTGGTCAGCCTTCAGGGCGCCCACCCCATTGATGTTTTACGGCGCGAGGTTGCACCTTTTTGAGAGGGGGCGTCCTGTCACAGTCTTCGTCTGCACTACACTTCTCAGAATCCTTCTTGTCTTCACACCTGCACTCACTCCCTCATTTACCCAAACCTGTTCATCGTTATCATCATCCTTGTCACCTGTGGTCACCTCGTTATTGTTGATTTGTGTCTGTATTTAGTTTCCTTCTGTTCAGTTATTCCTTGTCAGTTCTTGGATATGTTACGTTGTGTTTATGTTACTTTGTGCGTGTACCCTCTGCCTGTCTGCCTTCCTGTACCTGTTAATGTTATTTTGTATTAAAGGTCCCCTATCATGCCCCTTTTCACAAGATGTAAAATAAGTCTCTGATGTCCCCAGAGTGTGTATGTGAAGTTTTAGCTCAAAATACCCAACAGATAATTTTTTACAGCATGTTTAAATTCTCAGTTTTTGGGGCTCAGAAAAACGCAATTTTTTAGTGTGTGGCCTTTAAATGCAAATAAGCTGCTGCTGCACGGCACAGGTGGCGGAGCTTCATGAGCTCACGCTCAGTCCCTCAGGACAATTTCATCACACGGAATGATGATAATAATATCAGAAACTCTCAGCAACGGTGTTCATGTCGACCTGGAGTCGGACAATAATGCCTACAGAGTCAGAGTGCTGTATAGAGATGGAACAGGTATAGTTTAGTAGTTTAATTACAGTTATAACGTATTTGTCATCTGCTTGTAGGCCTATGTATCCACTATTAATAGCCTACAAGTCTGAGTTTCGGACCAGGTCCGAATTATGATCAAACATATTCTGATTTAATAAAGTTTATTGTACATAACACAAAAGATGAAGCGTCAGTTTTACTTCAGAAAATCACCGTAAGAGCTGAGTAAACACAGTAAGATATAAGAAGTGCGCAAGTACATAAACGAATTTCGGTAGAGCTGAGGGAGCATTTTCCATAAAAACAAAATAATTCCACCTCGTCCTCAAAGGCTGCCTCAGATTTCAAGAGTAAATAGAGAGAGCTATGTGGATTAATACATCCAGCCACAGAACACCTACAATGCTGGTAGACATTCTCGTCAGTGCAGCAGCTGTGAACTCGATCAGGGCGGGTCTATGTTAGAACGGCAGTGTCTGTCAACACTCGTGGGCGGGGCCTGTACTTAGTGACGTCACTGAAACAGCGTTCTGAAAACAGGTCGTTGAGAGACACTGCTGATGATTTATGGGGATTAATAAAAAAGGATTGAGTGGATTTTTATCACTATTGGGTGCTTGTGTACACACACTGCCAACACACATTTATGTCCAAACAGCATGCAAAAGTGATTTTTGCATAATATGGGACCTTTAAGTAAAAGTGTAAACTATAACTTTTGACTCCTTCCTGTTCTTCAGCCCGCACCACACCCATGACAATATGTCACAATATTACTTTATTGTACATACACAGTAAAAACAGTAATATTGTATCTATGTACTGTATGTACACACGTACGTACATATATATTTTTCCAATTCACTTAAAAATGTCTAAATACTTTGTGAAGCCCACTTTGTTGGACAATAGGAGCATATAGTAGAGCACAAATATAATTTATTTTAATGCACAAAGGATGATTAAAAATTGAATAAAGAGGAAAAACGTACTCGGTTACTAATGTAACCTCGTTTCTCTCTAGAGAGGGAACGAGTACTGAGTAATATATTACGCTATGGGGAAAACCTCTTTTCCACAAGATATTGAAGCCAAAAATTATCCTTAATTTTGAATTAATGTAAAACGCTGTGCGGCAGCATGCAGACATAGGCAAGACTGCTCGCGCGCCTATTGGCTGCCCTGTGGCAACAGCAGCAGCCTATCGAGATACCCAATGGGGGCGCTTCGCGCCCATTTCGTCACGTCCCGCCAGAATAGGCGTGGCCTTGGCCTACAAATACGCTCGACAGGCTGATACAAACTGGTTTTCATCACTGAAGCGAACCAGGGCTGTTGTATGCACGGCAAGATACGCAGTACTCGTTCCCTCTCTAGAGAGAACCGAGGTTACGTTAGTAACCGAGTACTTTCTCTTACGAGAGTATCTCTCGTACTGCGTAATATCTTACGCTATGGGGAACACAATGCAACACGCCGTGCGTACTGGGATCCGACACCAAAGTCCCAAGGGCAGTAGCCCGGGGCTCATATAGTGCATAATCACCGTAGACTCAGAGAGTCGGAGAAGAGAGGCTATAAGCATCATGGGCGTAGGTTTGGTCTCAGCTTTGGTGGGGACATCCATCCCCCCCCCCCTTCCCCCCATTCTATTCTTAAAAAAAAAAGTCCATTAGATTAAACTGGGAAGGGTCATAAAACTTGCATATTGTTATCCTAGGTTTACTGCTTCTATTGTTCTCAATTGTAAGTTGCTTTGGATAAAAAGTGTCTGCTAAATGAATAAATGTAAATCTGTTGTGGTTTAATGCGGTCTTTCCTGCATACAAAATGGTTAATTAATTTTGTAGTCTATCCTATGGCTAGCAAGTTTAACCCTCCTACCAGATATTGTTATTTGGATATTATCAATCAAGTAATGATTCATTATATTTGAATAACCAACAGTGTTAACTTTCGCCTTTTTAACATTGCCAACATGTTTTTCCAGCACATGTGTCTAGCAAGGAGGCTACACTCACAAATACATTACATAAACAGAATGTAGAAACGAAAAATGTCTCAGATGATCCATTGTTTATGACTGCAAGATTCTAAGTTAAGGTAGGCTAATTAGCATTCAGTGACTTCGTAGCATTCTATCATGATAGCGCAACTTCTATGAGTCTATCCGTGCTGCACACCCCTAATTAATGCTCCTAATCTTGAAAGATTGCAGAAGCTAGGTTTAACTGTAACAATATCCTGGGAAACCAGGATCACCAGTTAATACTATTTTCCACAGTAGAATCTGCATTTGAAAGCCTGGTCAGTCACTGCTACTGCTAGTTATTTGTGTGGCTAGTTATTTTTGCCTACTTACACTCTGCTTTATGAAAAAGCTTCGTAAGTCCTCTTTCTTCTTCTTGGGTGACATAGCTGATCTACAAAGTACAAAAAGGGGCAAAAAACGGAATATTAAAATGTTTTACTCTGGCCTTTGTATATGGCAGGCAGAGAGACAGCCCTGGTAACTTATCATCGGCGTCGTCACGCGCGCACACACGCACACACCACCCGCACGCTGCCAGTGAGTGCAAGCACAAAAAGCAGTCCCGGCCCGCGCGTGTAGCCTGCCCGTCAGATAACCCGCCGCCAATCAAATTACGCCGTATCTTGTACTGTCGTCGTCCTGGCCGTTGGAATCGATCCAAATAGCAGCGCAAATATCAAACTACCAGTTCAAAGGAGCTTGCTAAATATTGGTGGGGACAAATTTGTCATCTCAAAATATTGATTGGGACTAGTACCCAGCGTCCCCCCCTAAACCTACGCCCTTGATAAGCATCATTCCCCATGAATTAGCATCCCACAGGAGCTAGTTATGTTAACAGTGTTTCACGCAGACAGGGTGAACGTGTTCAGCCTGAACTGGGTATAAGTACGGGTTATTCAACACCCATGGAGCTGTGCTATCGATCAGTGACCGATGCACAAGCAAAACTCAGCATTCTGCGCCGGCGCAGCAGGGAAGATAGTACTGAATTCTAGACCGACAGCAGCTTGGCCTGTAAGACGGGAACCTCTAGGTTATAAAACCTTATAAATGTAGACGGCGAGGCCCAGCCTGCCGCCATACAGATATCTTGCAAGGAAATCCCGCTAGACCACGTCCACGACGAGGCCACGCCCCTAGTGGAGTGCGCTCTGACACCCAAAGGACACTTCAGGCCCTTAGAAGTGTAAGCCAGCGCTATGGCATCGACTATTCATCTGGATAGGCTCTGTTTTGATGCGGCCAGTCCCTTGGAGCGTCCGCCAAACAAAACGAAGAGCTGCTCAGTCTGTCTGAAGACAGACGAGCGGGACACATAAGCTCTCAGTGCGCTGACAGGCCAGATGAGACTCGCATCCTTCTCCTCATCATGAACCGGGAGGGCGCCCAGGGAAATAACCTGGGCCCTGAACGGTGTGTTGAGGGATTTGGGCACGTACCCATGCCTTGGTTTGAGTATGAATTTTGACTCATTAGGCCCAAACTCCATGCATTACGCGCTTACTGAAAACGCTTGCAAGTCCCCTACGCGCTTCACTGAAGCGAGAGCCATAAGGAATACCATTTTGAGAGACAGATGTTTCATGTCTGACAAATGGATTGGCTCGAATGGGGCACCTTTCATGGCTTCAAAAACCGTAGAAAGGTCCCACACAGGGACTGAGGGGGGTCTGGGATGATTCAGCCTCCGAGCTCCCCTGAGGAATCGCACGACCAGGTCGTTTTTCCCCAGTGACTGGCCAGACGTCGGTTTTGCAAATGCCGCTTTGGCCGCCACGTATACTTTGAGTGTGGATGGGGTTCTGCCCTTATCCAGCAGCTCCTGAAGGAAGGAGAGCACTTCCGTAACCCCGCAGTCTGCGGGTGAAAAGCCCTAAGCTTGACACCAGGCAGAGAACACCGACCACTTTGAGGAATAGAGCCATCTAGTAGACGGGGCTCTAGCCTGCGTGATTTTGATTAACACTCCCTCTGGGAGGTTAGCGGATACCCGTTGATGGCCCATACATGTAGGGACCATAAATCCGGGCGAGGATGCCAAATCGGGCCCTTTGCCTGAGAGGGGAGGTCTCTCCTAACCTGTATCGGGCACGGGGCAGTGCTGGTCAGCCGCATCAGGACTGGGAACCAATTCTGGTTCGTCCAGAGCGGAGCCACGAGCAGCACTGGGCATCCGTTTTCCCTGATTCGTTCCAGCACTTGAGGCAGGAGCGAGACGGGTGGAAAAGCATAGAGGGGGCACTGGGGCTATACGTGGGCCGGCGCATCCCTGCTCTTGGAGAAAAAGTTCGGACAGTGAGCGTTTTCTTGGGACGCGAACAAGTCCACCTGCACTCTGCCGAATGTCTCCCACAGCAATTGGATCGTCTGCGGGTGCAGCGACCACTCCCCTGCTGGGACATTGTTTCTGGACAGACAGTCTGGTCCCAGATTCAGGCGACCAGGCACATGCGCTGCTTTCAGTGAAAGCAGGTTGTGCTGAGCCCAGACCAGGAGGCGTTCCGTCAGCCTGTAAAGGTTTTGGGACCTGACGCCACCCTGGCGATTTATGTATGCCACCACTGACATGTTGTCCGACCGGACTAAGACGTGGCGGCCTTTTATCTGGGGACAAACGCGCCGTAGCGCGTTGTCGACTGCCAGCATTTCCAGACAGTTTATGTGTAGGAGCTTTTCCTGTTCTGACCACTGGCCAAAGAACGGTCTACCCTCGAGCAGCGCTCCCCATCCCGAAGTGCAGGCATTGACTGTGAGACCCAGATTCTCGAGATGCTCGAGTAATGTGATTCTGTGTTCTATGAGCTCTGAATGTGATCGAGCAAGAATCAGCCAATCGTCCAAGTAGTTCAAAACTCGCATGCCCTGAAGTCTCAGGGGTGCGACGGCCGCGTCCATGCACTTCGTAAATGTACGGGGTGCTAGGGATAGGCCAAACGGCCCTCGATATGCCTGGCCCTCGAAGGCGAATTTCAAGAATCGCCTGTGACGTGACGCTATTTGTTTATGGAAAAAGGCGTCTTTCAGATCTATTGACATAAACCAGTCTCCCTGGCGCACTTGCGCGAGGATTTTCCTGGTTGTCAGCATTCTGAACTGGCGCTTTATAAGCACTCTGTTCAGCTGTCGCAGATCTAGAATGGGTCTGAGACCCCCGTCTTTTTTCGGTACCAGAAAATATCTGCTGTATAGCCCCCCTTCGCTCTGAGCCTGAGATAAAGGTTCTATGGCCCCTTTGCTCAGCAGTTTCGCTATTTCGGCTCGAAGTAGATGAGATACTTCATTGATTACCGTGGTTTCGACTCGCGCTGTGTAATGGCGGGGATGTCGAGCGAACTGTAGCGAATAGCCTCTTTTAATAGTGTTCAACACCCATTCTGATACCCCGGGAAGCTTTGCCCACGCCTCTGCATGAATAGCTAGAGGTAGAATGAAAACCGGGCTCTGGCCGCGGCATAGCGGCGGCCGCAGAGCTTTGGTGTGCTGAGACATAAACACTGTGTTTACAGTGTGCGAGGCGGGAGGCGCGCTGATCACGGCGGGCAGCCTGGTCGCGCTCGAATTCTCTATGACAGAGAGAGCGAGCGGGACAAACCCCATGGGGTTGAGCGTGTCTGTGAGGGAATGTGGGCGCGGGACAGCGGGCACACTCACTGGACTAAAAACACCGTCGGCTTGTGCTGACTGAATGTGTGTCGGTTTCGTTTTTAGAGAAACCGAGGGACACGTATCGTGTAGTGTTTGTGGGCACTGTGTCGTGGGCACATTCACAAATTTTTTTTTTTTTTTTCACAATCGACATGAGTCGATTTTATTTGTGCTAGCCCTGAACTGTGGCGGGCTGTGTCTGTGTGTGGGAATGGGCACTGAGACGTGGGCATTCTTACAACACTCATAACACCATCGGCCGTGGCCGGAATACCAGAAAATACACTCTTTTTTTGGATTTATCTGGGTTGCCGTTGGCGTTTGTGTGCAGGCAAGCGGGCTGTGGTACCGGCTTGTTTACTGCGAAATACACTGGAACAGTCACATTGTTTGGAACTGAACGAGCGAAAAGTTTCGGTGGAGTCTGGCCGCGGCGAGACTTAAACAACGTGGGTCTTAGCTGTATGTATGTTGGTTTCGTTTTACAGAAACCGTGGTACATGCAGTGTGTAGTGTTTGTGCGCACTGGGTTGTGGGCACATTCACTACATTTAATGCACAATTGACATGAGTCGACCTCATTTGTGCGAGCCCTGCACTGTGGCGGGCTGTGTTTGTGTGTAGAAATGAACACTGGGCTGTGGGCATTTTTATTACACTCATAACACCATCGGCTGTGGCCGGAATACCAGAAAATACACTGCTTATATGATCTTTTTGGGTCGCCGTGGAAACGGCATTTGTGTGCAGGCAAGTGGGCCAAGGTACCGGCTTGTTTACAGCAAAATACACTGGAACAGTCGCATTTTCTGGAACTGAACAAGCGAAAGTTCGGTGGAAGTCTGGCCGCGGCGAGATTTATTTTTTATTTTTTTATCTGCTGCGAGAGCTGGGATCGAACATGGGTCTCTCGTGCAGATAAGAGAGCATCATCAGAGTTTTGTGTGTGTGTTGGCGTTTGTTTGCAGGCGTGCCTGTTATACAACTGGCTCATTGGCCCAATATTGGGCGGGGGGGGTTGGGGGAGTTGGGGGGGGGGGGGCCCACAGAGCTCGCCCAATCCTAACTGTCCGACTGCCGCACAACGTTTTACATCAATTCAAAATTACAGATAATTTTTGGCTTCAGTATCTCGTGGAAAAGAGGTTTTCCCCATAGCGTAAGATATTACGCAGTACGAGAGATACTCTCGTAAGAGAACTGAGCTGAGCTCTTTCAGCTTCATGTTAATAAACATAAAAAAATAGTAAGATTTGTAAAATTCATTGATCCAAATCTCAAACTGTTTACTAGAAGTTTCTGTATATCCTTTTAAAAGATGGGAAACACTCATCTGAAAGGAAAACACACACACACACACACACACACACACACACACACACACACACACACACACACACACACACACACACACACACACACACACACACACACACACACACACACACACACACACACGCCCCCATGCACATCAAAGGCTGTATTTCCCATCTGATCTCTCCTGTTTGTGACACGTGCTAAGGGGTGAAAATATAGCAAAATTTAAAATTCCTTCAGATTATCAGAAGCCTCTCATTGGACGCTCCTCACGGAATCCATTTTTCAGCCCCAGTAAAGGGGAATGGCTCCCTGAGCAGGTATCTCCGGAAAGAGGATGTGTTTTTTGCATAATCACTGTCAACACATATTTGGGGTGTGCGAGAGCGTGTGTCGGGGTGACACGGTTTCAGTCGTGAAGCGAGACTGCGGTGATAAACGGATGAATATGAGCTCTCCTCGCTGCTCAGATCACTGCCTAATATGTCCAACCCAGTTTGTCAATAGTGGTTTTGCTGCAAGGGCCGTATTTCAGGCATGCTCTTGAGGTTGTGCGTGCCATGAAAACAGATATGTTGGTGATGGTGAAATCTTCTTGCGGTCGAGCCATTTCGTTTTCCATTAAATATTGGTTTACTGGGAAATTAGAAGCTCATTAAAAATCAAAATGGCTACAAAAGGAAACAATGAGCAGAAAGAGGCATATAAATGTCCCAGTAGGCACATATACACACACACGGCTAACACTAATCTAGATAAACAGCTTGAGAGGGCTTGTGTTAAGGGCTTTTTAAAAAGACGGAGTGTAATTTTCTATTGGGTCCATTTGCTGAGCCCTCACTAATGGCCCTTCTTAAGAGACTCATCACACTTAAGATGACTGGAATCGCACTGGCTTGATGAATAGCCTCTTCAGCCTGACAGAGAAATCACAAACAAAGCTCTGCACTCATCACATGGAAAAACAGTAAGGTGGAACAAAAAGAGATAAAGTAATCGGCCAAAAATATGTGGAGATCCCCTACCGACGAACAAGTTTGGCTAAATCGGTTAATACTAAGTGCTTAAAATCAAACAAAAGACTAACAATCTCCTCAGGCTGTATTGACTGTAGAATTGCACATACCCTTTCTGCTTCAGTATCAAGATGCACCTGACCTGAGCATAAAAAGAGAGATCCATAGATATTATTTGATAAATCTTCTGCATATGGAAAAACTTGCCTAATCTGCACAAAGCCAGACCTCAACATCTTTTGGAGGATTTTTCAGTGTCTGACCTCACTTATGCTTGTTAATGGGTGCAAATCCCTGCAGCCATGTTCCAACATCTAGTGGAAACCATTTCAGATTTTTATTACTGCAAATGGTGGACAAAGTCTCTATTAATGCCAAGGGTTTTGTAAATCAACTGTTCAGCTAGCACATATTGATGTAGGGTAGATAAAGCAATCGCAATACTGTATTACACAAAATGCATCTGGAAACAAGAGTATGAGGGGGCTGTGTGATAAACAGTCTTTGCACCATACAGTTAACAAGATGTTCGAACCGAACTCTGCTGTTGTGAACATCACACCTTCGTCTATTATTATTTTCTCACAGAGTCTAATAATATCCACCCAAACCGCGAAGGCCTCCTCCCCAGTGCCAACAGATGCACTTTGAAGATACCTGTACTACAGAGCCCTCCTTCCAAAATAAAATAAAATAAAATAAAATAAAATTCTGCTAGAATAACAAAAATATTCTGGCACAAAAAGTAAAAATATTAGCTGCTAGCACTAGAATGTGTATGCTAGGAAGTCTCTGTGTTAAGTGGGATGGGTGTTGCTTTCATCCTCAGGGGTAAGTCAGAGGGAAACAGAGGAGTAATCTGGCTGTTGAGCATGGTAGATAATTTGCACTTGATCCCCTTGTAATTATATAGTTTAAATCTTTTTACCCTCACTAATCCAGTGGCGCATGGAGACGTTTTCCGGGCGGTGTTGAAGAAGCTGTTGGACAACCCTCGTCAACTTATGTCAAACGCTTCCTAGAGGATTTCGGGAGTGGGAGGAGAAGGCTGGGGTTGATATAATTATTTTGACTGTGTTTATTTCATGCGCACACGTACTTTGCATATCACTCCCCGCCATGAGGAAGAGATAGAGGTGGAGGAAGTCTTGAAAGGAACAGGATGGAAGGGGGAACTAAATACAGTTGATGTTAAAACCAAGTATTGCAGTTAATTCTGACAATTAATTGCAATAATTTAAACACAACTTGCAGTATATTTTCAGAGTAATCAATCAATTGATTAATCAATCATCATAACTGTTTAATGCAGTAATATTAACTGAAAATCTAGTCATTTAGAATACAATGAAGAGTTTGCGCCAACTTAATAATAATCTTTTGTTTATAAACAACATTCACTTGGAGCTTTTAGACAATTTTTTCAAATCTAGTTGATGCATGTTGTTTTAGACTTAATTACACAATGTAATCAGTAGATCATAATGTTACAGTCAGACACAAACAGAATCTCCAGGTCCCCGATGACCCAGGGTTGATTGCTAAGAGGAAGCACGAGGGAGTGTTACGTACATGTATGTGCTCTCGGTGGTATCCCTGCCGGCCAGCGGGCCAGCGGGCCATCTTGCACGCCTGCCAAAGCTGACAGCCTGTGACAATCTGCTTGGCGTTCGGCTATTTGACTAATTACACTGGATTACAGCATATTAATGCAAGCTGTTTTCTCCAGGGTTAGTGACCTAGACATGCTAGCTCCAATGCTAAGCACACAGGGAAAGAGATTTTTCTTTTGCGGAAAATGAAAATAGAAGTGGCTTCACTACTTTGTCTTAGTTGATCAGTGAAAGTGTATCTCAACTGGAGGCCTAAGTAATGCTGTCTCTTCTGAACCCCCATAAGGCCAATCCCATATAACAGAGGGAAATACAGAGATTAACATTTATATCTGTTTCCTTTTCTCTATCCCTGATTTGAAAAGGGAAATGCTTGTAATTTGAGCAAACAAAAGACAGCAACTTTCTTAAGTGATTTATTACTCATAAAAGTAAATGTTTCCAAAAGCTGGATCATAGGCATTTTCTCATTGATTGTGCTTTTGTGCTGAAATGAGATCTTGATTAATGGTGGAATGTCACATGGGACAGATTTGGTCTGTAGGATAAAATCTTTATTTTCCAGTCATTTCCGCTTGAGAAAGTCTGGGATTTCTCCAAAACGAATCACTTGCTAGCATGTGTGTAAGACATATCTCTAAATCAATACTACTTGAAAGTGGAGTAGGTTTTTTTTTATACAAAAATTGGCTGAGTGAAAGGGTTAAGGATTTTTCATTGAGCCTTTTTGCAGGTTATAACTGTCTTTATAAGCAAGTCATTAAACCATTTATTCAACCGATTCGTTCAAAACACTGATTCATTTAGGAATGAAACAAGTGACTACATTAATGGGTAAGCCACTGGTTCCTTCCCTCAACTGATTTCTTTATAAGTGAATCAATTCAATCAATTGATTCATTCTGCAGACATGCTACTACCGTGCGTAGTTTGAAAAGAAAATTAGCAACATTGGCTCAACCAATGGCTTGGGCTTGGGGACGGGACTATCGGGTTCCCTAACCAATAGCAGAAGGGGAAACTATTCCGAGAAACCTGCTTGAGAAGAAATATTTTTACAATTGTCGTCGGTAGAGGTACATACTGTAAAACGCACAACTTTTTTTAAACTAAAATCATTTTTTAGTAGTCATCAGATGGTGAAATTATTTTTGGCAATTCAAAAGTCTCAACTATTACTTTCTCATAGTATCCACTGGGCCTGCTACCTATTCACATGCAATAGCCAAAGTAAGCACACACTGTGTCTGGGCCTCTGCTATCAACAAAAATGGAAGCCGAGACCTTAACAAAGGCAAAAGAGGAGAAATGAGGCGTACAATGAGTGTGTTTAGAACACAACGACTCTCCCGATTTTGCTAAACCAATCCCAGACTTGCAACAAAGAGAGACTGGAGCTTTGCTATTTGTATCCTCTCCTCTGGCTCAAGCGCAGTGTAATAATAGTCTTAAAGTAGGCATTGTAGGAAGAGAATACTTGAGTGGCTTACACAGGCAGTCTTATGAAACATTTAGGCAACGGTTTCCAAGGGTCCAAGGAGGATGGAAGAAAAGGTAACGCGGCAGAATGGTCTTCTAGCGTTCTGCCGGCCTTATTGTACAGAAGTCACATCAAATTAACTCTGAGGGCCATTTGGAGGGCCTTTTTCTCTCTGCCGAGCTTTTCAGAACAGATTAAGCTATGAAAACTTCAGAATTACTAAAGCACCTATTAAGCATTATGCTCCGTCCTTTCTTCAGCTCTCCCTTTGAACACGATTGAATGCACTGGGGCGTTCAATAGACTTTAAGACGAAAAAGACTGGAGTTATTGGGGAGGAAACATGATGACAGAAATATTTAAAGGATAAAGAAGACTGCCACAGAACTCATGATGAATTGACAAAATGTGTTTACAAATAGCTTCTGACGAGCTCAAAAATCTACATGAAAATTCTGGTTTGTGTGTGTATTTATTACCAGTTAGACAGTTCATTATTTTCATCATAACTGGATTTCAAACTATAAGCCATTGTCAAACTCTAGATTGTATAGAAGAGGTTTCAAGATAACAGGCAAGTGTTCTTATAACTGTTGCATTTATGGTTTCTTGTCCACTACCAAGCTCTGCAGGGGACATGGAGCTAGAGCAGTTCAAAGCAGAATGGAAAGAGCATGAATAGTAATTGTACTTAACAGGATTGGAAAGGGTCCTGACAGTGGCTCTTGAGACGCAGGTTGTGTGGCGTTAAATGGCTGTCACCCACTCAAAGATCCACGACTTGGGAAAAGCCCCCGCTATTCGTGAGATCCGGAGCTCACATGCAATGTCAAGAACAGGGTCCCGGCAACTTCAGGCAACCCGAAATCTGTTGTTCATTAAGTCCTAAGGTCTTGGGTATCTAAATTTCAGGACTTAAGGAATAAAGACTAAGGTTTCAACTAAATGTTATATTAATATGAAGCAAGGACATCTACCATAGGGCGATATAAGTGAGAGATTGGTTGTTCTTCTGCCCCAGACTGTAAGCTATAATGAGACCTCAAGGGGAATCTGCCTATTAAAACAGCAGGTATCTAACACCTGACCAGAAAAATTATATTGACCGTAGCCCTTTCAAAACATCCATACAAACAATATATAGCTATAGAGCTTTTACACTCAAACTCCTAGCCTGCAATTTGCCCTTCAATACAAGGAGAATGACAATTTGGGGGACATAGAAGACATATATCAATTACTACAGACTAATCTTGCCCTTACCCCTTAAGAAATTTTTTTTTTAATTAAAAATAAATGATGTAATAATAACAGCAATAATAAAATCAATATTTGCTTTATGACATATTTTTCCAATAAAGGATGTTTCTGAATGTCTCCAAAGGAAAGTTTTGTCAGACTTGAGCTCATTTTTTGGCAATGCATTATATAAACAACCACAATACTACAAAAACGTCTAGCATGAAGCCCCCTTAATATGGCCCTTATCAAACCATAAAATTGGATTGCCAGTGCTTGGAAGGAAAGATTCTGGGCCTTCTGCCTTTTATCCTTTTGTATTCATATCAGCCACAAAATACCAAAACAATTGGATTGGGATCAAATGGACTGAGAGCTTTTTTGTTCCCCCAAACACAACAGGTTGACTAAAATCGGACCGGGCAAAAGCCTTAGCCCTCCGTTCGAAGGATGGGGAAATTTGAATTTCACAGGGTCTAAGTGACGTATCGAAACAAAGCTCCACACTGGGCATTGTTTGGCCTTTTACCAGTCAAGTCTTAAAACAGCAACATGTGGTGCGCCATTCAAACCAGAACTCCGGTTTAGACTTCGAATGACATTTTAGAAAGAACTGTCCTGAATATAACCCTTCAACTTTACTGAATCCATTATGAACGACTAGAGGAATGAGCCATCGTACCTTGGTCACGTCCTGTGTGCTCGACGAGTATCCCCTCATCTATTCAAATGCCAAAATAAACCCTCCCCTAGCACCAACATCAATCACGTTAATTACGCCAAACACCATAATAACAATAATTACAATAATATCTCATTAAGAAGGAGAGAGTGAATGACGGGGAGAATTAATAGCAGGCAGGTGTACAACACGCTGCAATTATGGAGCCTGAAATTAGTTCATCGCCCAAAGGCAAACCGAGAAGAAAGAAAGAGACTCAGAGAGAGTGAGATGGAGGGAGGGAGGGGAGGTGGAGAGGAAGTGGGAGTGTAGTTTCACTAGCAAAAAAGTATTAAATAAAAAGAGAATTGCAAATAAGCAAATAAAAATGTCTTAAATGTGTAAATTAGGGGGAATAAAAAAGAGGAAAAAGAGAGGAGGGGGAAGGAAAAGCAGCTTTTCCTGGCAGAGTTGTCGGCGCGGATGAAAGGGGAGCGGCCCACCGTGATCAAGGGATCCACAGAGCTCTGCGGCAGCCATCAAGCCTGCACCTCTGCCGTCGACTGGCAGCGCATCCTTCTCCTGCCAATCATTCATTACGCCAAGCCGGAGTCGTAGAGGAAGCGCCTCCATGCCTTGACCTATCATATTACAGCTTCTGTAAACGGCTAATCCTCGTTTTTCAGATGGTGTCAACACCTCCGACTGTTTTTGCAGGCACTCAACCCCGCCAACAGACAAATTGACACACTAATAAAATCATTTGAATTTCAGCATAGTGTAGTGTGCAAAAGTCAGAGCATTTATTGTATATTGCCCATATATGTTTGAGTGTATATATATATATATATATATATATATATATATATATATATATATATATATATATATATATATATATATATATATATACACACACACACGGATGCATTAAATACACGCATGCAAAAAACTATTAAAGGGTTAGTTCACCCAAAAATGAAAGTGATGTAATTAATGACTCACCCTCATGTCGCTCCAAGCCCGTAAGACCTCCGTTCATCTTCAGAACACAGTTTAAGATATTTTAGATTTAGTCCGAGAGCTTTCTGTACCTCCATTGAAAATGTATGAACGGTATACTGTCCTTGTCCAGAAAGGAAATAAAGACATCATCAAAGTAGTCCATGTGACATCAGTGGGTTAGTTAGAATGTTTTGAAGCATCGAAAATACATTTTGGTCCAAAAATAACAAATACTAGGACTTTATTCAGCATTGTATTGCTTCAAAACATTCCAACTAACCCACTGATGTCACATGGACTACCTTGATGATGTCTTTATTTCCTTTCTGGACAAGGACTGTATACCGTACATACATTTTCAATGGAGGGACAGAAAGCTCTCGGACTAAATCTAAAATATCTTAAACTGTGTTCTGAAGATGAACGGAGGTCTTAAGGGCTTGGAGCGACATGAGGGTGAGTCATTAATGACATCATTTTCATTTTTGGGTGAACTAACCCTTTAATTTCTTTAAAAAAAATCTTACTGACCATATATATTTGAAAGAAATTAATTTTTGTTTCAGCAAGGATGCATTCAATTGATCAAAAGTAACAGTAAAGACATTTATAATTTAACAAAAAAAATAGTATTTCAAACAAATGTTGTTCTTTTGAACCTCCTATTCAACAAAGAATCCTTAAAAGAAATTAGTTTCTACAAAAATATTAAGCAGTTTTCAACATATTTTTTTATCACAATATTTCTATTTTTTTTTCTGTATTTTTCATGACATAAATGCAGCCTCTCATCTAGCTTCTTGCTTTGAAAACACAGTGGAAAATATGATAAAAGATGATTGTATTCAATAAAGTTACATTTATTATTATTAATAATAATTATTATTCTAATTAAATTTTACTGTTAATTGAACTTTGGTGTCTTTTATCATTGGCAACTGCAATTGTTTTAAAAACAATAAATACGTATATTTTTGTAAATTTTTACTTGATTTATCCATTTATAAAAATCTGAATATAAAACGCCAGGCTGCTGAATGTTTTATGGTAAGAGAGCACGTGGTCATCAGGATGGCTCTTTTAGCCTGAGGGCTGTTCCAGCGTGCAGTGAGAGCCCTCGAGGCAGGAAGTGGCATGTCAGCTCTTCCCTCTGCCCTATCCAGGAGTTTCGGCAGGAGCTGAAACACACCTACTGAATTTTGATTATGGAAGCCAGCTACCTCAACCACTACATTAATAAGACCGGTCGAGAGCTGGAACCCAAGAAATACAACAAAACGCTAGAACCGGGTGCCACTTAACATGTATTAAACATTAGTCTGTGATCTTTATGTGTGGCAGTAATTCAGATGGAAAAAAGCTAAATAGCATTAGCAACATAGAAAAATGCTAAAATGCTTGCAAAAGTGGTTAAGTTTCGCAATCAACATATAAACTTAAAATACTAGAAATGTACTAAAGTTCTCCTCTGAGGATTAAACAACAGATCTGCCCCTTCGAATCTGTTGTAGGCTACAGCAAAAAATGTAAATAACGGATGCTAGCTTTTTTTAAAAGTGATTAACCGATTAATTGGTTAGTTATTTTGTCATGGCCTGTTCTTAAAAGCACCACAGACCATAAAATGAGCTGCCTAATTCCTTTGGCACTAAAATCAGACTTTCACATAAAGCAGAGGTAAGGATATCAATCATTTTAACCTTCACCGAGGCTACGTGTCAGCGTCACAAAACAGCTCATGTGGTGTTAATGAGCGTGTAATATAAAACACCAGCCACTAACTCCATATGTCGCAGCATTATGGAAAACAGAGTCTTGCTTCTGTTACCAGAGAGATTTGAAGAGTTTTAGTCTGACATAGGCTACTCAAATAAGTAATTAGTATCAAAGATAGGATTCAGATCAAAACTGCAACAAACTTTCTGCCTAATACTTCATAAATTGGGTAAGTGTTAAACCTCATCTCCATAAAAGAACATCAAAATCAGGTCCAGCCAGTCCGTCCTTCATTTTACATTGTCATTTACGTGTCATTGTGGAGGGATTCTCTGTATAAGTCAGCAGGCGGAAACGAGGCGGGGGCTCATCCACGTTATTAATGGAAATGATATACGTCAATATGGCCGTGTCGCCTCCCACGTGTCAGCCTGTCGTCTTACACAAAGGAACTGGCAACTTATGAACTGCCTGCGCCGCTACGTCGAGTCCATAAAACAACTGGCCCCAGTCACCAGGGAGCCCCCCTTGGTCCCGCCCCTCCCTTGAACAGAAACCGCCCCCCTCACAACAGATGACACAGATGGGGAGAGGGCAAACAAAAAAGGGGGCTTCCTTTGTAGCAAGGGAACCTTTTCAAAAAGCCATTCATGCAACAAATTGGGGAAAGCTGGACCTCACTGCATCACTATAGGTTCTTGCTTTTTCAATGGCTAACCTATAAGTGCAGACACATTTATGATTTTCTTTGGGATAGCAATTTAGGAGGAATAAAATATAAAGCCCAAAGTTCAAACGATTTGGGTATTTTTAGCATTTTGTTTTGGCAGCAACTCTACATTAATACAAGTTTAGGTCACACATGCAATGAAATGCTATTGTTGAGAGATTAAAAATGTAATTTAAATGTCTGTCGTACCAAGTTCTGCACTGATTTATCTAATGGATTTGACTTTTCTCATACTTTAAAGCATACAAAAAAACAAACAACCTCCCCTTCTTGCAAGCTCTATCTAGTCTTTACCGCTTCATGAGACGTTTCGCTAGAAAGCACCTGTCTTACTTTGCAGTTTGCTCACTTTCTTTCGGTTTATTCTCGCTCTCCTGCGGCGGCTTCTTCCCCCCTTCTACCTTTTCTCCTCCCTTTTTGCAATCTGCATAGAGAGACATTTGTCATCATTAGCCCAGCTCTGACAGTTGGCACCCAGCACCTCAGATCTCAAGGACTGGCAATTATGAAGCCTTCATCCCTTATTTGGGTTACATGGCCTAATTTCATCATGGGCTTCAACCACCAGCATTTCATTACCCGAGGCCCCCAACCTGGGAAAAAAATGCAGTCTTTTTCTCTCTTTTTCTTTCTCTTTGTTTTCACCCTCCAGAACCGGCTGTCAAGCGCACGTGCTTCTTGGAATAGGGCGGTATAATTAATTTGAAATGTATCAAGGCATTGTCCTCACCGGGGCTGTTGAGAGGATGTTCTGGTTGAGTATCATCGGGTCAGTGAGCGAATGATTACGGACTCAACCTCTAAACATGGGATGTCTCCAAGACATTAAGATTAATCACAGGGAGCTGAAGAGGTTGGTGTCTTGTGACGGCCGCTTGTTAAAGGTGTTTTACCGAGCTTAGGGTTTGTGTACGGCACTTGAAAACAAACAGATGAAAACAAATGGATCTGCTTACTGAATACAAAATGAAATTGATGCTTCACAGGAAACTTTCAAAAGTTTGAACAGTTAATAGAAATGTAACCCCTTAAATGCATGAATGTTTCGCCAATCATAATTACATATTCATGTCTTTAGCGACCCGGACCTATATCTAACACGGATGGATCTCTACCTGTCTCAATAATATAAAACTCTCCTGATATTAGAGTAACAATTACAGAAGAATAAAATAAAGCACACTTTTGGAGCTTGGAAGGGTTCAGTTTGAGCAGATGTTTTATACCATCATCACTGTCCTCATTTCCCAGAACATTAAGTATCTGGCTCATATTTGCGATCTCAAACATATCAAAAACACCACTTTATCATTGTGTATCAGACATTGTGGAATAAAGGTGAATTGCACTTATTCAGTCATCAAAGATTCAATTATTGTTGTGCAGAAAAAACATACTTACACTGTTACACACCTGGGGTCCTTAGCAAACCTATACAATTTTGACAAAAGATGAATGTCAAAACAGGCATTCTTTTATAATTTTATTTCTTATTATATTGTTTATAATAAATTGATTGAGGAATACTAAAAAGGTTGATGCCTAACTTTAATTCGCCATACATTATGTGGAATATGTGATTTTCTGCAGGCACTTATAAGTGAACACACCTCAAAAAAGCTTCAACTGTGTAAGATTTCAGATTAAAGGATATTTAAATCAAAAGGTCCATTTTTGAATAAACTAATGAAATCAGTGCTAAATCTATGCAAATAAATTCACGCCATTAATCAGAGAAGCTGACAAGCAACAACGCATATGGGGGGGGGGGGGGGGGGGGGTACTGTGAGGAAGGGTGATGGCAAGGCCAAAAAAACAGATTAATTTTCCAATGTTCCTCTCTCTCCCTTCTTACTGTTTATGTTTAGCCTATCTAGTCCGCTATACCAAAAAAATGTACATTTTACGGCGTGGATTTTGTCCTCTTCTCCCAAACCCCCCCGCACCCAAGGGGGAGGCTTCTAAAACAGCATGAAAAATAAAACAAATGGAGGGAGAGCATTCAAAGCATGAGAGGTAGGGGGCTGACAGCCGATAGGCAAGAGAAAATTAACTGGGAGCCCTGCAGTGTGGCCATATTGCCTGGAATAACTGAATTCGCTTCGGAAGAAAACTCAATGACAATTTTGATATCCATTTGCAGGAAGCTGAAAGGGATATGTCATAATAAGTGTCCATCTTGTATAATGCAATCCCCACCAGCGCCAAGCTCCACACTAATATTGCTTGTCTTAAATGGCAGGGCCTTTAATATGATTTATATTTGACTTCTCCACTCCATTAAGTGCTCTCGATAATCTGTGCTTTGACCTAGCGACGCCTTTTGGCTCAGACCCAGTTTGGATTTTTTTTTTTTTTTTGCTGTCGCAAAATGATGATGGGATCACTGTCCATGAATGATGATGAAATAAAGCTGAGCTGACCTCCTTTTGTCACTGAATAATAGGATTATTAATATTAGTGTGAAGAAGTGACTATTAACTTCAATTAAGACGCTCTTAAGCTCTTGATATATTCAAATCTGTGAATAACTCTCCTGGTACTATTAATATTGGCGTACAATGTTCTAGCCACATAAGTAGTGCCATCTAATGTTGCCCCGTGATGTCGTTCTTTTAAATTAGTATGCTGGATTATGAATGCAGGATGATAATTAAATGCACAGCATGATGGAAAGAAAATGTATTTCAGAAGTCTTTTTTTTTTCCATACATCAAGATAACCAATCAAAGAAACATTAAAATAAAATTAAAACCAATAAACAAAAAATAACACAATTTAAAAACATAAATAAAAAGTATTACATTTATAATATATATATATAAATATTTCTCCAAGTGATTTCATTCAATTAATCAAAGGTTAAAGTACTTGCATATAAAATCAAATAATTATACTGACACTATACAATCTATTTTAATGAACCTTTAAAAACATAATACTGATATAATTCATTACAACACCCATTTATTCATATCTATAAACTACTCAATTTACGTTCTAGCCGATTTCAGTTTTGAAAATTTAAATGCTGACTAAAAACCTGCAAGACCTTAACCTAAATCATCAATTTGTTTAAAAACAACCCTATTCAGTTAAACATGGTAATGTAGGACCATTCTGCCATGGAGAATCGCTCTTCAGAACAAGATGAGAGGGAGAAAGAAAAATGAAGAAGTCATTGGCGAGGAAACTCCAGAACAAAGAGGCCTTCAACGAGCTAAACATTTCCTGGTCATATGCTCGTCCAAAAAGGGGCGGAAGCCATGGTCATTGTATTGATTTACACAATCCTGCATCCTATTCGCCGGGTCAGATATAGCACCCGCACTGTTGTCACACACTCATACATCACAGTGAAGCCTGTGAATAGTGCGTTATGGTCACAAAGACACACAGATTGCAATGTTGCGGAGACGCTGTGTGCGTGAGAGGAGAGGGGGTCTGAGGTCAAGGGGGTTTTGAAGTGCCTTCAGGTCACACTTAACAGAGTGCTTGAGTCAAGTATACAGTATTGAATGGTTTTGTATTTAAATTACTTAAGATGCAGCATAAAAGTTTCCAAACGAACTGAACAGCTCGCGTTAATTTTAAAAGTGTGTTTAAAAAATCGAACACTTCCTTAACTTGATCCTGAATATTTATGTATTTCAGTATCATTAAACGCTGCAATGAAAATACTGATACACAACCATTTGAGTTCTGTTTCATAAAGTATATGCTTTATGTGTATATGTGTTTGAAATAGGCTAATTTCCAATATGGAGTGTGAAAGTCGAGGACTAAACGGTGCTAAAAGATTAACATTGCTAATCCGAGATGGAATTATGTCTGATACTATACTGTAACTCACAAACAAACAATAGACAAGCAACTGATTCAGACATACAAAAGCAGTGCTGAACCCATCAGAGCATAGACATAGTGAAGGGAGGGAGACCGCCTGATCCGATATGGTTGGGTGCCTGCCATGTAATGTGTGTGAGAGAGAGAGAGAGAGAGAGAGAGAGAGAGAGAGAGAGAGAGAGAGAGAGAGAGAGAGAGAGAGAGAGAGTTGAGGTGGAAAGCAGGTTTAAAGAGAGCAACAAAGATTTTCTGAGTAACAAGATGTCAGTAAAAAAAAGTATTTTGTAATCTCAAACCTAAAAAAATCATGTAGAGTAGTCCAGAATGAGGCTACATTCTTCTTAAAAAAAATTAATAAAATGTTTTATTAATAAAAAAATAATAATTTGAATAAAGTGCCATATACCTGCCAAAGGCCCAAACAGCCTTCACCTTGCTTTCAGTTCCTTACAGAGGCAAAGGAGAACTCTGATAAGTGTGATCGCTGCCTGCAAACTGCAGAGCTCTATTAATTATGGTTGGCAAAATCCTCCAGACATAAGGTGCCAAGCAGACTACAGTGAGAGCTGGAGCCAACAACCCCGATAACTCAGTACAGTGACCTGTAACAATCTGCTCTGTGTACTGAAACAGACTTGCATACAGGACAACTACAACACAGCACAGGATATCTACAATATGTATCACATTTATTCAAATATACGTTCAAACATGTCTCCTAATTTCAAAAAAAAAAAAAAGCCATTTTACTCATATTCAGTGATGCATCATGATTGGGTTTGGAAAGGGCACGATGAATCTTGCCTTGTTCTCGTTGTTCTCCATTAGATTTCAGATATAATATAGCGAGAAAAGTGCTTGTGTATTTCGCGCAATATTAGGCTACACAACTTAAACCACACGCAACCACTATATCTAGAAAAGTCACAACAAAAGTAAAAAAAAAAAAAGTTTATCTCATATCGTTAAAATATTTCATGACGTTTGTACAATTAAATTATTTAACGTTTAATCTGCAGAGTCAAACATTGGGAATAAAAGGTTAAAATGAAGAAAATAAGTGCACGTTGTATTAATGCTTGAGGTTTTAATAGCCTATAACGCTCCAAAAAGATTAAAATAAAACGAACCGATAGTCTACTACTGATGACTGAACTAGAACAGAAAAAAGTATAAGCTACGACACTATAGCCTACTTTAAAACAATAATAAAAAGACGTTAAGATCAGGCTTTTATTTATCTGTCCCTGGAAGAAATAAAGAACTAGTTTTAATTAAAATCATTCAAGAACTGTCAAGAAAGACGAATTAAAAAGATCAAAAAGACGTTTTTCCTATTACATTTGCTACACCACTGCGGAATGCTTAAAAAAGTAAAACTTTAAACAATACTTTTTTAAATAATCAATTGGAATTAAAATAAATAATTATACACAAATGCGAGACTTTTAAATTTGCTATGTTAAGGAGAACACATTAACGAAATGTTATTTAAGCCCTTATAAAGGCCTTTATCTTCATGTTATCTACAATGAACTTCACACAAACTAAACCTAATCGTTTTTATATTTTACACTAAGCAAGTAAGGCGACACCACGACTTTAAATAGACTACACCTAATGCTCTATTTGCTGTCCTATGAAAATAAATAATACGGATTAATGTTCAATTTAAAATAAAACAAAAGATTACGGCGTCTGGTACCGAGACGCGTTCGTTTACCATTAGGCTATAACCATTACATGTACACAGCAGCATATTCAAAATAAAATGTCTATTAATATATTATTCAAGAACAATTTTAAATAGCATGCACTATAAAGAGAGAGAGAGAACGCATTGTAGCAATATAAATGTAGTCATTTAAACACTGAAAATATCATCATGTGAAACAATAGGCTAGCCTACTGCAACACCAAAAGAAAAAACAAATTAACAGATCAACGAAAAACTTTATCAAACTACACGCATCTCTTCAGTGAAAATTGAAAAACAAACTAACGAATCTTTTCGACAAATTGTAGGCTAATCGAGATCATGAAAATGGAAACTTAAAATTACCAAGTGATGCAGCCTAAATATTCTATTAACAGAAATATGAAATTACAGGATTGCTGATAGAAAAATAAATAATAACAGACAAACAGACGTAGTCTTTGTCTAACAAGAAGAGCAGGAAAATCCAGTATATAGGCTATATCACGAATAAACCTGTATCTTCTCCCTCCAACGTGTAGGTGTGTTTCCACCAGACGATTTGGTTGTGTATAAAAGCGGAGGATTAATTTGTCGTCAATAAACTGAAAGCAGTGACGACTCGGGCCGTGATTGGACGAGCTCCTCTCAAACCCTCCCTTTATAATTTCACAGGAGTGAGTTCGGAGTCTTCAACAAATCAACAGCGCTTGAACACACACTTAAGAGCACCCTGCACTTTCCAACCTCTATTGCAAACAGAGAAAAGACACCGCAAGTGGATTCAAGAGGTTTGCTGAACTACTGATCCATGCGTATGGACTTTTAATTGCTGAATTAGACCAAGGGGTTTGACTTTTTTTTGGTCGCAACTGAAAACAGAAGCTGATGATTTAACAGGCAGACTTTGTGCATGTGCTCCACGCACAAATAAAAAAAAGGTATTTTCTTTATTTCAAAATCCCGTTTTTCCCCTCTAAATAGTCTACTTCTTCTCTAAAATTGGCTCCTGTACAAACAGCCGCGTTGGATCCCTCGGGTTACTGCGAGACTCCGGTGTACAACCCGGATCTCTGTCCAAATATGATCGCCGCCCAGGCCAAGCTGGTGTATCATCTCAATAAATACTACAACGAGAAATGCCAGTCTCGGAAAGCGGCCATCTCCAAGACCATCCGGGAGGTGTGCAAGGTGGTCTCGGATGTCCTGAAGGAGGTGGAGGTCCAGGAGCCCCGCTTTATCAGCTCCTTAAACGAAATGGATAACCGTTTCGAGGGGCTCGAGGTCATCTCCCCTACTGAATTCGAGGTGGTCCTCTACCTGAACCAGATGGGGGTTTTCAACTTCGTGGACGACGGCTCTCTGCCGGGCTGCGCCGTGCTCAAGCTAAGCGACGGGCGGAAGAGAAGCATGTCACTCTGGGTCGAGTTCATCACGGCTTCGGGATACCTGTCCGCGCGCAAGATCCGCTCCAGGTTCCAGACCCTCGTGGCGCAGGCGGTGGATAAGTGCAGCTATAGGGACGTGGTTAAAATGGTCGCGGACACCAGCGAGGTGAAATTACGCATCAGAGACAGATATGTGGTTCAGATCACCCCCGCGTTCAAGTGCACCGGCATCTGGCCGCGAAGCGCTGCCCACTGGCCGCTGCCGCACATCCCGTGGCCTGGCCCGAACAGGGTGGCAGAAGTCAAAGCCGAGGGGTTCAATCTCTTATCGAAGGAGTGTTACTCGTTGAACGGGAAGCAGAGCTCGGCGGAGAGTGATGCCTGGGTGTTGCAGTTCGCCGAAGCGGAGAACCGACTGCTCCTGGGAGGGTGCAGGAAGAAATGCCTGTCGCTGCTCAAGACGCTGCGCGACCGGCACCTTGAGCTACCCGGGCAGCCTCTCAACAACTACCACATGAAAACTCTTGTGTCTTACGAGTGCGAGAAACACCCGCGCGAGTCGGACTGGGACGAGAACTGCCTCGGGGATCGACTGAACGGGATTTTATTGCAGCTCATTTCGTGTTTGCAGTGCAGGAGATGCCCCCATTATTTTCTGCCAAACCTAGACCTTTTCCAAGGGAAGCCACATTCAGGGCTTGAAAACGCTGCCAAACAGACTTGGCGACTGGCTAGAGAAATTCTAACCAACCCTAAAAGCCTGGAGAAACTTTGAGGTAAAAATAAAAATAAACGGCATGTTTATGAATAGAAGGCCTGACTGATCAAAGTTCTGAGGCCTAGACGCTAATCAGGAACTCTTCCACAAAATGGTCACTGTTGTTTTTGTTGTAAAAAAAATACTTTAGAGAGCTCCGTTTAAAAACACTTCACATGGCACTAATATGTCATAAGGAGGGAGCAAATTGTATCAACAATCAAAATGAATATAGTCACCTGTCAGTATTACTGTTTCTTTCTTTTCTTTTTACGAACCCTGCCCAACAACCTATTTTACCTAAACGCGTTCGAAACAAAGCTGTAGCCTACGTGACAGATACCCTGTACATTTTATACTGTAAATAGACACATTTGTAGATTGTGAATCCGGTGGTCTGCAGTTGTGATTGTTGTTCTGTGACACGTAAATAGAAGTATAATTTCACATGTTTTAACATTCGCCTGGATTATTTCTGAAGAGAGAAAGAAGAAAAACATGCATCCACAATTTAATCTATTGTCAATGGCAAATTTCTAAAGTTTACATTTTGATGGTACTATTTCTTAAACATTCCATTCGCATACTTGAATTCTTATTTAAAGTATATTCGACCATTTTTGTTTGTACCTTGCTTACATGATAAAAGGCTGAAATTGAGAATATATATATATATGAAAAAAATATACCTGAAAATAATGCACTTGAAATACACTGGAATATAACATTTTGTGATTTGATTTTTTTTATATCTGTCTCTGAGTTTATTTAAAGATTTAATAAAAGCAAATTAATATTTGTGTCCAAATAATGATTCATGCTACATAAATATTGCAGTGTAATATAGGCACGATTTTTGGGGGGATTTTTAAGCCTCTTCGGCGTGAAAATTAGGCTACACGATGTAGCCTGATTTTTACAAAATAAAAAAAGCAGAATACACAAAACAGGAAAATATGAAAGATTCATCAATGTGACCAGTGGCTGTTGAGAGAAGGACACAGATGAACTGAAATATGGATTGCACAGACAAAAATGTGTGGCTTAACGATTTAATTCTCTCATGACAGTTCTGCACATCTGAATTGCACCCCTTCATTTAGATATGTTCAAATTGTTTTTATTTTTCTACCTAGAATCTGTTAGATTATATTTCCTTTAGCCTACTCAATGTTATTGCGTGTTATTCAAAACTAAAGATTGACGATTCGCGCAAATATGAGTTTGTAACGCATACGTTTTGGTTAATTTTACTTAGGCTGCTGTAGCCTACATGAACTATCACTTTAACTCACATTTTACCATGCACGTCTAGGGAAAACACACAAAAAAGGGACATTCAAGGCATGGGCCTCGATTCAGAAAGACATATTTTAACGTTATTAAATTGACGGTTTTTATAAAGTACTAAAATAATTAAAAACTTTATTTTATTTTATTGTGTATCATGTCATTATGATTGCAATTCTGCTTGGTATTTGTGCACACTGTTACAAACACGCAATAGAAATTCAACCTACTTTGCCATCAATGCGCCTGAAGGCTGGGTCATCTTCGTCCACTTCAAAATAGATTTCCGTGGTTGTGATAGAGAGAGTCCCACGGGCTTCAGTGACCGGGGCAATAAGCTGGGCCGGGGTGCTCAAGACAACAGGGCCTAAAAGAAGGAAATATATGTTTTATTTTTCACTGGGGAAATTAGCAATTTACCAGGATATGTATCGCCAGTCAGACATCAACAAGCGATTCACAGGCCTAATGCAAGTTAGTAGCCTAACTGATAGTTATGGCTGCACAACCATACACGTATTCTAAACAATTTGCGTCACCTCTTCAGAACGAGTTTGCAATATTTTTCCCATTCCTGCCTTTTCGGGTTTGTAGACTTTGACGAGATCTATCGATCTTCATCATGCATGTCGTGCGAAATAAACAAATGGTAGGGCCTAGGCTATTCAAAATAATCTCGATATACATCAAAAAATAAGTGTTTTAGTAATAGCCTAATTACAAGATAAATATGGTGCAGAGTTTTACACAAACTACGCATGAAAATTTAAATGAAAAAGGAAAATATCCTAAATATGAATTGTTGAAGAGAATCGTTTCAGCAATTTACACGATTGGACTTCCAAATTGAGGCGTCGTTCATATGGCATTATATCAAGAAAAAAAGCGAATATTTGAATAGGTGAGCGTTCTTATGAAACCCAACAGCAATTTCACAGTCACATTGCTTCGTTATTTTGCGACAAAACAAATCCAAGTGAGTGATACGCATTTGCGCGCTTCCTAATCAAATCAGTCGTTGTGATTTCATTTTGATTATATGAAACCTGTAAAATTGACCTTACAAAGAATTTATTAAAATATTTACAGATGTTGTGACCTCCGGTCAGATGACTATGATCTAATCCCAAGTGTGTGTGTGTGTGTGCGCTCTTTATAATTTTCGCTTTGACCAGTCCTCTGTCTTTTATTAGGCTAGTTGTGGCAGCCCACGGGTCTGTCCTGGATGTGAGGAGAGGCTCTTGAAATTGGGATATTTATCGATCCTCTGAACTCCAAAGAGCCACTTTAACGTCTCATCAATCTTAATCTGCTCTCCTCGGCCAATTATGCTCGATACTGTTGCAAGATTACAAGTGGATTTGGGTTTCAATTCCCAGAGCTCTCCTTCACTGCTCTCCCTGACCGCTCGTAGAAACCCAAGCCACTCTGCCTGCTTTACCAGCTAGAACATTCGCCATTTCACTTCCCAAATGTTACAATTTGAAATGAATGAAAACGATTATGATTATACAGCACAACCGGACTATAAAGCAAAAGTAAATATTGACTAAAAATAAATAAGCGAAAAGTCTTCTGTATGGTTTAGCTACAACAGCTTACAACACGAACATTTTACCTGAATGAAAAAATAAATACTGCTTTTTGGGTAGGTTTTTAGTGCCAATTAATATCTGGTTGAAAGCACAAGTCCAACTCAACATCTATTAATACCAACTCGAAAACGAGAAAGAAAATAGAAAAAAGCATTAAATCTATTTTTAGATAAATTATGTTGAACGAATAATTAATTTTTTTCTTTGTGATTGCAAATTATTTGAAAAGCTAATATCGGTTCACCTGTGTCCATTTAATCCTAATCAAGTCCCTCTAACACGTTTAATAGAAAAAGAGGCTATACTGGGGACACTTGTGAATCCAAACACAATACAGCATTAATCCAATGCGCAGAGGGGATTAGATCTAAAGCCTCGGGACCTTTAAAAAAATGGGGATGAAGCAAAAACTTTCGTATATTACAGAATCAGAGCGATCTCATCTGCCGCTTGGACTGGACCGTTTCTCGATTATTGAAAATCCATATGAACAACATTTAGGCCCATGTTTTGTATAAAAGCCAATTGTATAGCACTATGATATAGGTCTGCCTACTATACTATACTATACTATACTATACTATACTAGGCCTACACTATGCACCAAAATAATAATAATTAGCCTATTATTAATAATAATAATAATAATAATAATAATAATAATAGCTAATATCTGTTAAACCCTTTGTAATTTTGTGTGTAGTGATTTAGTGTTGATTTAAGAGTCCTAGTGAGGATTATCAGATTATCATGTTGGAATGAAACAGGTGCAGTTGAACTCAGCAAATCTGAGCTGCATGAGGCCGGGCCGCGCGCGCTGTGTCCTGACGTCAGCTGCTAAACAGGCTGCCTCGCGCTATCGACTGTGATGTCACTGTGGCGAGACAAAGGCTTGCTGGGATGACATGATTGTTTTCTCTATCTTTCTGTCACTACAGGAGCCTATTATGAATATAAAAACTAGAACAAATATTTGTTTGATCAGAGTTCAACGTAGATATTAAACATTAACTGATACAGAACATGAGATCTATATCGGTCTTTAACAAACAAACAAACAAACAAACAAAATCTTTAAAAAAATCTTTAAAAAAAATCTTCTACATAGGCTGTCTTGTAAAATGTATGAATCACTATATAATCTAATTGTAATAAAATATATTTTAATTATTTAAAAAAAGTTTCATCCATTTATTTAACATGTACAATTTGGTGTGAAAGGCAATGTGAATGTATGTGAAAGAAAAAAAAACCAAATCAGTACCATATTCTCTAACATCACACCTATTCAGCCTATGATTAGTTGTGGGTGTAAATACAGTCATGACAGCTCCTGTACTCTGATTGGCTGCAGGCAAACTGAGCCCCTCCCATTGGCTGTGAGAAGGCTGTTGTTGATTGGCCTGTTGTTTACACTGATCTCATTAGCCCTAGCAATAGCCTACTGTAGGCCTACACAAAATAGAAAGAGCGCGCGCTCGCACACACACACACGCACGCACGCACGCACGCACGCACGCACGCACGCACGCACACACACACACACACACACACACACACACACACACACACACACACACACACACACACACACACACACACACACACACACACACACAGAGATAGCACAGCTCCCCTTGTGGTGAAGATACACAATTCAGATAAAAAAACTAAAACAAAACACCCAATAGACAACATGCATAAATATACGTTTTTTTAAACTAAATGTTGAGCAGATAATATTAGTAGGCTATCACTGAAAAGAGGGCACATCATAAACCCAGTGTCATGAGTCATAACAATACAACAAATAAGAGCATTTCTATTGATGAAAAGCCTACTTGAAGTTGAAAAATATTTTGTTTATTCAGATTTTTTTCATACATTAAAAGTTGCCTTTAAAATAAGCAGTACTGAAAAGTACTGCAGCATCTATTTCTTTAAGTGCTGGAAATACACATTCAGTGCATTTGATGCTTTATATTAGTTATTATGATGGTGCTTATTTAAAATATCACGAATTTATATGCTGTGCCAGGATCTATGATTGATAGCATTCCAGTAAAATTACTTTGAACATAGTTGGAAGAAAAAGAACAGCAGCAACACACCAGTCTGCATTCCTCTAAAGCGAATACTGACATCAGTGGGAAAATATTAGAGGTAATTGAGGCAATCCTAATCTGGATATAATAAATGTAATCTTACAGGGTAAAAAATACAATATAATGCCTACAGAACTGCTCAGACAGTGTGAATGAGTTTTGACAGGTTGTGTGCTGGGAGCTTTAAAACACAAAATCAGCTATGCATAGAGGACTGAGCATTACATAGAACACTTCAGATAAGAACATAAATAATACAAAAATAGATAAATTAGAGCATTGGCTTATTTCTACAGACGCATAAATATCTCACCGCTCATTTTTAACCTTCATTGACTAATGAAGGTCTGCGGAGCGAGTCTAGGCATTGATTATTCTGGGTATTATTAATAACATGTCCGTTGCACATTCAGAATACATATATCACATCTAACATCTTCCGACATAGAGCTGATAAAAATTGACTATGTTAGCATAGTACAACTAACACTGAGAGGACAACCAGTCAGTAGTAATTCTGTTATCATATTGCAGCATAATGGAAATTTAAGTGTTTTTTTTTATTAAATGATTCCGCTTTTAAAAAAGTGATGAGACCATTTTAGTTATGAAGGAAAAATCATCAGATTCATGATCTTTCAAAGATTATTCATAACACTTGATTTGATAACTGCCATTAACAGCAGTTGAAATTTTTGGAAAGGTATTCAGGTTGTAGCTATAAATAATTAACTCATCTATATTGATCTTGATTAACTCCTGATTGTTAGTTAGAATCATATTTGATTTAATTCTAAAAGTAGTAAAAGTTTGTTAATGGTATTATTGGTTTTTGAAGGGTTAATCTCTCTTCAAATAGTCAAACCTGCCTCTGGAAATAAAAACCCGGGGACCGAGACTTGCTGTGAGAAGAAAAGAAAAAAAAAGAAAGAAGGGAAAGACATTTTTAAAATAATGTTATACTATAGTCTTTAAACATAAATAAATAAAAATTCAGCATAAAAAAGTAACACTGTCCAGAGCAAATCTTAACCCTACACACTGCCAGAAAAACATAAACACAGTCCTAAAGCAAAGTAACCACACTAACTCCACTGGTCTGCATCTAGATTGACAAGTAAGGTATATTTATATATCTGTTCTGTTTTGAATTCTGTCATTCCGCTAAAATGCCACGCTTAAGCTATGTATAAATAAATGCATGCTACCAAATGTGGAATTAATTCAGACATAGATGAAGTGCTCACAGCAGGACCTCTCTGTACAGGTAGGCTTAACCTACAGGTACGTAGTCTCATTAATATAACAAATAGTGTTTAAAATGCTTTTTATTATTATTTAATGATTAATCCAAACCCATGTGACACATAGAACCTTTAATTGAAGGACTGAAGGAAAGTGCCATGTCGAGGAGCTGAAGTATGACTTAAAAATACATACTCTTCCATACAGATTGCACTCTGTATTATGTAGACCCACTCACCTGCCAAGTTGTCCACTTCTTTCTCCTGTAGTAGACTGGCAGCGTCATCGTCCGCCTCGAGCATCAGCTCTGTCTCGGGGCTCTGGCTGACCACCGTCTGGCCTCGGAAGCCCTTCCTCCCTCTCAGTGCCTCGTCTTCCTCGGGGTCTGCTAGGAGACAATAGCAGACGATATCTGTACTTAAGCACATTTGAGAATCACAATACCTAAAAATTATACATTTACTGTCTATATATGTTGATAATAGGTGTGTTTAAAAAAAAAAATATTGTGGGCATTCTCGGCAAGCTTCTTGTGGCTCTTAATGAATCTTAGAGATATTTGAGAGCACAGAAAATCAATAAGCCACAATGGATAAATAGATTATGGTTGCCAAGCAATGTAGCGACTTGGTGCATTATTTTTAACGCATTATATTTGGGACGTCTTGAAGTTTCATAATAATAATAATAACACTGCAGATTTCACTATAGGAACACAATATATCTGGCATAAGTATCTGCAATGATGCCAAATTGTGTAACACTTTTTAGTTCAAAAACCTGACTGGAAACACAGGTAAACCTTCACGTTTCAATCTATTGTTTTATAGACAGTTTAAAGTCACCATAAAAGCAAACTTGACTATTCTTATTTTTCATGTAATTTTGCAGTATTTATTAAAAATGATTTATCCATGCACATCTTTTTTTTAGTCATGCGCCCTCGTAATCTTTAATCAAAATAACTTCCCCTCCCCTTCTCTTCTCTGATGATGTGTCTACTTGTGCGAGGGGCGGGACAACCTGTTACTCACATGAGATCGACCAATAGCAAACCACATCACAATGATCCATCGATCCAATCAATCACCAATGGACAAATTCAAGTCTCGCCCTACATTTTTTTTCTTGTTTGAGAATCCATTGTATTCAAATATGCATCAGAATAGTGATAAAAAAAGACAACTGCAACTTCCATTTCATGACTTTAAAGCCCCGTTATACTCAAGGCGAAGTTCTTTTTCGTTCTTTGCTTGGGGGCAAAAAGTAGTGTGTTCTTCAGTGTGTTCATGTTTTTACTCGTAGATGTTCGACCTCAACGGACTGAACAGAAGAAATTAACGATATGATTTCGGCAGCAGCTATTTACACTAAGTGCAAATAGCGCTAGATTCTATTTACATAATGTAAAAATAGCAGTATTTTCTTTGCAATAATTGTAAATAGTAGTTAGATGCTATTAACACTTTAAAATAGTGACAGATACTAATTGCACCTTAGTATTGTTTTACATTACAGTGCATATGCAGTGTAAATTATTATATTTATTAAAATTATGAAATAGATGCCGCCTTATTGAGACAATAGACCCTGCCCTACACCTACCTCTAGCCCTAAACACTTTGTTATTAAACACTTTAGACACTTTATTTCCACTTTTCGAATATTTTCTTAATTTGTATTGAAAATAAATGCCTTTATGATCTGACATGTGATGGGAAAAGGGAGTAGAGTGAGTTCGGCAAAAGCTGGATTCGAACACGGGGGGGTTTGCGTCAAAACTTTCCACCACGCGCCTTACCACTACACTATTTCTACTGTTGATAACAGTGTCTTTGTTCTTCTTGAATTTCAGACGTCAGAGGGCAGAGTTAGTGTAAAAAGCCTGTGCCTAAGATTTCCACATCAATAAAGGCGGAACCTCAGGCCACGCTATTACATAATCGCCACAAACCAATGGTAGTATGAAGGTGTTTAACAGCTGGAGCGAACTATTTCGGAAAGTTCACTTTGGAAAGCCATTTCGAACTCCTAAAATGAACTTAGTTTTGGCCTGAATTGTTCAAATTGACGTCATACCAGTTGTTCTTCAATTTCACTTGTAGTATATCGAAACCTTAAAGGGTAACTAAACCCTGGTCAGAGCCTGACTCCACCCACTGGGAATATTTGAAAAATGCTGGAAAAGTGGGCAGAGCCCAGCGGAGGGGGGCGTGTACCTAAGACGCATCTCTTTGTATGGAACCTGCCTACGTCACCAACCACCCCTTACGTCACGTACCACCCAAACATCCAATAGGAAAATTCAACTGCAGTAGCCACCGTTCAACCTGAAGAGGGCAGCACTCAGACGTTTTTACACCATATATTGTAGAATTAAAACACTTTATACACAAATGTCAAAAAAGTTACTCGAATCAATGAACAGTACTAATAAAGCCCCATTCTTACAGATCATTAACTAAAAAAAGTTGGTTTAGGGTTTAGTTACCCTTTAAGACACTTTAATTCTCCCTTAAAGAGAATCACGATAAATTATTTTGACCGTTATACACTTCAACGCCCATTAGGCATAATGCAATCTGCTCTTTATATCCGGACAAGAACGAGATTGAACAGACAGTCCAATTAAGCGACTGCAGACACCACCAAAGCTCATCACACCTTATCAAAAAGAAAAATGATGCAAAAAGTGTGTAGCCGCTTTTGTATCGACCAAAATAAGTTTCATTCATCAGCTTTAATTATTGAAGAAAAGAAAGAAAAATAGCAGTCAGGCCTGACACACATCACTGCACACTGGATTTTTCTTGTATAAGGTCAGTTTGCCTGAGACTCTAGAACAGAGAGATTCTGTGGGGGAAAAAAGGTAATAAGAAACGCTTATCAGAAATAGAAAGTGGCTGACACTCTTCTGACATGTTTCTTTTCAGTGCAGTGTTTAAAATTTTCCCTACACTCCCGTGGGGTTCATGTACCTTGTCTCAAAGCGGTCACGTTTGAATGTTGTCAACACCACTACACAGATGAAGAAAGAAAAAGAGAAGGAGAGAGAGGAAAAAAATAACACAGCAGGCTTCCTGCTCAGTCTCGTATCTCAAGAGCTTTCATCAGAGCCAAGGAAGAAGTGGGACCGCTTTTCGGAAATAGGGAGCGTGTAACATTTAGAGGCACAGAGCCAGCGAGCGGTCATGGATCAAAGCAGACGGAGGGAAACTTAAGACCGTAATTCTGTAAACCGTCATTACGCCTGCATTAAAGCAGGGAGAGCTGATGGGGCTGAGCTTCAGTCTTGACTGGCAAGATAAAGCTTAGGACCTCTGTGAAACGTAGACAAAATAACCCAGGCGGGTTTTGACAAGAAAATTATCCTGGGCAAATGGAGAGTAAAATTTGGGAGTGAAAAAAAAAAGTATTTAGCTTTAGGATGTTTTACACAAGAAGGCCACAAAAAGGAAAGCAAACAAAATCTATACGGTACATAAAGACCTGGTCAACGGATTTTGTCATTTGCTGATATCTTGTAGAAGTTTCTAGTTCTGGTAGCCCCATTTGCGCTAATATATCATTGCATGTTGACACTGAATCAGTTTTATGTCACTAATAATGAACATTCTGGTGGGAAAAATGTTGAATATTAATTATACCACTGCGTAACGCATCACATTAAAGATTGACGTTCAACGATTGCTCTTTATTGTCGTCTATCTATGCCAGCAGCACAAACATTATATAAGGGTTTACAATTAATTGCCATTCACGCAAAACTCAATCTCCACAGATAATTCAAATTTCTCCTCCATCTTGCAGATACCTGACTACAGTAGCTGACAAAATAAAAATCATAATTTATTCAAAATTCAAATTGTTCAAAAACAATATTGGACCCCATTGACTTTCGTTGTATGGGAAAAAAAAAAACAGTTGAAACATTCTTCAAAATCTTTTCTGCGGTCAGCAAGAAAGTCATACAGGTTGTTCAGGTTGTGGGTGACAGAATTATAATTTTTGGAAGAACAATTTCTTTCATCTTTTGTTTCCCATTTACATTGAACCTTATCCAACTTTTTGTGCACTCTACATATGTAACATCTCATACAACAACTGTGGTTCTCTAAATAACATAAACATATGTAGAACACAATAATGTTGGGTAAAATGATTTCTCTCTAAAATCCGCCATATTGGACTTTTTTTTTCTCCACCGAACACTATAGTGTATTCTGTCTGAAGAATACGTGCAGTGCTGCCACAAAAAGTCAATTTACCTTTGGAACTATGGGAAGCTTTAAGAAGCTACTGTATAATTATGTTCCTACCTTTTGGTCGGGAGTGCCATGAATGCTGCTTACGAAAGCAGCTCACTAGGTTCTGGAATACAGTGATGCATGTTGCTATTTTGAGCAATGACACCGGTACAGAAGCTTCCTGTTTTTTCTCTTGAATGGCAAGCCTTTGATAGAAAGCCTGCATGGTCACATATAAGAGCTCTCTAGTAACATAGACGATCATTTGTCAGTCTTAGGAATGAGACTTGATGGGAACTCGAGATCGCTACAACTCAGACCTCCCTAGTGACTCAAAAGAACCCCCCGCTTGTATTGTCAACCACCTCGTTTATCGGCACCCCTAAAGCCCGCTCACTGGACTCCTGTGAGCCATCACGGCCAACAGTGAGGCTATTCAAGCCCAGCACGGCTTACCCGCTCTGCCATCAGAGGGTTTATGTTACCCAGGGCACAAATTTGGCATGACGCAGCAGGGTTGAGAAAGACCAGGTGATGGCTGGCCTGCCAGTCGTTGTGGGACTTGAATGATGTTCTTCGCTAAAAGCTTGGATCTGATCCATACAGCTGAGGGTCGGGGAATTGTCATTGACTGACTGACATATGTGTAGAATAACAAATAAATCAAAATGCGCTGAAGTAGATGTAGCTCTGAACTTATATCCAATGACTAGCATGATATGATGAAAACCAAACATTTGAAGTGGGCTCGAAATAGATCCTTCATTGGCGAAAAACTGTTACTTGATAAACGCCAAGGAGAAGTGAGTAGCTTGGGCTTTTGAAGGCTTCGGAAAAGGAATGAAAAAAGACTCTATTTTGCAATTCAATTCTGTCATTCCATCACTACGGGACTTCTTCAACACCCTGATTCCTTTACTTGATTCTTTTCTTTCAAAAGTCACATCAAAGGAAAACACTTGCGCATAGCTTGTGGCAAAAGGAATTTTACAGTTTGTGAGAGAAGCTCTCAAGGTGGAAATATTTAAGTGCTTGATAGTTTTACAGTTCAATTTTTTCAGCCCAACTAAACGGCTTCAAATAGGCCTTTATTTGTTGCTCAGACAATGTTTTATGTATGGCTGGAGCTGTGAGGTATTGGCTTTGCACTTTTATTGCCCCACAAAGAAGGATCCCAAAAGTTTGAGAAAAAATATATACATACACCTATATTTCCATTCTAGGAATGACAGATAATATGCATTGTGTATTTTGTAAAAATACACAATGTACGATCACGGAAAATGGGTTTGTGTGACATGCAGATGTATGTCTCTGCAGTTGAATGATATATAATAACTCAAACAAAATGTTGCACATTTGCCATAAGTGCATTCACGCACAAACAATGTGGCAAAGTGGGCTTGCAGCGCTCGTCGATCAAACGCAAGGAATTCTGCAGTCAGCTCTGGAAAAAGAAACCCAACTTCGTAAAGTGAAACAGGAGACCCATGCAAAGTTTTTGTTATAGTTTTACTCATATGAGAAGCATTTCGTATCACACATACAGATATGGCTGATAAGGAGGCCCACATGTAATCTGTGTGCACAGAATTTAGAACGCCTGTAGATTTAAATATTTGGGCTAATTTGATTAGGCTTTCACATGCTAATTAAAGGAAAATGACAGGTTCAACAACATAAGCTCAATCGACAGTGGCATATTTGTGGTATAACATCGGTTAACACACACACAAAAAAAAAATCAATTCTTCCTTTGTTTTTGTTTTTCTCTTTAAAATTCATGCTATCTGCAGAGTTTTTAAATTCAAGACTTAATTATCACAGTAGGTCGTATCGTGATTCCTGTTTTCCTGTCTTCAATTTTAAAACCTTTTTTCTTTTGCACCATTTATTATATTTAAGAGTTTTTATGACCTTAAATTTGATAAGACTGAATTTAAGGCTTTTTAAGGACCTGCAGGGATCCTAAAAAATAGATGTTCTATATTATTATAGTATTAAATATTATTATTATTGTATATAACTACATAAAAAAGGTTAAATCAAACCACACTAAAATCAAGTTAAAATGCATAAAACAGTGCAATATTTGAAACAGTGAATATTTTACCATTTACAAATTGGCCTCATTCACTTACATTCTACACTTCTCACTGTAACCTACAGTTTTGCATTTCATAATCAAAAGAGGCACAAGGCGATATTTATTTTTTGTGGTAATCAACATTAAGAGTTGTCGATTAAACTTGACTTGCGTTGAATCATCACACACCCTTACTTCCACCTTTCCTCTGGCTCTCTTTTACTCTTTATCTTATAACAAGCTATAAAGATCTCTGTCCAAAGCGGTTCAATGGGTCAGGCAGAGTTGCTCACCTGAAAATGAGACTGCAAGGACACCCCGAGGTAGAACAGGCTGTTAAAGAGCAGGATCAATATTAACCTGACTTCCATTTCATGCTTACCCAATTCCAATCAGCTAACAATATACTCAGCCGCTCGTGAATAAGGGGGAAGGTATCAAAGTCACTCACTATTGTATATATTACATGAAACACTCACTATTTTGTCAGCAAGTCTAATAGGCTAAACTGAGTTGTTTTAAAGCAAAGTTTCCCACAAACATATGCAAAGGTACCTGGGAATGAGGCACAGAGCAGTACAGTATATCAAATGCTTATACAACATGGTCAGCCGTTTGAGGTCCCATTAAATTCAGCCTGTTCTTCTATTTTCAGTGATTGAAGATCATATTACATCCACAGAAAATACATTAAATTACCATGAATCAAATATAATGATGTTGTTTCTAGGGTAGTTCGAATTTTTTTCGAATGAACCAGAGACATATCTCATGTCCACCCATGTCATTTCGCACAAGAGGAAATTTGAAATATTGCTACAACACAGCGTACGCTCTAACATAGACAAGCGCTATAAAAATATGTCATTGTGAATAAAAACAAGCCCCATATGCAGTGACTGCTGTCAACTGCCAGTGTTCTGACATTTGAGAGCAGTCATTTTTCAATCTCTTTGGTTTCTGGCAAAAATAATGGAAACATATATGCGCTCTTAACAGTTTATTCATTTAAATCACCTATGTTAACTCAACATACCTTAACCCCTGGTCACAAAAGCAGCTGTGAACCTCCACTACTGCCAGTTCAGAAAAACTCACCATCAGCGCATTTCATGCAATATAGATTTAGACAGACGTCAGTCACTGAGCACCGCAACTGAAACAGCAGCCGCCTTTTACAGTTCTTCCTGAACCAAAACAACGAGCTTATGCTGTGTTCACACCATACCGTAACTACTGTCATTTGGAAGAGATGGAAACCCGTGACGTTATACTGAGAGCGGTTCATGTCTCAAATTTATGCGTTTCAATGCCAACACGATCAATGAATCTGCAGCAGTCAAGTGGTACAGGTCAATGCTCTGTAAATGGTTTATGTTCATTATTATTATAATGTTATGTTCTTTGAGACATGAGGTAGTTTAATGCCGTCTCTCATCTCTTGACGCTTTGCAGACTCTGCTGTACACGTTCATGTGTTTTGAAGGAGGCGTGGCTTTGTAGATGCTCTGGAGGGAGGGTGGGATCTTATGCTTTCAAAGCTACTTGCTATTGCTAGCTTCTTCCGAAAATTGCCTACCCCACCTTTAAGGGATCTTATAAATATGAGTGCTGTTAGATGCAATGGACTAAATTAATATAATCAAATTCAGATTATTCAAATAAATAATATTTAATAAACTCATATTTATATAAAATAAAAGTGTAACTGTGCTGGTTTAAGAAAATTGTTATTCCTTTTGTATAAAACCCATCTAGATAAGCCTCTCTTTTCTCTCCCTCAGTCTCTCTCTATGGCATTGTGGGGGCAAGATCTGACTACAGGCAATCCCTTTCACATGACAATTGTATGCATTATTCCACTCATTAAAGACTGGGAGAAGCCTGGGGACCTCAAGAAGTCCACAATCACAGCGGCCCCAGACACTAGACCGTGGGTCCACAGAGACGCACTGACAACTTACAGAGGACAGGCAGAAAAGGGAGCCGGGCCAGAGGAATACTGCAGTGGTGTGAGCTTCTAAAGAACTGCATGAGATATGCTGTGTAATATGTTTGAAAGACAGTGTGAATTTAGATACGGTGGGGGAAAATGTCTGCTGTGACATGAGCAGGGGCCACCTGCAGGTCAAGGAACAGCTGGCATGTGTATGTACCAGTGTGCATGTGTGTGTTCTGGCTCTGACACACAGACCATCTGACATGGCCTCAAAACAGTTGGTCACAAAAGGCCAGACATGTAGATAGACACAATATTACTGCATAAGAAGTCACAGAACACACTTTAAAATGACATATGTACACCAAAATGGTTAATATGTGGCGTTTAGGGCAAAATCTAGATGTAATGTCCATAATATACAGTATAATTTTCATTACCTTAAAAAATGCAATCCATTAGCACCCCAGGTGTCCATTAGCAACATTGAAGCAAAACATGCTGTCAAATAACACTCCTATATGCCTCAACATATATGAGCTAATATCAAGGGTTCACTTGTGTATATTGTTTTAAATAAATGGGCCTATTTCACTTGCCTTTGCCCCTAGTAGGTTTCCCCAAGTGTAATGGAAATAGTTGCAGTAACTATTCTGAGCACAGGAGAGAAGTCGCCTCATTGTGCTTAAAAATCAATAGATCTGCCCTTGTTCGGTTAATAAACTCCCCCTCGTATCTTCAATTTGATGCCTGGAGGAGAAGCGCCTGCAGTGGTTAATAGTATTGAACCGTTTCTCTTTTAAAGCCTCTGTTGCGAGACACAGAACCAAATCGACAGCCATGTGGTGGGCAACGCTGCAAGATCAAACGGGTCAATGAGGTAAAATGTTTGAGTGCAAAAGGCAGAAACGGTAAAAAAAAAATATGGCGCACAAGTTTCCTCTCAACAATGTGTGCAGTTAGAATATAAAAACCTGCCATAAAACCCTCTTGCCATGTTCAATTGACAAGGCCCATAAATATACAACCTATAAAGCTGACAATGAACTATTTCTCAGCTCTGAGAATATTAGTTGTGTCCAAGAGTTGATTGGAGGTTTTCTAATTCGCATATGTGTATCCCATTTGGTGAACAATGATGTCATTGTATGAAATGAATGCAATTTGGGGATAATGAGCTAGACTGACAGAGTCCAGCAACATTTTTGATTGGCTGTTGGCAGAATTACTGACCGTAGTCCTCCAGTGATTTGCACGAAATGTCCAAGTGGGTGGAGCCAAAAGGGTTTCGGATAAATCTCCGCCTCCTCCGGAGGTCATCCTCCCAGTAATCCAGACGCCAGAAGTCATGCAGCTGACTGGAAAAGGGGAAAAGACAGGAACTCCTGTTAGGAATCAGAAGAAAACAAGTTGGACATCTAAAATTAACGCAATATATATATATATATATATATATATATATATATATACACACACATACAACATACAATATGTAAATAGAAACAGACATATATTGAACCCCTTTCCATCACATTTCAAAACAGCATGCTTTGGTAAAATTGGTAAACAATAAAGGCAAATTATTAACTACTAAATCATAATTATGAGATAACGTCATAATTATGACATACTAATTCATTGATGCACTTTTAAGATCAAAATTGACAAAAAGTTTGAATTATGATAAGTCAATAATTATGACAAAAGGGTGAAATTATGAAATAATAAGTCATGATTATGGGATAAAAAGTCGAAATTGAGTTCCAAATTATGTCAACATTTTGACTACTATATGTCATAATTTTGACTTTTTATTTTATAATTAGTATTTAGCAAAGCATGATTGTTTTTATGTTGCAGAAATGGGCTTCCACAACCCCCCCACCCGGCCACCCCATACGCACGCACACACACACACACACACACACACACACACACACACACACACACACACACACACACACACACACACACACACACACACACACACACACGAAAGCACTTAGATTTATATAGTAGTATAATATTCTACATACAATGCTATGGAGAATTGCCTTTTGGAGGGCACCCAAACCAAAGGGTTGCACATGAGGGAGAATCAAAACGATATCTGGTAAAATATAGCTAATTCATGAAGTTCATTAAAGCTCCAGTAACACAGACACGCTTTTTCACGAGAACCCCTCGGGCATAAAACAAGCAGCCGTGGCTATCCAGCACACAAATAAATAACAGCAAGTCCCATTAACAAATACGGTATCAAATTACAAGTATAAATGGCGCAGCTTGCCTCCTTTTTACTGTGTTTTTTAACAAGTCTTGTAAATCAGAGGTAGGACCCTCTATGCAGCCGGAGAGGGGTTTTAATGATGCTGGGGTCTCACCATAGCCACACCCCAGGCCAATAAAACAGAGACCCCCTCCCTCTGCATATGTGCAGCTGTGATTAAAATAACGTGCTGAAATATTCATTGAAATGATTCCCAGGGCCCTGGAGCAAGCTGCAGAAAATTGCGTTTTTATTCATTATTAATAACAGCGAATTAGAGGCCGTATAAAAGAAGAAATGAGAGGCCGAGAAAAAAGGGGAGCTCGGGGAATGAGAGGGAAACAGCTACAGCATGTGGTAACCATCTTTGTAAATGATTATTCCAACATTAGCAGGGACCTGGGCTAATTTTATTGCTTGCAGCTAATGCAAACCATTAAGGGCAGGGACCAGCATCAGGTTACTAAGTGCAGAACGTTTCGAGCGTCGGGCTGGAGATGTTTCAAAGGCTTTAAAACGGTGTGTGAGAGAAAGGGAAAGGAAAAAGCACAGAAGGGAAACGCAGGCTAGCACCGAATAATACTGCAGCTAATTTACTCCAAAGAGGATTTAGAGAGTGATGATTGGTGTAATTGGGGGATAGATGACAGCATGGTATGGGACAATCATCAAATTCCACATGTGGTTTATCTTCATTACCAGCTACTCATGGAGAAATACACCATACACTTTGAGCCATATACTAATTCCCATCATAAAATATAACTTGAGTCATTAGTCTATGTTCTATCTTACAAAAAGAGACTATCTGAAACAATATTGAAAAAAACAAAAAAATTGATTTGTGCAAAATTTGTAGATGAAATAGGATATAATAATATTTTCCACGCAATAGCTTTGTTTTTAAAATTCAAGTTGTCATTCATTGATAATCTTGTTATGTCTATGTCTAAGTGTCAAACTTTCATGTCATTGCGAAACCAACGCCATTGTTTCTGACGTCATAACAGTTTGAAAATGCGTATTGTGTAATGCAATGTAATGGAAGTAGCGACAGATCTTTATCAAAAAAGAAAAAAAGGATGAAGGGTTTCAATCGTTTGTTGATTGGGCTGAGGAAGATCTGAATGCCTCAAATGTCTGTTGTTTCATTGGAGGATCGAGTTATGACATTTTGATAAAAAATTACAAGGTCAAATAATAAAAAAATAAAAAGAATGAATCATCCACAATAATGTACATTTAGAAAATAAATGATGAATTTACGCTTCATGCCAACTTTAAGAACTGCAATAGAGGGGAAGATTTTCAGTAAATAACAATGCTACTTACAAAACTATCATGCAGTGCTTTCGGGATTTTTTTCTAAAGATTTTTTTTACTTTTCATCATTGCAGTCACTATAAACTGTCATTATGAAGATTGCATGGAGATTGTAAAAAAATGTGTTCCATTTTTTTTTTTAAAAGACATTTTTGGGTGAACTATCCCTTTAAGATTATTATTATTTCTTTTTTTTTTAATGCATCTACATGATTAAATCCCAATAAAAAAAGCTCTGGAATAGCAATAACCTTATTATTTGCCCACTAAAAATAAAAATAAAAACCAAGAAAATGATAAAAAGAGAAGCCTACATTTTCATTTTAACACCAGGCAGCCATTCCATTAAAAAAATAATCTTCAGATCCTACCGAGGTGTTTGCCCCAAGCTATGGATTGAATTGAATGGGCCTCTCTCCACTCTGCCATAATATTGGGGCAGTCTAAACAGATTAAAGTGTTACAGCAGGATCACATCACAAAAGCTGCTCCTTGTTGCGTGAATATTATATCTACAAATGTCAAGAAATCAGGAGGCTCAAGGGACTTAACCGTGCTCTGACAGCAACACGAGTGCTCGTTCTCAGTTTAACATCAATCAAGAACGTGTGTGTGTGTGTGTAGGAAACAAAGCCTGTTTGCATACATGAGCGGCATGCCAAAAGTTCATCACTCGCTTTGTATGAAAAGCAAAGCGCTGTGTCTGGGGCTTGTCTGTTGTCAGTCTTATACCTCGAGAGCCAGACAGAGATGTCAAGAGGCGTACAGGCCAGAGTCACGTAAATGACATTGTAAATGCAAGATTACAGCGTGAAAAAAAATGTAAATCCCACTGAGGCAACCAGGCGATTACCATTTAAGATTAGAACATCCAAAGCTGCTTGCGAGTAGGCAATGTTGAGCGCGGCCGCAGGAGAAATCCAAGCACGTACACTTTGAAGATTTCTGAGTTTCCCCTCCCTCAGCGTACATGATGATTTTGATTTGGTTTGACAGCAGTATGTCGGCTGTGTACAGCAATTCAGAGGAAAGGCCAAACATTTTCGTTTTCTTCTTAATAAGGGGATTAGACAAGCACTCGGTATTACAATGAACGATAAACCGAAGGGTGCTCGATGACACCGTTTACATTTCTTCACCCTCTCTTTCCCCTAAAGCATATGCTTTTACTTTGGTGGTGGTTTCCGCAGGATTGGACGGGGGTCCAGTGATACGTTAAACCCTGCGGTCAACATATAGAGCCGGATTTAGTCATTGCCAAAAGTGACATGACGTGAGTTTCCTCACCCAGGGTGGTCCAGCTCAAAAGAGGGGTCTTTCCACAGGGAGATTGTGGATGTATACTGTAAACTTTTAACAATTTATTTAAGCCCATTAAAACCGTTACAGCAGTCCTTTTCAAAAGCAACAGGTATAAGCAATATGACACAAGAAGGAATGCTGATTGCGTGTAATTTTACTGTTTGTAATTCACAAAAGAATTAAGGCCAGTGCACACAGAAAGCAATTTTGCCTTTTAGAATGGCAGACGCAGGGCAGTAAAAAAAATAAATAAAAACCATTATTAAATATAACCAAATATTTTAACTTGAGCGGCAAGTTTTTAGAATGCTGCGTTATGCGTGAGTTGCTGCAAAAGATGTGAGCAGAAAAGTCAAATATGTCTGTCTAGTGGAGAAAAACAGAAAAGCAAGCAACTTGTTTTGCGTCGCAGAACAACCCAACAAATTAGTTTTGTTCACTGATACAGAATAAATTGGACGAATGAACGATTCAGCAACTCACTAACAGATAGCTACTTGTTCATTCCTGGATGCATCAGTGTTTTAAACCAGTCCCTTTAAGACAAGTCATTTCACTCGGCGGCCATCTTTGAAGCGCCTCTCGGGTGTGCAAGTGCAGCTCATATCTCTTTGAATGGGGAAAAAACTAATTCTCCTAAACAGTTCGCCAAGCTTATGATTACATTTCATATTTGAAATTACCAATGAAAATCTGACAACAACGGTCTCATAAATTTTTGTTCTAAACGCTCAGAAAATTAAATTTTTCAGGCTGGATCAAGCTAATGAGCATGTGCAGTTGAAGCACGCGTCTAAATGTTTCTGTAGGAACCGGCGTTTATAACGGAAGCTGCAGTGAAGCGATGACTTTACCGGAAATTGGCTCTTATTTAGAAGACGGGACTTGTTCTGCCATATTGAGCATTGCACTACGCTCAAAACAATACGAGTGACGAGTCTTGTGTTATTCTATAGCCTTTGTTTTAAACTAAATCGTTGAGTGAATGATTCAAATACACTCACTCATGATAATCACTTGTCGCCATCTACTGACGTAACAATGTAACTCTCATTTAAAAAGTCACTGACAAATCCCCACCACTAATGCACAGACAGAGGGCACATACATTATTCCCACCTGGATTTATCTAGCATTTTTCCAAAATATGTTGGACTCTTTATGCACTCAACAGTCACAGATTTCCTTACATAGCAGAAGGGAAGACAAAATAACCTTATAAAATCCATACACTAGACAGTTGAGTACATGGTGCATAGTATAAGTACACAATATGTCATTTAGGACAAGTTCAGTAAAAAGTATCTTTGATGTTATATCAGCACTTGTTGTATAAATATCAATATTAGCTGTTAATGCTGTTGTCCAGGAGTCTTCATTGGAGAATAAAAACAGTAATAGGCTACTTAATTGTTTTAGAGTTTTTAAAGGAAACACTATATTCTTGCTGGTCTTCACATTAAAGAGTGTATCCTGATAGCCGTTTCAACTGAATGGCAATCACTCACTGGAATTAGCTTCCGACACGCTCGACTTTACCAATCGTGCGGCTCATGATGACAGCCATAAAGGATGGTGGAGGGCCGGCCCTCCTCGAAAGCGGCTCAAATTTATTAGTCACATCGCCCATCAATCACCCAAATGGATTTCCAACTGCATTTTAAAAGCTAATTTCCCTGCACTGATAACCAAAACTATCAGCCGACCAGCATGCCAGTCATTATTTACTACTGCTTTGGGTCTTATTTTTTTCTAAATGCATCACGAAAGACTGGTATAAAAATTGTGCGTATCCCCCTCTCTCAACCACACATTAAAAACACTCTCAGAGAGTGAGAACAAGATTTAGGGCTCTTGTGTCCATAGGGCATGTGTTGTTTGTGAAAGGCTGTAAAAAATTTGACAGCCATGATTCAGTATAAAATGGCAAAATGGGAAATAAAGGAAAGGATAACAATTTAATCTTAAAATACAATATATATAGCTATGTTCTTTCTCCTTTTTTTTTTTTTTTGGAAAGCCCAGCTGCAGATTTGATATATTGGGCTTTTACACTGGTATTGTGGGGGATTATGGGATGCTGGTTCATGAGATGGATTACCCTGTTACCGTGCAGCTCCGCAGGGCTTGAACGGTCAAAGCAAGCAGACCTTCATTGTACATCTCCAAAGATTCATTTAACTGGGAGGAATCAGGGGTGCAACTGTTTCTAGTAGACAGCTGTTTTGACCACCTCTGAGTCTCTTTGGTCTAATAGAGCCTGAGTCTTCGGAGTGGAGCCTTTTTGAATTAGGCATTGTTCTAAAAGACAAAAAATAAATAAATAAACGCATGAAATCCCAATCTCAATCTAAACCACATATAAAGGTGGTTTGAAATTGTTTCAAAACTGTCAAATAATATATTATTATTATTAGGCCTTTGGGACATGATTCATACACAATGTGCAGTAGTGTCTCTTTCCCCGTATGGTTGCATTTGCTATGTAGTAAATATTTGAATATATAGGTTAATGTACAAGTGGTTTTGGATACAGTATGCAATAATGCATGAAATACAGTAATGTCTCAGCCACTTATTTTGTGTACGGACATTTTCAGTTGCCCTCTCTTTCCACAATGACAGTTGCTCAGTTTAGTAGAAGAAAGTCTCTAGCCAAATTTACTGACTTTACATCACTATGGCAACCCACTGTCTGAACAACTGAATCTGATTTCATCACTTGACACTAAGAAAAGTAATAAAAACAGATATTATTAAAACAAATAAGACTTGTTGGCAGGCACTGTGGAAAGGCCTACAACATGTGTATCTATCTATCTATCTATCTATCTATCTATCTATCTATCTATCTTTTGTGTGTATAAATATAGTCCTTTTTTATACTGTATGGCTGTGTTTGTATATTTATTTCTGTAAAAACTAGCATAACACAAAAATAGAAAGAATAGAAAATAAATAAAGAAATAAAGAAATAAAAACAAAAGTATAGGGATCATAGGCGCCGATTTATGTTTTCCTCCGTGGGTGCTCATGGGCGCACGCCCTTTAAAAAAAAAGAAAAAAGAAAAAAAAGTAACGTTAGGCCTAGTCAAAAAATGTTTGCATTTCAGAACAGAACGAGAAGCGCAGCGCTGCGTCTATGACAACTCGAGGTAGCCTATCGCACACCGGACGCGCACTTTGTCAGTTTATGGCCAGCAATATTGTAATGTTATGTTTAAGGACATTATGGAATTAAGATAATGTCTGTAGGCTACTATGTTACGATTGTACTGTACAATTAAATGCAACCGGGGGGTCCGTTAACTGAATGAACTGAGAATATCACCTGAAAATCCGATAACATCAGCAATTTTCATTCAAGCAGCTGATTTCTGTAAATGAATGTAAAATAAATGTATATTGCAGCACAGGTTGAAGTCAGTACATTAACGACGATTTGAGACAAATAAATGTAAATGTAATATAAAACTATGTAAATCGCGCTCTGTGGCATGGCAGGATTTTGAACAAGGTTATATATAGCCGTAGCTGGGCGCCGCCGGTTTGTGTAAGTTACACTCATAGAGAATAATGTGTTAGAATTTTAAAAGACATGGCACTACGCGGCGCTGCGCTTCTCGTCTGGTGTGCGACCCCTTTTAGCAAATGGACAGCCGCCGACACGAACGCACACACCCATTTACTTGATAATAAAGCCGTTCAGGACCATAGCTCAGGACAGCGCCACTTCTCACAAATACAGACAGGATTGGAGATCAAAAGTTTAATGACACGCAACCGCGATCATAGGCGTTTTCATCCGAGAAACGCCGTGATTGGTGGATAGGATTTGGAGCAGGCGACTGACAGCGACATAACCAATCAGACAGACAGACGCTTCACATAGCACCAACTGCAATGTTTAATTTTAAATGAATGTAGCCTACTTGCAGTCTGGCACACACGTGGGTGCTCGGTATTTTCCGTGGGTACTCAAGCCCCGGAGCACCCACGGTATCGGCGCCTATGATAGGGATTGTCCAACATATAACAGAAAAATAGGGCTTTTAATCAAATACAAAAAACACAATTTATTTTTAAAGGGGTTCTATTATGCCCTCTTACTACTTAGTCTTGATTTTGTTTTTGGGGTGTACTAGATTATGCTTTTATGCTTGATTGTTCAAAAAACACATTATTTTTCACATATTTTACATTATTACAGCTCCTCTCTCCTCAGTCTGGCCCAAACGCGACCTTTCTTTGAAGCCCCTCCTTCCGAAATACGCTGTGATTGGGTAGTTGGCCCAGTGTGTTGTGATTGGCAACATGTTCTCCTTTAAATGAGTAAAATTGTGACTTCACAAAGCCCGGAAAAAACGCACTGTAGGACAAAAAATTGTAGGTTCGTTGTAGTTCTTGGAAAGTGGATTCTGTTAAATAAAATATCTCCCTTTTGAGTGGACTTTGAGCATAACCTTGCACATCTTTTTTATGCTCAAACAGCAACATCACAGATGAACTGAAGTTGAAAAAGTGCAAAAACATAATAGGACCCCTTTTAAATTACATTTAATAAAGTTAAGTTAAATTAAACATTTTTAATTACGATATGCCAAATATTTTAAATTAATCACATTTTATTGCAAAGATTAATATTTATTTGTTGAGAAAAGTCCCCAAATGCAGATTTTTGTGACAGATAAAACACTGATAGTGTCTTTATAAGTCACTATATGGTTTATTTTTATATTGCTGTATATATCATACAATCCACAGTAATCCATTTAGAGTTTGTCAGTTTGTCTGCATGTGCTGTTTTTAATTCATTGGTTTAAGGAGCCCATGCAGAATGATGCCTTTGGATGGGACACTAAATTAACATTAAATGAACATGTTTAATTGACAGCTCAAGAGAAAAATACAGTCTTAATCACGGTCACTGAGGCCATTGATGATTATCTGGAAATAACATCACTACAGATAGTCTCTTGTGGTGGCACATGAGAGAATGGCAGGCGAATTCAATAAGGCACCATTATGTTCTCATTAAATGCATCCATTGGGGACATAAATGGAACATAATTAGTAAAATAGCAGTAATCAGCGACTGGTTTCTATTTTGGGGGTCGCCTGGCTTTCCTCAGTGCCACACTGACTCTGTGACGTTACGGCTGCCATTCTTCATGTTCATGACACAAAACACACGCTCAACACTTTCAATGAAGCTAAGCCAAGACATGCCCTATTGATTCCCGTCGCATACGTCTGTTTAAAATTTAGCACTTCAAACTAATATAGCTTGATCTTTTGGGTTTGACAGCCACAATCCATTCCAAGATGGAGATTATTTAATATGCTTTTATGATATTTATAGTGAGACAGTATTCCTGATGGAATTGCACCTCAGATGGAAATTATTAACGCTTGAGGTAGCCTAACTGCAAAAGCCACAAAAAAGGATGCCTCATGCAATATTTAAAAAAAAACAGCTTTTGGTAAACAGATCTTCCCTGAATATATTCTCTAGCCTGAACTTTTCATCTTTGTCCTGGCTTTCATTTCTTCCAAACGGTGTATATCTAAATCAAAGCCAAATCATACATAAACACTTCAGAGTATCCACGCATTTATCAGGCATTTTTCAAGTCTCATCCTTTAAGTTAAACATTTAAATATGATGCAAGTTGCAGTCTTAAAAATAAAGGCTGTAAAACGGTGTTTTCACAACGATGCATTATTGGTTCCCTAAAGAACAGTTCTTAACCCTTTTTTTTTCATTGTTTGAAGAACATTTTAATCATTTAATGAACTGTTTTCCACTATAAAGAACCATTTATTTAGTAAAAAAGTTCCATGGATGTTAAAGTTTCTTCATGGAACCATAAATGCCACTAAAGAACATTTATTTTTTAGTGTACGTTTTTATTTCTGATTACATTTTCTTTATAATCTTTGAAATGTGACAAAATGTGATACATGTGATACTCCACAACCCAATCAATTTACAGGACAGAGTATTTTTCCAGTGAGGAAAAGCCTTCATTATGTAGCTGAATCAAACTAAAATACTTGAGCAGACACATAAAAAGCACTTTGGCTGAAGACTGGCAAGGCCTGCACTGCGGGTCACTGCTTTGGATGAAGACAGACGTGGCTGCCTGGGTGAGAGACAGAGTTCTAGTACAGGTCAGGCGTCCCTTCTCGCCCGTTTCGGCGAACCGTCCATCTCTCATCAAAGACAAAGCCAACGGAGTGGGAAAACTCTAGCAGTCGCGCTTTTTTCCGTTGAAATTGATGATCGTTCCAACGGCCCTCTTCCCAGAGATAATTAGCACAGGCTTTGAGGTTAAGCATGCCTAAGGGGAAGTGACTTTGTGTAGGTCAAAAACAATCGGAGGGGTTTGTGAGTGAAAGAATCATTGGGAAAGTTTCTAGCTTGCAAATGGTGGCCACAGGTCTTCAGCTTACCAAACTTTTTATAACAAAGAAAGCTTCAGTGGAAACTAGCATAGTGGACTTTATTTCAAGTTTTTTTTTGAGGCTATAGAAACAATAATGAAAGTAATTTGGGGAAAGGTGTGTTTAAGTGTTGTTTCAATAGTTTCTCCATCAGTCTTCAAATGTCATTTGAAAGGTCATTTGAATCACATTCACTGTTCTCTCCTGCTTTCCCTAATTAGCTTAAAGAAATACTGTAGAAAAATTCAGTCACACACCCTCTTAACCCAATGGAACACCAAAGGACAATTTTTGAAGATTAAGACAGACCATACATGGACTCCATACAGTGACTATTCATAGCAACCAAATATCTTAAGGTCTAAAATTAAAATGTTTGTTCTTTTGAACTTTCTATTCATCAAGGAATCCTGCATAAAATGTGTCACAGTTTCCACAAAAAATATTAAGCAGCACAACTGTTTTCAGAAGGATCATGTGACAATTTCTAAAGGATCATGCGAGTAATGGCATTTCAAATATAAAATGCCATTGGCATCTTTAAAATATAGGGTGGGTAAGATTTTTCAGTGTTTTTGAGTAGGGTACAATGGGGCTAAAGGCAAAATATATATGTTTGTATTGAACATCTATGGAGCAACAGATTTTGCGTGAAAATAAATCATAAAAGTGGTTTATCGTGTTTTCAAATCTTATAAATGTATGAGGTGAGGCAATTTCTAGAGCACATTTAAAAAAGCCACTGCTGACCAAAGTGCTGTACAATCACTTTAGACAATAAAACACATAAATACAAAAACACACAGGAACACACACAAATTCATAAAATTACACTGAACCAAAAGCCAGAGAGAGAAATAAATAAGTCTTTAGTGAGGATTACTTAACACGGTATTCTACTGGCAACCAATGAAGCGAAGCAAGAACGGGCAAGAACTCATTCTAGTCGGGGGGGATAAGGAGGACTTAACTACACCAAGGTACAGTGAGTTACAATAATCCAGCCTGGAGGAAATAAATGCATGAATCACTGTCTCCAAATCTTTTACTGTTAAAAGCGCTTTCAATTTCGCAATGGATCTGAGATGATAAAAGCCACTCTTCACCACTGAATTTATTTGTTTGTCGAATTCTAAGGCCGTTATCAAAAATCACTCCCAAATTTTTGGCATGAGCATGAGAATTCCCAGATAAAGGACCCAGATGGTTATTTATCTGTATAATAGAAGCTGGTGGTCCAAATACTGCATGGTCAATGGTATCAAAAGCTGCACTGAGGTCCAAAAGGAACAAAATTGCAGTTACCCGAATCCACAACCAACAAAAGATCATTCAACACCTTCAGAAAAGCTGACTCTGTACTGTGATGTTGTCTGAAACCAGACTGAAACTTATCTAATAGTTGTTCTTATGAGGTAGCAAGGTGGGCCTTTTACCACACACACAGGTAACATACTAGGGCTGGGTATTGACAAAATTTCACAATTCGATTCGATTCCGATTCACAAATTCGATTCAATTCAATATTGATTATTTTGGATATCAGGTAGGCTGCAATACATGGCAAATTCTCAGGGAAAACAAATCTCTAAACTAATGCTGTAAACTATGGGAGTCAGTTGTAGCCTACTAGGTAAAAAATAACTGATTTGTATACAAACACGTAAATTACACTTATTTATTTTTATAATAATAAAGTTATATGAAAAATAAACATATAAATGGTATAAATAAACATATAAATGGTGGCTGTCATAAAAACTGGCCAGATTTATTCAAACATGCATTAAATATTGAAGAACATTAAACATTATAATGAACATGTTATATGGTGCATATATTTAGCAAAATGCTCCTCTCTAGAGTTCATTTTTCTAGCTGACTAAATAGTTCATGGTCACTGGGTATGTTTTTTCTGAGGTAAATGTGACGTTATATGAGATTGTTTGCAAGCTGTTCTACTGACGTCTTTCCACGGTTGAAACACTGATTGAGTGATTCCATGTAACATGATACGGATTTTGATATGTTGTACACTATCTTTTAACACACTTTCAGATGCTCATTCATGTTTATTTTGCGCTGTAACTAGTATTATTAAGGCGGAAGAGAAGATCATGTGAGCGATCTCACGCCACAAATCGAGAAATCTATATTTTTTACCCAGCCCTATAAAATACTCACCAGCATGGGGCAAAAGGCACACATTATTTATACAAATACTTTAGCTAAAATAATGTTTTTAATAATGTCTATGTTAATACTTGTTCAAAACAATTAATTTAGCAAAGTTTGCACTATTTTCTGTTTATTTTGATAAATAAAATAATTCATTTTTGTTATATATATATTTATTTATCTGTCATTGAAATATGTTAATATAAAAATATGTTTTAAAATATTAAATGAAATCCCATAATTGAATATAGATTTACAGTAGTAACATTAAATCATATTTGATTACATTATAATGATTAATATGATATTTTTAAATATGATGGTTTCATTATAAATATGGTGATTATCTCTAAGGTGGACACCCAATTTGATGTATGATATTTACCATCAATCTAACCATGTCATTTCAACAAATGGAAATGTCAGCCAGATATATTTACTATCATGTTAATTATTGTGCCTTTCACCACGGCAGCAGGGGAGCCTTTTACCCTAAATACCATCATTTTACATATGAAAAACTGTTGCTTTAATTAGCTTGAAGAAAACTGAAAATCATTAAGAAGACCTTTGTCTCAAAATATATTCAATCATTTTAGCGACTCTCATTTGCTACTTAAATCATTTTTTTTTAAACACATTAATTATTAGATCAAAGTAGCACAGAATCAACTTTGTGCTGGTGTCCTCATAATAAAGGTAACCAAGTCACCTTTATTTATAGCGCTTTATACAATACATATTGTTTCAAAGAATCTTTACAGTGATAAAAAGGAAAATAATCAATAATGCAAATATGAGACAAATTTAAATTCTGATGAAAAATAAAATCATCCGGATTTGGAATGACATGAGGTTGAGTAAATAATGACAATCATTTTTGCCTCTTTATTCCCTGTAATTCATACATGCACATGGTGTGACTTGCAAACTCTGATCACAGTTGATATTTGATTTAGACCTAAGACCAAAAATCCCAATTTTGGGGGATCTAAACCCCATAAGAGCAGTATATATTTCCCTTCAATTGCTGCTATTAGATTTGATAACCTTTCAACCACTCCCAGTGAGACTACTTAACCAAGCCATATGTAACTGGAAGGCTCCATTCTATCACCAAGTTATTATCCAGTATGGGACTGCTGCCATCCATCAAACAAGAGACCACGCGCACCGTTATTCAAGGGAAATGGTGCCTCCCTCATTCTCCACCTCCAACAAATCAATACATGCCACTACTCTCCATCTCTTGACACTGTCTTTTTTCTTCAGCTCCCTCCTTACAGTCAACAGAAAAAAGTAAAAAAAAGTAATTATACAAGAGAAAGTGTTGACAGTCAATACACAAGTCAGGTTAAGTTAAGGTCTGAGGTGGTCCTGGTATGCTGGTCCTCCATCAGCTGTCCGCTATAGTGCTGACGTTGACAAAGGGCATGAACGCAACGCCCGGACGCCTGTCCACTGTGACCGCAGACTTTACATTTTTTTGTCACGGACAGCCATTTTGAAGCAATTAGCACCTGAATGACTGTCTCAGGCTACGTAAAACTCCAGGAAACGGACGCTAAGAAGAAGAATTATTGGTCAGCTACGCGCCATTACATGGCAAAAAATGCTGATTGGAAATCGGTGGACGTCAGCTTTATTCTGTGTGACATGATGCCTGGGAAGAGTGCTGAGACCGAGTGTGTTTTGCACAGCTAGCATGAGAATTTAAACAGACAATGGCGTAGTTTTCATTAGCATATAAACTACTTGTACTGTTATTGGAATACCAAAAGTTTAGACAACTTGAACTAAAAAGAAAAACGCATTATAATTTGACTCCACTTCCCGAAGATAGCAACGTAATGCAACACAATGACATAATGTGTTTTGTTTTAAAAAGTGTGTAATTTCTGTGCTATTTATTTACTCTGGATATAATAATGGAGGAATGTGAGTGGCATAATAAAGGTTTGGTTATTATGCCACTCACAATCCTCCATTATCATATCCATATGTATTGAAAACAATTTGGATAGGACATAAATTACACACATTTTAAAGTATGAAACACATTTTAAAATATCCAATAATAATTATTTATTCCTTTTAATGAGTACAGATAAAATAATGAACTTAATACAGGATTACACAGAGAAAAGATCAAAGATTTGTGATCTATAATTGATTATGACAAAAATGTGCCTTAGGTTGCCTCCAAATATGACATGAGAATTAGAGAGCTGGATAACAGACCAGTGACATGCAAATAAATGGCTCCATGATTTTTCAATTTCATAGATTTCTTTTCCATCATTAATCCCGACGCTGACGTCTACTCACTTTTGACACGACTGAACTTTATAATTCACTGGTGGAGGTCGGAGGTCAACAGGAGAGGGAAAGGAAAATAACTCCCTCAGAGAAAAGCGAGAAGAAGAAAAAAATCTGACATCCAATTTTCGACTTGATTTATCAGTGTAAAGCCAAAATTGATAGTGTGTCATTACTGGGCTCAGAGCTGTCTGGCAACGTCCTATCAAAGCCTTCTCCTTCTGATTTAGCAGCACAGATCAATACAACCCTATACTGTTTCAATTTGAGAAGTATTGATTTTCTGATGCCGACTCAATACAGGGGACATTCATCATCAGGCAAGCATAAAGTATGATCGAACTGAAGATTCCTGGGTTGGAGTTGGTTATTTGGCTTTCAGCTCATGCAGCCATTGAAGAATTGCAATGCACCGTTGCATCTTCGCATCTCTTGGTGCGTCATCCTTGACGAATAATTCAATTTTACACAACGGAGGACATTTATTTATCTAATAATGTGCACAACCGCTTCTCTGGTACTGTTTGTTAAAATACAAAAGCATTTCCAGTTGCTCCGCAGAAAATAATGGCGAAAATCAAAGGGGTGTTCCAAAGGATCATGGGAACATTTGTGTTTTCAGAAGCCTAAATGTGAAAACATATTTCGATCATTTTTCACGTGTCCCTTAGGCTGTAGCACAAAGTAAAAGGAGAAAACCAATCGGAGTGCGTTCATGCTTAAAGACACACACAAACACACTAATACAAATATATTTTCAGGCGGACATGCTAACACACACATATGCAAAGTACACACACACACACACACACACACACACACACACACACACACACTTCAGAACACCGCAGGCTTTCTATTTTACAGAAGCTGCATAAATGGGAAAGTTAATGTAGCATTGAATAAGACTAAGCTGCTCAGCTGTAACAATGCCTTGAGCTCATGAACATATTGCATCATTTTTCTTCTCCAGCAGGTTACCATTAAATTTGAATTTGTTGGAAGTTTTGTGGGACCATTTACAATGTGCCCCAGCTCAATAACCTTTTGTCTCAATGCAAATGTTATGCCTTCCAGGTGGTTTTCATAAATATTTGAATAAGTCTGAATGGTGGCATAGACTTTCAGCCAATTCACAGTATATAGATTTTTAGTATGTTTTGTAGTGTGCGTTAGATGCACTTCATTATTACGGCATGAAGGACTTTGAGGCCATGAATTTAAAGCAGCATTTGAGAGTTTTGATACCACAATTATATTATAATATTATATTCAGAAAATGGTCAGACTACTGTCATTTATGGAGGATTGTCAGTGCCATATTAATAAATAAAGGATAATAAATGCAATATATATATATAAAATATATGAACTTGGAACTGACAATCTAACATAGTCAGATCCATAATAAATAAACAAATAAAAATAAATAAATAATGAATCAATCTGCAAAAAACACATAAAACTATAATGAATCAAACTCAACAATACTTTTTTTATCAAAATAAATAATACATAGTGAAAATAATAATAGTGAAAAAAACAAATACAAAAGGCTATAAAACCAGGAAAACTACATCAAACATTAGAACAAACTGCAGTGAGTTTTAACTTGTCTTTTATACTGTAATCACACGGGACATAAAATATGTGGTCAAAACACAGACTTAAAATAAAACTAGGACAACCTACATACATATTTAGCTATGAATGTGATACAGTGCAGTTACAGCACCGCTAATGTAAGGCTCTGTGTCTGACATCATGTCAAAAAAACTAGTTCTGACAGATACAATTATGGGACGTCTAGAATCTTTGGATTCATCAAAACTGATAACAGAAGTACAATCAGTGAAAGCAGCTGAGCTATGTTCTCTATTTCTACGCACACAGTTCAAGCTGATGTTTCTTATTGAAGTGGGTTACTATGATGCCATCATGGACATTCAGCCATCTGCAGTGGATTTCACAAATTTAATAAGAAACCCACAGCCACTGTTTCTGCAAATCGAGCCAATTTGGAAGGCAAATAAGTAATTGTGCTTGGACTGTGTGTGTTTGTGTACACATGTTTGTAAGTGGGTCTTCTGGCTAACAGCCAATGTTGGCAGAGAGAATCTCAATCCAGTGATCATATATATATATATATATATATATATATATATATATATATATATATTTATATATAAAACTTTTATTGTAAATTTAATGCAAATGTATCATGTGTTCACACATTTTTAAATTGCTTAAAACATATGAAACATTTAATTGTATTAAAGATGCATTTTCTGAAAATGTCTTATGTTTTAATATTGTCATAGTGAGTGTTGCTTTACAAATACATTTGTCTTGTTTGTAGGTATTTTTATATTTTAACTGGACAAGTAAAACAAATCTTAAGTAGTATTTTTTGTAGTATGTCTTCATGTTGCAAGATAAGTCAAGGTTAAAGCACATTTTAAAAACCAGTAATTCAAAGTGTTTTACGTATGTCTTAAAGTAGAAAGAAGAAAAAAAACATACACACATTACAATTAATTTATTAAAAGATTAGAAGTCACAGGAATTAAAATAAGCATTATATTACTGTGTAATTGCTGACCCTGTCACCAAGAGGAATTGCTAAATTAATGATTCTTTTAAAAAATGACTGTCATTGGTCAAACAAACAGATAGTCCAACCCCAAACTCATCATTGGTTGAGACACAAACGGCTTACTTATAGTTGTCTCAGCATATTAAACTGGGTTAGGAGAAACTACTGTCAACTGTATTAAAAGTATTATATTTAAATTATTATTTGACCACATTACAAAATGTTGTGAGCTATGGTTGTTGTTTCTTAACTTCCTTCTTGCTCATGATGTTGAGTTAAAACTGTCACTTTGTACAGAATTATGTCTCTAGATCTTGGATTATATTCAGACTGTTTGTGTGTATTTGGTGGGAAACGGAACTCAAGTCAGTATTTTTTTAACAGGACCCTTGAGACCAACATAACAACTGCCAGGTGCTCCAATGTGACACTGAGAGGGAGCGTTTCACACACACACACACACACACACACACACACACACACACACACACACACACACACACACACACACACACACACACACACACACACACACACACACACACACACACACACACACACACACACACACACACACACACACACACACACACACACACACACACAGCCTGACCACCAGTGATCTGTCTCTGAGGATTCAGTGGCCTGGTGTGGTAATTGAGTTTGCTGACCTGTAGACTGACCCGGTTGGAGAGCAAGAAAACGACATTAAATAGGAGCCATATAAAAGGCCTGGCTGTGTGTGTTTGTGTCACAGAGGTAATAGTGTAATACTCGCCCCTAAAATACACAGACCATCAACAGAATACAAGTTATACACATACAAACACACACGTACATCCGCAGGTGTTTCTTCAACTACAGTGGATTTATGTCTCAGTTTTTATTAAAGGAACAGATTACAATAATTTTTCAATGAAAAATTTTCTCTTTTTTTTTCAAATTTTTTTTTTTTTGATATGTGATGGTCACATCTTGCAAACTTTTCACCATGCATTTCTCTTTTATTTTACACAATATATTAATTTAAACAGCAATATTACTGTGTTTATGGTATTTTGATCAAATAAATGTACCGTAGCTTTGTTGAGCACAAGAGACTTCTTTCAAAAACATTAAAAATTCTTACCGACCCTACACTTCTGAATGATAGTGTATGTATATACACATTGAAGTTTGTTAGCAGACTAAATTAAACAAACAAGTTAGTGTGAAAAGTGTTTTAGAGTTTATTTCGAAAACTCTAAACTGTAAAAAAATATTGTTTAGCTTAAAAAAGTGAGTAACCTGGTTGCATTAAAATGTTAAGTTCAGTGAAATTAAAATAATTGAGTTCATACAATGAAGGAGATTGGTTTAATCAACAGAAACTCAAAATATTAAGTTATCTGAGCCACAAAAAATTATCAGCTGATTTGACAAAAGAAAAAAAATTGTGCTAACAAATCATATTATTATTTTTTTATTTTACAGTGAACAGCCCTAAGAGGGCCCATAGTTGAAGAAACACCCCCACACGTGCACAAAGCTGTACCTCTGTGCTACTCTGCCCCACGCTCCGTGTTTATTGGTGAGGATGTTGAGGATCTTCTGCTTCAGCTGATTGGCTGTCACATGATCACGGTGTTTGGCAGCACTGATGAGGTGATCACACATCGTCTCCTCTTCTTTCCTGTCTGCTGCATACTGTGCGCAGTTAGACTGACCAAAATATGGATGAAAGAAAGAGAGAGAAATTAATATCTCTGTCACAATGAATCAGCATACTGAAACCAAGAATGATGCTACTGCATCAAGCAGGACTGAGGGATAGTTCATTCAATAATGAAAATCCTGTCATCATTTACTCACCCTCCACTACGTTCCAAACCTGCATGACTTTCTTTGTTCAGCAGGACACAAAAGAAGATATTGGGACTTATCATACATGCGGCGCAATGCAGTGCAAGTGTTTTTTGCTAATTTCAGCCCAACGCAGTTATCATTTTCACGTCCTGCACCACTTTGTTTAAATAGCAAATGCATTTGCACCCATTTGTGCGCCCATGAGCGTGCTGGTCTGAAAACGGGGTGTGTTCAGGCGCATTGATGGCACGTTGCCATTTTGAGGCAACTGAAGTCGATGGCGCAGTATTTTTTTTTTGTAATTTAAAGAGCGCGTTAGTAATATGCGCCTATAGGTGGGTCCACAACACGCATACACTCTTCTTATTACACACACAGGGATGTGCAGCAGCACAAAAACTAGCCAAATATTAAAAATAAAAGGATTATAATGTAAAAAATGTATATTGTGTACATTAATATATGGTGGAATACAGTTTGTCCCGTAGATGGTCTGCTTGCGTGCTTTAACCTTGCGCACAATCAGATCCGTTTGCACTCTGGAGACGCTTTATGTCTTTCCGCTTGCAAATTCCAACATGTAAATAGCAATTTTGGCCCTTTATGCCCAACACACACCCATTAATCATTAAGAGAATAGGGACAACCCTTTTAGACCATGCGCCGGGCGTGCTGACCATTTTTCTCATCGTTAAACTAACAAAAGTGGATTCGGACACGCCCTAACTGCACATGCGCTGTGTGCTTTAGACCATGTGCTTAGATTGTTAAAATAGGGCCCATTATAAAGAAAGTATCAGTGTTATTTTTGTCCATACAACAAAAGTCAATGAAGTCCAGTGTTGCTTTAGGACCCTTATTGACTTTAATTGTAAGGACAAAAACAGTGTTCTGCAGAAGAAAGAAAGGTTTGGAATGACCTTAGAAATTTCATTTTTGGGTGAACTGTCCCTTTAAGAACCTTTCTTCCATTACTTTACTATTTTAACATATTTTGTAGCACTTCCCCCTTTAAAGTTTACTTTGTACACAAACATAATCTTAAAACAGGCACTATAAAAAGCACAGAGACTACAAGGCTTCTCAGACTAAGGTTGACGTGAAGTAGCCAGCAGACTTTATCTTCTCCGCTACAATAAGATTGTCTTCCCACGTGGACCCCAGGGGGGATCTCTTGCTAATATTCAGAATCTAATTTGCTAACACAAGCTGGTGGGGTGCAGGGGAACAGGGAGGAGGGGCGAGACGAAGTAATTGAATTTCCTTCCTTATATTTGAATTCTGTCAGATACTATACCTCGACATATTCTTCAAACGGCCGATAACTCAATCTCCCGGTGTCATCTCGCCTTACTGTGCGCCACACTGACAAATATCAAACGTTATTTATCACTTCAAGGGAGGATATGAGGGTTGAAAGTGACACCAGCTTAATTGTAAAAATATCTAATCTGCTTACAAAATCTTCAATCTGCAGACGGAGGTAATAAAGAAGAGGAAGAACAAGAAGAGGCAAGACGACATCTTGAGAGGCAAGACAACATCTTCCGTTAGTTGGTGACATCGCATATCTAGCGCCTCCTGCGTTTATCTAGCAGGTCAAGGATCCTCAAGAGCAGTATATAAAACAACCGTCTCAGACAGGCTGTGCGTTCCAGTTAAGAAACTCATCACTCCATCACTGCATGTACTAGTGCGTTTCTGAGAAAGAGTGTGTGTATCCCTCATCCTGATCATGCACGTGACTTCAGAGTTTCATATCATAGATGCATGGTTCAACAGTAAATGATGCTAAACCTTGATTTACATTTGCAGCACCCACTGCATCACTGTCAGAATAGTACAGATGGGCTGATATGATATTCTAAGTAGTTAATGTAATGTACACACGGCTGCATTATGTTGTGAACTAAAGGCTAAAGCATGCTATTAATGGACACCCTTTTCTTTTCATGAATACATTTATAATTCTATTCTATTTTTCTCTAAACACTGTCCCGTACTTTTCAGAGGGAGCTAATGATTAATTTAGGGAACAGTTTTTACATTTCTGTTGTAATTGGTATAACACATTGATATAAATCTCTGTTAGCCATTGTCTTGTAAAGCCATGTTTTTTACATAATAAATACAGTAAAACAGTCAGTTGTAATTGGAAAATAAAATAATATTAACACAAATCCCCTTCAGTCATGACCATATTCACAATTCATCCTGTCCTCAAACGGTTATTGAATATATATATATATACGATTTCAACCCGAGAGGTCAATGTGAGTTTGAATAGTCTCACATTGACATTACAGTACAGAATGGCTCTTTCGGCATAATCCTGAATATTGTATAAGCATTTGTTTCATGTGTCATAGAACAGAAGAGAGGCTCTCAGGAGTGTGTGTAAATGTCACATCCATTTGGATTTTCCGCCTTCACATAAAAATCATTCTACAGGCTTTCAAAGACGATCTACTGTCGGAGGCCGGGGAAGGTCTAGTTTCTTAAAGTTTAAAGCGGTTCACAAATTGACAATAAAAAAGCCATTAATACATGAAAATTCTTGAATATAGCCCCTTTAACAGACAGAAGTACTAATGTCAAGACTATTTTCAGTCTCTTGATAGAAAAACATAATAGTTTAAAATGAGACGTGAATACAATCTCTAAAAAATTGTTCCTGACTTTTCAGAGGGTGCTTACATATTATTTAGGGAAGGGTTATTAAATTTCTCTCTACTGAGCTAATGTGGATTAATCCCCTTTAGAAGGCATGAGCAAAGGATTATGGGCCACCCCCACTGATAGCTTTACTAGAGATTTCCTCTCTCGGGCTGTATCTGATTCTCGAAAACTTTTATTGTAGATTATTCATGTTTCATATGGATTCAGTGTGGGATTAGAGTTCAATTCTGGGATTGATTATAATCTGGTTTGTGTTAGAAGATCTAGCTACTTAATTCAGGCTGTTAGTTAATATATAGAGTCATATTACAACTTAAAATATCTAAATCCTGTAGGGGATCTCTAAAATGTGTATCCATGTGCTTTTGGTTTAAAATGATTCTCTACCTCAAACTCTGCATGCTTGTGGACGTCCTCGGCTCGCTGTCTGTTGAGGATAAACTCTGCTTCATTGGCCACTCGAACGATATGATCCTTCATGGCATGACAAAGGAGTCTAGAATGAAGAAAAAAGAGGAATGGGAATTTAAATAATGACATTCAGTCACTCACAAACACGTATAAAGTACACATCTGCACATCAAACACAATAAATCCTGCAAATTTTACACCGTTATAGAAATTGCAGTCATTCATCTTTTATGGGATCTGTCGGTTAAGTTGTGTTAATTGTCATTTTACACATCGTTATGTCAGCTTTTGTTTTAATTTAAGAAGCTTGGTGTTTCTGTGGAACATAATACTGAGCATAATTTCTCCTCCCCGTCCCGCAGAGGGGCTTCAATCTGGTACGGCATTCAAATGTGCATACTTCTTTAAGTGTTGACAAGCAATAAATAACATTTGGAGTGCAAAGGAGGGAAAAAATTGTAAACAACCTTATTCCCAGCATAATAACAGTACAAAATTGAATCTAGGGCATGACTTTACTTCTTCAATACTGGATAAGAAGTTATGCGGTATGAAGAGTGTGTTAAAAAATCCACAGCAACACATTTAGTATTTCTAGTGTTTCAAAAGGCAGAAATTGTTGTGAGCTTGGTGACTTATATGATGGTGCGAGTGAAACAGAACAGGGGCTGCAAATCAGTGGCACAGGGGCCACATACATCCCTAACTGTGACATGGTGTGGTTCATAAATCACAGATGCCCTACCAAAATGAATGTATCACAAATAAACTGGAATAGACTGCTGCATAAACACTGCAAGGCTGAAAGTTCCTGCATTTAATTCAGAACTAACTCCACATGCTTAGTTTTACACAGTACTTTAACACTTGTAATACAGTTTATTGTTAGAACATAAGCAGACGTTCCAAGAGGCCAAACACAACATTAGTCTCATTAAATAGTTCAAATAAACTATCCATTGCATATATAGAGTGTAACTGCAGGTTTCTAGAAGAAAAAAAACACCTTCATTCTGTTCAGAGATTTTTTTCTTTTATGCAATCCTTTAAAGACAGACCTAATATCAGCTCTTAGGTTAAATGATTTATGTTTAAAACAATGTATCATAATTATTGTATTTTGTATACAATTTTTATTTGTTTTATTTTTGTAAACATATTTCAACAATTAAAAATACTTTACACACTACCGGGTGGTCAATAAGTGTTTTTCAATAAGTCTCTTGTGCTCACTTAGTCTGAGGAAGGGCCTATGCCAAAATAGCCAAATCTTGGCAAAAGACATATTTAAGTCAGTTAAAGGGGCATTCGGCAACTCTAGCTATTTCTTCGCTGATTTTCACTTTTGTTGTGGCATGTTTTCTCAGCGAGCTCCCCCTACAGCTGTGGGGCGTATATTTCACAACACTGTCGTAAAAAAAACTCACTTGCGGCCCCTCCTCTCGCTTTCTACCACTGCTCATGTGCATTTGTTATTATCAGAGCCGGCCAACTTTATCATGTGGAGCTATGTCTACCGAGGTGGGTAATACATCATACATATTGAGGGCGGCGTGTGTGTTTATGTCGAATTGCCATTAAGCAGTTTGTGTTTCTCGCTCGTTCTCGCTATTTCCAACTTACCGTAATGTTAGTTCCAATGTTGCAAGGTTGGTTTTCCGCCTAGGAACGTTGGGGGGAGCGGGGAAAGTCACCATTATCACCAGAACAGGTTATTAAACCATCCAAATGATTTCTAAACGGTTTTATTAAGCTGAAATAGTTGCCGAATGCCCCTTTAATTGAATTCCTTATTTTATTGTAAATCACTATGAAGTAAGTATGAAAAATGTTGTATGAAAGTTTCTTCCAGATGATTACTGTTGCACTACATCCACTGAGGTAAGGATCTGGAATGAGGGCCAGTGACACAGACAGACGGAGAGACAGATAGACAGTTAGACAGGTAGAGAGGGTGAATGACTGATGTGCCAGCACCCTGGACAGCGACTATCTCTGCTGACTCGGCCTGATTGTCTGTGTGTGTGTGTGTGTGTGTGTGTGTGTGTGTGTACAGATGGGTCAGCAGATGGGTGTGCAGGCTGATCCACCCTGGATCAGCTCGACAACAACGAAAGCTAAACCTGACAAACATATGGACACACACACACACACATACACAATCTTTCAGTGAGATAGAAAAGTAGACTTAAAAAAAGCAGCATTCTGAATAAAAAAAGAGAGAAAGACTGAAAACGAGACTGTTAACATGATGTACACATTCTAGACAAGAGGTATGTCAGAAGGTTTATACAACCACCCACTCTCAACATGCTTATCTCAGCGTATTTTACACTCTGTTCAACTACTAACTCACACAAATTGTGGCCACACTACTGGGACGAGAGGCTTAGGGGCTAATCTGGTCCCATTCCTTGTTATCAGTGATGCCATGGTAACCCATGGTAACAGACCAGCGCCAGATAACCGGTTTGAAGTGACATAAGCTACAGGGATCTGTGAGCTAGTAATGGTGTTTCAGGAGCAGACATGAGACTTTACCTTCCCTCGTTGATAAGCTCAATGAAAGCCAGGCCAGCGTTCTTCTGTATCGAGTTCTGCCACTCCTGAAAGAAACAACATTTGTCATTCGTATGTGGATTGTGTTCTTTTGTCTATCAGAATGCTTAATACAGCTTGTGCAACAGGGGAAAAAGTGCAGTTATAATTACTATTTTATATATTACCATATGCTGTCCTAGACCCCGACCTTTGATCTTAAAATCAATCCACCGTAAAAAATAATAACTATTAGATTATATATATATATATACAGTATATATATATATATATATATATATATATATATATATATATATATATATATATATATATATATATATACACACAGTATGTATACATACACTTTATATATACTTTACATATCCTATATATATATAGACATACTTGGTATAGCCTAGCATACTTGATGTGTAAATATCATATAAGGAAAATCAAAATAAATGAAGAAATAATTTTATGCACAAAGTGTGAAAATATGATTCAATTTAGTGCAATTAGTATTTTTTTCAGTTATTCTTTTTCATTGCACAACATACAACGAAATTAGTTATATACACATACATACATATGTGTTATATATATATATAAATATATATACAACCCGAATTCCGGAAAAGTTGGGACGTTTTTTAAATTTGAATAAAATGAAAACTATACGACTTTCAAATCACATGAGCCAATATTTTATTCACAATAGAACATAGATAACATAACAAATGTTTAAACTGAGAAAATTTACACTTTTATCCACTAAATGAGCTCATTTCAAATTTAATGCCTGCTACAGGTCTCAAAATAGTTGGGACGGGGGCACGTTTACCATGGTGTAACATCTCCTCTTCTTTTCAAAACAGTTTGAAGACGTCTGGGCATCGAGTTTATGAGTGTCTGGAGTTTTGGTGTTGGAATTTGGACCCATTCTTGCCTTATATAGGTTTCCAGCTGCTGAAGTGTTCGTGGTCATCTTTGACGGATTTTTCGTTTAATGATGCGCCAAATGTTCTCTATAGGTGAATGATCTGGACTGCAGGCAGGCCAATTCAACACCCGGACTCTTCTACGATGTAGCCATGCAGTTGTAATAGCTGCAGTATGTGGTTTTGCATTGTCCTGCTGAAATACACAAGGCCTTCCCTGAAATAGACGTCGTCTGGAGGGGAGTATATGTTGCTCTAAAACCTTTTTATAGCTTTCAGCATTCATAGTGCCTTCCAAAACATGCAAGCTGCCCATACCGTATGCACTTATGCACCCCCATACCATCAGAGATGCTGGCTTTTGAACTGAACGCTGATAACATGATGGAAGGTCTCCCTCTTCTTTTGCCCGGAGGACACGGCGTCCGTGATTTCCAACAAGAATGTCAAATTTGGACTTGTCGGACCATAGAATACTTTTCCACTTTGAAATAGTCCATTTTAAATGAGCCTTGGCCCACAGGACACGACGGCGCTTCTGGACCATGTTCACATATGGCTTCCTTTTTGCATGATAGAGCTTTAGTTGGCATCTGCAGATGGCACGGCGGATTGTGTTTACCGACAGTGGTTTCTGGAAGTATTCCTGGGCCCATTTAGTAATGTCATTCACACAATCATGCCGATGAGGGATGCAGTGTCGTCTGAGGGCCCGAAGACCACGGGCATCCAATAAAGGTCTTCGACCTTGTCCCTTACGCACAGAGATTTCTCCAGTTTCTCTGAATCTTTTGATGATGTTGTGCACTGTAGATGATGAGATTTGCAAAGCCTTTGCAATTTGACGTTGAGGAACATTGTTTTTAAAGTGTTCCACAATCTTTTTACGCACTCTTTTACAGATTGGAGAGCCTCTGCCCATCTTTACTTCTGAGAGACTCTACCTCTCTAAGACATCCCTTTTTATAGCTAATAATGTTACAGACCTGATATAAATGAACTTAATTAGTTGCTAGATGTTCTCCCACCTGAATCCTTTCTAATTTTTTTTTGCTTTTTCAACCATTTGTTGCCCTCGTCCCAACTATTTTGAGACCTGTAGCATGCATCAAATTTGAAATGAGCTCATTTAGTGGATAAAAGTGTAAAATTTCTCAGTTTAAACATTTGTTATGTTATCTATGTTCTATTGTGAATTAAAATTTTGGCTCATGTGATTTGAAAGTCTTATAGTTTTCATTTTATTCAAATTTAAAAAACGTCCCAACTTTTCCGGAATTCGGGTTGTATATATAATATACACACACACACACACACACACACACACACACACACACACACACACACACACACACACACACACACACACACACACACACACACACACACACACACACACACACACATATATATATATGTATATATATATATATATATATGTATATACACACACACACACACACACACACAAATGTGCATGACAACTGAAGGGTTAATTAATGATTACACCTAAATAAGTCCTGGTAAAAATGGATTGTAAGACAATAAATAAAAATAAAACCAGTGGCAAAAGTATCTGCAGAGAAATCTTTCTCCTAAAGTCTCATGTTAAGCCTAAGTGAAACATTTAACGATAGTGATCGCAGCAAATTGGATTGCTACGTATTTGAGAAAGCAAAGAGCTGTTTGAGGTCACATATCCGCGATCGAGAGCCAAAGCCATAAAAAGCCTGGAACTTGGCCCTGTGAGTGTGCAAGCATCTTTTCTTCCTCTGCGCACAGATCCGTAAACACAGGAGAGATGTAATTGCTGAATGAAACTGAATCCTCTTGCCCCTTAAACACAGCCATTTCCTCTCTGTGAGCACCCAGTGACAGATCACCGAAGACCTCCGTCTCGAGACCGGCCCTCTCGCCTTGCCTCCAGCGCTTTGGAGACCTTGGGGAACGTCTCACCCCCTCCCCGTTTCCCGGGCTCTCCTTCCTCCGCTGTCTCTCACACACACAGCACGGGTCTGGATATGATTAAAAGGCAGTTGTGCTTCTCACTATGGGAAATTCTCCTCCGTTCTCTTGTTTGCTCTCAAAGGTACGAGTTGAGGGGGAAGAGCATGAGCTGGGCTGGAGTTCAAAAGAAAGAGGGCATTTGCAAAAAGTTGGCCTCAAAAATATTCCCCTGTCCTGCGGTGGAGGGATCAGGGTGAGAGAAGAGACACTGGGGATGGATGTGAACGCTTCCCTCAGAACGTGGACATTTTTAATACATGCATTCTATGTGTTTTGAGTATTTTTTTAATTAAATTCTGTTATATTCCCCAATATCATTATTCTATGACATTTATGTTTTCTGTAAAGATCTTTTGTAAACACTTTTAAAAGGTGCTGTATGAATAAAACTCTACTTAGCCAGCAATGACGGGGAATGCTTGATGCACAAAACCAAAATCACTTTAAACTATTGTAAATGTCTTTACCGTCAATTTAATTCATTAATCACAAAAAAACATTTATGCAACATAAAAAAAACACCCCCTCTTACTGACCTTAGGTGGTTGCAGGTAAACAGATGAAGACGATGAATAAAGTTCCAACACCAAGTTTAATAATGTTCCCCAAAAAACAGGCAAACAGGAGCAACACACACTAAATGTTGACGTGACCAGATAACAAAAAGAGGAAAAGAAGGAACTTAAATACACAGTGATAATGAGGAGATAACAAACCGGTGTGATGATCTGATGAGAGTCCATGGTTACTGATGAGGAACACATGCGATGAATGAGTAATATATATATATATATATATATATATATATATATATATATATATATGTGTGTGTGTGTGTGTGTGTGTGTGTGTGTGTGTGTGTGTACGTAAGTAAGTAAGTAAGTAATTTACGGTAATAAAAATACGGTAGCAACATAGTTGCTTAGTTTTTACAGATTCTACTTAAATTTACAGTAATAAAAAACTTATTTCATTAACTGATATAATGTAAATATACCATAAACTAAAATCTTGTACCTTTTTAATACACTGACTACCATCAAAAACATGTGGTGGTGAGTAATTCACATGATGAATCAAAGCTCATCATAAGCAGCTTTTCTACAAGCTGAGAATGCAAATACTAATATATAAAAGGTGCACAGTGTCATTCACACAAATACTAAACACCATCACGATAACACTAAAGTAATTCAATAAACATTAAATTAACAACATTAGAAGTATCATAAAACCCTAATATATCTAAATGATTAGAAACAACTAAGAATAAACTTTATTTCAACTAAAATACATCCAATGTGAAGTGTCACGCAGATATTTCTGGGAATGTCAATTTACGATTTTTCCTTGTAAATTATACAATGACTCGTTCTTATTCACTTCTAAAAAATTGTAAAATTATATTCAATATAAGGTTAGATCTATTACAGTTAATCACCGTATGGAAACTTACTGCTAACCAATTAACAGGTTTTTACTCTTTTTACCGTTAAAATCACGATACTTTTTTTACAGTCAGTGGGGTTCAAAACAATATCAACTTTAAATGTATGGACAAAAAAACACTAAGGATTTTTTTTAAAATACCTTCATTTTGTGTTCCACAGTAAAAAGAAACAAATAGAGGTTTGAAACAACACAAGGGTGAGTAATTGATAACAGAACTTTTTGGGTGAACTATCCCTTTAAAGTGTAAAATTCTTTTTGGGGGCCAATGTATGGGCTCTTCTCAGGTTTAAAACTGCATAGCACAACTGCACAGTAATATGAACAGACAATTAAAAAAAAAAGTAAAAATTAAAGAGAAAAAAAAACATCACACACATTGGTGAGCATCCTCACCACCCCTCATTGAGCCAGAAAGAGACAACACTGAGGCGCATCTGGTCTCCAAATGTTGTAACTGACCCAATATGCCTTGCTCTTTCTATTCCTCTTCCACCATTCATTATCTACTCTGCAGTCAGGCGCTTTGTCACTTGAGATCGGTCTGCCTCAGCTCAGTGCTTCATCACTAGCCTACGCTCCAGTAGAGCAGCACCCACGTGACAAAAATAAATAAGGAAATACATGCAGATGTGGGGGTACACTAGCCTGCCAAAAGACAATGACATCAGCCAAGAGAAAGAGCCAAGTCCCGCTCCGCTGTCTCTTCTCAAGTACCCTTTGCACCAGTGCTGTAACACACATCTTTTGAGCCATTTTTTTCTCTTCCTCTTCTAGAAGGAGAGTGAGGGTCCCCAGTGGGAGGTGAGTGTGATTGTGAGGGGATTTTGGGGGGCTCAGACGAGTATGCCGTCCATGTGAAGTGCATTAGCGATGACATGTACCTCCAGACTGCGGTAATGTGATCCCGCATGTAAAAGAGAAGATCACTTCCGGCCTGCCATCTCCAGCGAGAGACTTATACTGGAAAAAGCTGACACGCTGGATTTAAGAGATGACAAAGAGTTCATCGCACAGGGGATTTTAAACCGGTCCTGGGACCCCCAATGGGCCACAAGGGGGCCCTCAAAAAAGTTGAGAAAAATATATTTAAAATTTTTTTTTTTAAAAATAAACAAATGTACTTTTTTGTTAAAAGTAATAATACGTGTCAACTTGAAAGTAATGGTAACACTGTACAATAAGGTGCATTAGTTAACATTATTTAACTATGTTAGTTAACATGAATTAATAATGAACTGTGTTTCTACAGCATTTATTAATTTCAACATTAATTAATAAATCATTCAAATCAATAAGTTGTATTTGTTAAAATTAGTTAATGCACTGTAAACTAACATGAACAATGACTACTACAAACACGACTACGAACAGCTGTATTTTTATTAACTAACGTTAACAAAAATGACAAATACAGTAACAAGTATTGCTTATGGTTAGTTCATGTTATAATACATTAACTAATGTTAACAAATGAACCTTATTGTAAAGTGTTACCGTAATAATAATAATAATAATAATAATAAAAATAAAAAAACAAATAGAAAGTGTAACTCAAATATAAAGTTGTAATACTACTACTATTAATAATAATACTATTAATCATTAAAAAAATAATAATTATACATAGTAAAGAAAGAAAGATATTATACATATCCAGATAATATTTTATACAAATTTATTTTTTACAGTATAAATATGTCTTTATACAGTAGATGAAAATATTTGGCCTTTATATTTTATCAAGTGGGTCCCTCTAAAAAAAGATAATAACTTTTGGGGTTTTGTGGCATAAAAAAAGGAACACGGGGATGCTGAGTACATTATGTTTGACCTTCATATTTAATCGTGAGTTTATGATTTTATGAGATTATGATTTCTGCTTGCGTGTACTTCCTTTATTCATGTAATGGCTATAAAAATTCCCCATTTTGGAAAAAAAACAATTGGTTCTCTTATTCCTCAAGATTATGACAAGTCACATTGTAGCTTCACTGAAACATTGAGTACATGCTTTTTTGAAGTCAAGAACTTAATTTCACTCAAACTCAAATCAACTTTAACCTTCAAATTCCAGTCACAGCTGTCAAGCACTCCTGTCCAAACTGCCTGCCAAAACGTACTCAGCTGAGAACGCAGTCATTAGCCAAAAATGTGCACCACAAAAACCGTGGGAGGGGAAAAAAACCCCGTAGTTGTAGCACTTACGCTTTGAGCTGTGCACCTCGGCCAGACAGTTTTTTCCTCCCTGACTTTGTAACTCACAAACTTTAATGGCTCTTGAGAATTTGCAGCATCTCAATCCAACCTGTCAAGAGACAGAGGGAGCACTTTGCTTTTATCTGCTCAGCGCTGCTCCCGACATCTGGAGGCCGTCCATCGGTAAATCTCTCTGGCTCCACGCTAGATCCTTTATGTATGTTTAAGCTGTTACACGAAACAGACCCCGCTGACCTCTGCGGCACCCGCTGCCACTTGACTGGATAGAGACACCGGCTGTCTGCGGCCTTAGATGAATAACAGTGATTAGGAGGCATAAATAAAAAAGTGCAAGATGATTATCGCTAATTTATTCATAAAAGTGACAGTTCGTGAAACCGCGTGGGTCGTAAGGTCACGAGCGGTGAACGTCCCGCTGTCTGGGTGCATTAGTGCGGAGATGAAAAGGGGAAAGGCTCGAGGTTGTTGGACTCGCAGCAAGGACGTCTCTTACCACAACATGATTCGTAGAGGGATGCGGGTTGTGTTCAGGTGTGCACCAAGCATTTATTAAAGTGATAGTTCACCCAAGAATTAAATCATTTACCCACTCTCATGTCTTCAGATGTTCAAACTGCTGTTTTCCATACAATGAAAGTGAGTGGTGACCATAACTGTCAAGCAGATTTTTCAGTGAATTATGACTTAAATTTCAGTCTGTTCCTCATACAAAGCAATTGTATGACCTATGACCTTAGGTCTTATGGACTATATTTTTTATTATTTGACAACACCTGGGCTGCACCTCCACTACAAGCGTATGGGAGAAAACACCATGAACATTCTTAAACAAAATATGTTAGGGGTGCCAGAAATAAAATCAGGCCCATGATTTGAGGAATGAATGAATGAATGAACACATGAATGAACAAAATGAAAATACATATTTGCATGTTCATTTATGATCATAATATATAAAAAATAAATAATAAAAATAAATAAATTAATTAATGAATTAAACAATTGTTTCATACATATATGCAATACTGTTCAAAAGTTTGGGGTCAGTCATTTTTTAATAATTTTATACAGCAAGTATGGATTTAAATGGATAAAAAAGTAACAGTTAAGACGTTTATATCATTAATACATATACATATATATATATATATATATATATATATATATCATGTGATACTGAAGACTGGAGTAATGATGCTGAAAATACAGCTTGGGATCATAGGAATAAATTAAATTTTTTAAATATATTAAAACAGAAAGCAAAACAATTAAAATAATTTTAAACTAAAAGACTTCTTTCAAAATCTTAACAACCCAAAACTTTTGAACAGTTGTTTTCATGCTTTTATAGAGACTCAATACTTTTCAAAGTGAATCCCTTTCACTGTCTTTTCCTCCCTCTCATTCTCTTTTACTTCCTCTCTCGCTCACCCACTCATCTAAACAATCAAGCCTTTTGTTTATTAAGTCTCTTGGTTTGGGCAACGTGTTCTAAATCAGATCCTACGGTGAGACAATTTTGAAGGCTTTGGCTCCAAAGTGACTTTCCTGCGTCTGAAAGCCATTTTGGGCCCAGGCTCTGGTTTCACCCCATCTTTGGGCAATCGATATATCAGGCTGTTTCTACCCTGGGAGCTTCTAATGGCAAGAACTCTGGTAACATTATATGTCTAACAGGGGCGGAGGAAGAGAAATCCAGGAGCTTGAGTCTCAATGTGATGCTTCATTCGGCAATAAATCCAAGTGACAACAAAGTAAGTAAACTGCATAAAAGAGATACGAGCAAAAACAAAAAAAAACAAAAAAATTCCAAACATTCAATGCAACAAGGGAAATGTTGGCTGAAATCTTCAAAAGGAGAAGAGCAGAACAGCAGGACGTATCCTGAGCGCCACAGTGTCTGGAGGACTCCACCTTTTTCAAGGCAAACTAAGAGCAAATGTACAGATCAACCATCGAGTTGTGAGGTTAGCGGTATGGACTTCATAGAGTCAGAGGTGCCATTCAACCACTAAAAGCTCCCGCCCCGCAGAGCTCTCCGACCGGCTGGATTCTGAGGAAGAGATGCTGAGGTAATGGCTTCCTTATGGACTCCTGGAGTAAGAGTGATGGGCTGACAGAAGGTATGTTAAATATCTCCCGCTCTGACTACAACATCGGGACCCTGACCCCCTTGAAAGGGAAGGCTTAACAAGGGACTCCGAAGGTCAGCGAGCTGTAATATGTCACTGGGATTTAAAGGGAAGACGATTGCGGTGTGTTTACATGAGCTGGGGTTACATTATATTCAACCCAAGAAGGAAAGATGTGGGAAAAGGTAGGAATAATATAACCCTATAAAGCCTGCTGTATCATATTTGATACATACATTTCTAAGGCCTCGAAATTATTTACATGCTCAAATCTGTGCTGAAAAAGACTTCACAATCTATTAAATGCCATCTTTCCTCCAATTGATAATTCAATTTTTTTTGTTATATATATATATATATATATAATTCTAAAAAGTCCACCTTCAGGTCATGGTACAGTACATGTGTAAATATATAAGTATAAAGTAAATATAAGAATGACTTTTATATTGTTAGTAGTATTTCAAGATGAACACTGGACTGGAGCAACTTAGGTTTATTTGATTATAAATACATTATGTTTTAGAAAAAAATATGTAAAAATGTGAATATCTAATATGATACATTTGTACTTTTGTACGTCTCAATCATCATGGTATTGTGTTGCAATGTATGTTTGGAGCCCAACCCCACCTCCACATCAAACTAAGCATTTATATATCATCTTACAAAGACGTTATAATGTTATAAAGATCTCATTGATTTATATCACAAGCTATCAATCATCAACTTACTTTTTGGCCAAAATTATATCAGCAACTGCGCCATATGTGTGCTCAATTTTGGCCTCTAAATAAAATTGAGGTGTGAGCTCCATATTTTCACTAAATCATACTATACTGTAGAGCCATAAAAGTCTTATGTATCAAAAATGACACCCAACGAAAACACATATGAAAACCTTTTTTAAAGATTTAAAAAAATATACGCTAAAGGTTCAATAAACATCCGTTTAATTGTTTATTTTATATGTCAGACTTTACAGGGTTAATATTAACTATTTAATGTAAAGCCCCACTGTGATGAAAATAATTGTTTAATGTTTATGTCTATGTGGGGTTTTTATAACATGTTTTAAGACAAACCATATGTAAATTCATCAGTTAACACAAGTATTTCCTCCTTAAAACGGCAGAGTTTGAAACCGCCCGTTTCCTGCCGTCAAAACATGTAACCAATCACAAGTGGCTGTCCCCTCAAATAGTGCCCTAATCTGAGGGTATAGAGGGCGATTTCGGACACAGCCTTGGAGTACCCACATGCACTGCACATTTTAGATATCTATATAACAAAGACTCCAAGACCTCAAGATGTGTGTCAGATAAGACAGATTTTAAAAATGTGCAGTGTTGGGGTACACCAGGACCAGGATTGGAACCACTGACATAATCAAACCAAAGGCTAATCATATCAATTACTGTTATGTGTCCGACGTTGTAGAGAGTGATATATAAAACGCATTACCATTCTGATACATTGACGTAGAAGAGTGTATAATTTGCTCTTCCTCTTCTTCTTCTGAATCAGTTTCTGGTTCAAACATTCAGTATATGGCTGAATTAAACAAATATTTCCACTCGCTATTACTAAAGATGAGCGAGTGGATCCGGAAGTCCAAGCTGTTGTGAGTGAGTGGAGGCGGGGATTAATTTGCACATTCATGAATTTGTGTTTACTAAATAAAGCAAGGTTGTAGAGTTACATTCAAGCTATTTTTAGGCATGAAGAAATTATTTTCCAGGAAAAAACATTTTAATATGTCATTTTGATTATCAAAGATGAGTTTTAAGGGATACAACTATTGACTACTTAAATTTCACATGCCGAGTGCAGTTTGACACACTTGAGGTTGGCTTTGAGAAATGAACATGTTAATGGACAAAGTCATGTTTGTGTATTGCTTTCTGTCGTTCAGACAAATATTTAAGCAGCTCACCGTGACCAGAAACAATAGACAATGTGTCATGTAGCTGGAAAACAACATTAGAAAGATAAATAAAAGAGAGACAACTCACCTGAGAGCATAATAACATAACTAGTTCCACCACAGAGGTGCTTGATTTCATGCACACCAGACCTGGAGGAGAACAGAAAGGAAAAACACTAATTAATTATGATTCACAATATTCATAAACACACAAAACCAAAACATCTGCAAGGGCTGGTCAAGGACATGCCACATGGCCTCAGAAAAAGTATAGTGTAGATGAACTAAGCGGTCTGAAAATGCAACCATTTAATGTCACGCAAACAGCCAGGTCATTTCTGATGAGTTATGTTTTGAAGTTGAGCCTGAATGTCTCTTTTCGTCTGTGCGTTATGAATCAGATGGCTAACAGCTCGCGGGGTCACTAATAGTGTCTCTTGAGAGGTCAAAGGTCATCTGCTGCATGCCAGTGTGAGATCAAAAGCCAAGGCCATGGTCTCACTTGCAAATTTGCAAAAGAAGAACACTAATTTTATGTACAGATATGACACATACAAATATGTATTCTAAAAATGTGAGTGAAGAAATTAGAATATAGGAGTTAATAGTATTTATACATTTTGCCCCTTATATAGGCACCATTCTCTTAGAAACAGATGTTGATTGAGTAAAATGTAGTTTTAAATGAAAAGTCTGTTGTTCATTGAATATAAAGGACAGTCGGTTAACCTCACTGATAAACAAGGTAATTGTAAATGACATGTGCAATTATTGCCAGACATACAGAACCAACTTTCTCTTTCAAACACATGCGTACACCTGCATTTACATACAAACACAGCGCATGGTTGAGGCCCTTGTTTGCATGAGCCAGTAGAGTCAGTGAGACAGGACTCTAATGAGAGTAAGATGAGCGAGAGAGAAAGAAAGAGAGAGAGAGAGCTCTGCATGAATGTGGTTTAATGAGACTCAGTGTGGGTTGTTGAGAAGATGTGCGCAGTTACTTTTCTAACTGATCAGGCTTATTTAATTTTTTTGCGTGGTGGACAATAAAAACATAACTCTAGAATCGTTTCAGAGAATTTTGCAGAGAATTGCTCTAGTTCAAATTTTTTAAAAATCAAAACTGTAAATCCCAATAATTAAACTTGTATACACACAATCTTTGTTAAAACGGTCCTGTAAACTGAGCTTTAAGCTCTTTTCCATCTGAGAGCACCACTTGTCTCGTTACCCACTTAAACATCCTTTTACAATGAATGATGGGTCCTAAACCATTCAGTCCACGAAGTTATGACCATAATATTTCAGAGGTCAAAAGTTCAAGTCCCAACAATCTCCCTGTCTCATTTATGAGGGTGAGACGGGGCCGTGCACACAGCCATTCCCTTCAAGCCTGACTGTCGAGCCCGCTCTTGTGGCACCCCACCAGGGTCCCTCTCTTAAGTCAGGTGGCAGTACTGACCTCAGGCTCACGCTGCTGGACAAACTAAATGCATCCTATTTAAACAGCAAGTTGCCCTGCTTTCCAGTTAAGCCTCACTGGCGTGAATGTGACATTGTCAGAGGGCCGTAGCATCGCAGGCTTGGGCGGTTTACTCTCACAAGAAGCATAGTGTTCCGCCCAGGGGCTTCGCACTCAAGCTCCAAGTGTCGGGAAGCTGTCCGAGGGCGAACAGGGCATAATTGCCCCCAGTGAACGAGTGTCTGGAGGGGGGCCGGGCGGGGGCTTGACCCCTAGTGCCGGGCCGAGTGATGGATGAAGGGTAATTATGGGTAAATAGGGCGCCTTTGCACCGAATGAACAGTATTTCAGCTGTGAAAGGTTGAGGAAGAGTGGAGGGGAAGGAGGAGGGAAAACAGACATCACTTCTTCTGGTCATGGGATGGTGTTAACATACTGGACAAATGCATGAGGGAGTAAATAGTCGTCTATGAGAAATTTGCTGTTATGTGTTCAGAGATTGGAGTTTGTTTGAGGAGGATTGCAATACAATTCTGGTTGGAAAGCATGAGAACGGTTGGTCAGATGATGCCTTTAATGTGATAGTTCAATCAAAACATTTATATTCTGTCATTGTTTACTCACCCTCATGTCATACAATCCTGCAGAAAGCAAAATAAGATTCTTGGAATTTAAACATCATTGGACACCGAGTTTTACTGTATCCGATACAGCAAAAAAAAAAAAAAAATGTTTTCTGGTCATTTTAACATATATTTAAATATATGCTAAATATATTTAGTAATAGGGAGGGTTGAGGAAATATCACTTTAATTTTAAAAATATATTTCATTTAAACTTTCAGATACCAAAATATATCACAAAATGTACTTCAATGAGCAAGAAAAAATATTTCTACTCTATAAATACATTGTAGGTAATTGCATTGTAGGTAATTTGTATATTTATACATTCCATTTTTCAAAATGTCGTATTTTTTTGTTCCACAATCAAACAGGTTTGGAATGACATGAGCACAAGTAAATAATGACATAATTTTCCTTTTGGGGTGAACTATTCCTTTAAATTTGTTTATCCTCTGGCAACCATCCACAACACCCTTGCAACCGCATAGCAACGGGCTAAAAACCACCCAGTGAACTTTTGCAACCTCAGCAATGCCCCAGTAATCACTTAGAATTTGTTTATGAAAATGAACTCTTAGAAAACCAAAGGGTCAAGGTTTGGCAGGTTAGCAAGGTCTAGTTCTCCCCTGCTGGTAGAGTCTGTAACTACACCATCTGAGAGAGAGAAAAAAAAACAATTGACAACTGACAAGAATTCAATAGTAAGTTCATGAAATTGACACCTTAGGCAACCATAACTGTGAATCTTCATAATGTTGACAGGATAGGGTTTTAACTAAACAGTTAAAGACAGAAAACTGGCTGTTATAATTCATAAAAATAATCAGCGTTTGAGTCCGGGGCAGAATGTGTTTCTTTCATTTCTTTCATGAAATGGCTGCCTGAGCTGTAGACACACATATTTCCAGCATGTTGTAATGTGGAGTGAAATTAGTCTGAACAAACTGGCTTTGAGCAGTGAAAAGGATGTATACTATGATTTGGCACTGAGGCTGAAAGGTAAAAAAGCCTAAAAACAGAGCCCGGAGTGTGGGTTCCCGTTCAGAGAGAGGTTGCCTTGCCATATGAGGCATGTGCGAGAGAGTGTGTGTGTGTGTGTGGCAGCGAGAGAAGGGAAGTAGTTCTACAAATGAAAGTAGCTCTATGCACGCTATGCAGAGCTCAGAAACAAAGAACGAGCACGCACGACCAAATAAAACTAAACATAAATATACAAATTATACAAATTCTTTTTTTTTTCTCGAAACGACGATGCATGTTCTTGTGTGTGTTTGTGTGTGTGTGTGTGTATATATATATATACACTATACATGTTATATTTACGTATGTTATAAAATATAAAATGTTTGTAACATTATGCCCTCTGCATTATAAAGCAGACAGGTGTTATTCAGTGCATGATGACAACGTATACTCTCCTATACCAGCATGACCACATGTATGGAGACAGAGAGAGAGGAGGAACAGAGCAGCATTACCTTCAATGAGCAACTCTTGACCATGACTGCCCAGCAGAGTACGAGACAGGAAAGGTGCAAAGTCCACAAAGATCTCCCTCAGCAATGGAGCCACCTTCTCCAGAGCTCGCTCCAGTTTAGTGGTGATACTGTGTGGATAGACAAAGTGGATGAGACTGTGCATTAGAGAAGCTGAGAAAAAAGAACAAAGACTTTTGAAGACAAAAGTTTATTGTGATTAATACTTAACCCGTAATATAGCCCCTACAGACCAAAACAAATTCATACACTAATAACCAGCGGTAGATACAGTAACTTCAGAGTCATCATCTTGGGCTCTAGCAACAAAGAAGCAAGCCAGCTTGAAAACTTCATGTACCCTACAGGAATTCAACCCCACTAGAATACAAGCATGTTAGTGGTCACGCAAAACACACTGGAAGTACCGCCTGGGGTCCTGACAGTCAGCTGAATGAAGAAACCTTAGGCAAAACTCCAAAACACAGAAGTGCTGGTACAAAGACCAAAACACACAGGGGAAAAGGGGGACTTTACCATGAAATTGTTATTTTTTGACCATCATTTTTCAATGAAAGCCAAATGAATGAATTCATACTTTTTTGTTGGAATTGTGTCAAAGAATAAGACCTTGGTATTATTGTATTGTATATGGTATTATTTATAATTTCAAGTTATTGAATAAAGTTAAATAAAGATCAGACCACATTTTATGAGTATTCAAAACAGAAATCCAAATATTTTCAAAGGGCTTACAAACTTAGTCTTGCCACTATATGTGCAATTTATATTTGTCTACAAAACTAATTTTAAGAATTTAAGAATCAGTTTTGAATCAAAAGGTTATTCAGATAAGAAACGTATAAGTTTCTGTCTAAAGGTTTGTAACAGTATGCACACTGGATTGTACTAACAGCAAAATGTGTTTAGAACAGTCCTTATATGGTATATACTGTATACACATTATTCTAAGTTATTAAAGTCCTAATATTGATTCAAAATGTACAGTACACACATATTTACGATCTTACCATTTAAAAAAATAACTTGGGTGGCACAATATTACCTTAACAGTAAGATACTGGGCAAAACTACTGGGGATTTTGTTGTATTGCAAATTTTCTTGGGTTCGCTTGTCTAGGTTGCAAATCTGAAGATAATTAGATCGTAAGCTTTGAAAAATACATGGTTTACTTTTTGGTGTCTTTATTGTGAAAGATTCAATACTACAGCTATTGTGTGTCATGAAAGTGCAGAAAATAAGTGGAAAAAAAGAGAAAAACTAATGAGACACAGACAGCGACAGCGAAACCCATCTCTTGTCTCTCGAAGTGCGGGTTAGGCATCACAGCCTCTGCATTCAGACAGTTTCATCATTGACTTCACACTCCCAGTAAGTGCTGTCGGTTACCGCTGCCATGGAAACTGATTTGCGATTCCTGGCGCGGCAGAAGAGCCACAAAGAGTGCGTAAGTGTGTGTGTGTGCGTGTGTGTGTGTGTGTGAAGTGTAGAGGCCCCCGGAGAGCACGAGATAGAGCTGCACACACACACACAGGCGCTTTCTCCCGTGTAGTCAGACGGTGGTGTGTCTGTGAGATGTCTGTCACAAAGCATTAGACGAGGTGAAGGGATGGAGCCAAGGTCAGCACGGTTTTCCACACACTCCCCAAAACACCTACGTGCACTGATTTCTCTGCGTTAGTGCTCGCATAGCCCCCTCTAACAGCACAAACACACGCGGTGGGCAGTGAGAGAGAGGACAGGCGATGTATTTGAGGTGTGGGGTGTCTTGTTTGTCGAAACCACGATAAAAAAAAAACAAGCAAAATGATCTTCGCCTGATACGTTAAACAAAGGAAAGGCACAATGTCTGTAAACATGAAAAAACAAGGCTGAGTGCTGACCCCATCTTGTGGCGGTGATGATAAAAACTCAGGAATAGCATGGCTGGCTGAAGAAAAACAACTGCATGTGATGAGCTGCTGACAGAGGAAACATTTCCCACTCACAAACACACTCAAATAAAGAGAAACGCTTTCTGAGGGCGTGTTTTACAGTGATTTTACCATGTTAAAGGGGTACTGTGAGAAATTTTATGTCTATTGCTTTATTTTAAATGGTGTCTACAGAAATACAAGACACACATTCAATAAATAATTAAATGCATTATTAATTATTTAAAAATGAATCTGCCTTGAAATATGGACCTTAGTCAAGATAGATAGCATATTTGCAATGAATGCAAATTAAACTGTGAGGGACTGACACATTGACATACAGTGCACATAAAACTTGAATTATGAAATTTAAGTAGGGATGCACCGCCAATTATTTTCATGTTATGTTGCCGATAAAAAATTCTACTTCGAAAAAAACAAAAACGTATAATTCAAGTGAGGAATCCTCCATTGCTATCTGTGCATTAAACAATTTTAACGCACGACATGGAGGAAAAGAACCATCTGACGCAAACCATTTAATGCATAGCAAGCCGTGGATTATCCTGCTTATACCATAGGCATTTTCCAGCATTGACAACCTAAAGCTGTTATTGATGTTTGCAGCGCAATATTTCACCGGAAGGATAAAAACAATGGTTATTTTCATAAGTTAAGGCTTGTTAGATCTAGCATTCTGCCCACTTATGTGAAAGATTGCATATATTTGGATGAATGAATTATAGCATTTATTTGAATTAATTATCGAGTGAGAGAGAGAGAGAGAGAGAGAGAGAGAGAGAGAGAGAGAGAGAGAGAGAGATGAGATGTGCGTGTGTGAATTACCTGTGTCTGTGCAGTGTCTCTCTCTATTAACAACGAAGCTGAGTTTAATGACTTAAAAACCAGCGATGTAACGCCCTTGTTGCTGAAAAATATAATGTAGCGATTCAGTAGCTAAGTTAATTTGTTGATAAAAGTAGCGGGATAGCGTTGATAAGTTTCTTATGAATGTATCTGTATGTGCGAAGTGCGATCTCAGAGTGATGTATGTGTATGTTGGCTTCAATGAAAACAGCGCATTAATATAGAACGGTGATTAAAATGACTTGGAACTACCAGTGCACAGTTTTACTGCACACCTTCCAGTCAATCAGAATCGAGTATTCAGACAGACCATGGTTTAATACAATTCTATACTATTTTTTCTGTATAAATATAAAACAATAAAATAAAATCTAAGATGTTTATTGCTACAAATGAACAACATTATACACTGAACAAAATTATAAATGCAACACTTTTGTTTTTGCCCCCATTTCTGAACTCAAAGATCTAAGACTTTTTCTATGTACACAAAAGGCCTATTTCTCTCAAATATTGTTCACAAACCTTCCAAAATCTGTGCTAGTGAGCACTTCTCCTTTGCCGAGATAATCCATCCAGCTCACAGGTGTGGCATATCAAGATGCTGATTAGACAGCATGATTATTGGGGGGTTGGGTCCGAAAACCACTCAGTATCTGGTGTGACCACCATTTGCCTCAGGCAGTGCAACACATCTCCTTCGCATAGAGTTAGCAAGACCTGGGATGTTTTCAGCTTCCAGGAATTGTGTACAGATCCTTGTAACATGGGCAGTGCATTATCATGCTGCAACGTGAGGTGATGGTCGTGGAAGAATGGCACAACAATGGGCCTCAGGAACTCGTCACGGCATCTCTGTGCATTCAAAATGCCATCAATAAAATGCACCTGTGTTCGTTGTTCATAACATACGCCTGCCCATACCATAACCCCACCGCCACCATGGGCCACTCGATCCACAACGTTGACATCAGCAAACCGATCACCCACACAACGCCATGCACGCTGTCTGCCATCTGCCCTGTACATTGAAAACCAAGATTCATCCGTGAAGAGAACACTCTCCAAAGTGGCAGACGCCATCAAACGTAAGCATTTGCCACTCAAGCCGGTTATCACGACTAACTGCAGTCAGGTCGAGACCACGATGAGGACGACGAGGATGCAGATGAGCTTCCCTGAGAAGGTTTTTGACAGTTTGTGCAGAAATTCTTTGGTTATGCAAACCGATTGTTGCAGCAGCTGTCTGGGTGGCTGGTCTCAGACGATCTTGGAGGTGAAGATGCTGGATGTGGAGATCCTGGGCTGGTGTGGTTACACGTGGTGTGCGGTTGTGAGGCCGGTTGTATGTACTGCCAAATTCTCTGAAACACCTTTGGAGACGGCTTATGGTAGAGAAATGAACATTCATTTCACGGGCAACAGCTCTGGTGGACATTCCTGCAGTCAGCATGCCAATTGCACGCTCCATCAAAACTTGCGACATCTGTGGCATTGTGCTGTGTGAAAAAACTGCACATTTTAGAGTGGCCTTTTATTGTGGCCAGCCTAAGGCACACCTGTGCAATAATCATCCTGTCTAATCAGCATCTGCCACACCTGTGAGGTGGATGGATTATCTCAACAAAAGAGAAGTGCTCACTAACACAGATTAGACAGATTTGTGAGCAATATTTGAGAGAAATAGACCTTTTGTGTACATAGAAAAAAGTCTTAGATCTTTGAGTTCAGCTCATGAAAAATGGGGGCAAAAACAAAGTGTTGCATTTATAATTTTGTTCAGTGTGATATACAGTATATCAAAATTTGCTAAAGATTACATTTAACAGTATAATTTAATTATTACTGTTTTAGAGATCAACTTTAAGTTAACATTAGATGACAACAAAGGTAATATAAATATAAAAATAAGGAAAATTATCAGGCACAATGAAATATCCAATACTGGTCAATGTATATTTAAATTCTAATAAATAAATACATACATCGACTGATAACTGATATGCTACTGATATATTGCGCGTCCCTATGCTTAAGATAGAACAGTGCATACTCACAGTCTTGTTTTCATTAACATATATCTACATATGTTGTGACCTCACAATCGCTTCAAATTTGCTTCATCCAGACCTTATTCAGGTTAGATGACATATTGAATTTAATGAGGCTGTTAGTTTTTATCAAGTCAAGTCAAGTCAAGTCACCTTTATTTATATAGCGCTTTTTACAATACAGATTGTTTCAAAGCAGGTTTACAGAGATAATAGGAAAATAATGTTGTACTAATATTGTTAAACATAAAATTAAATGTCCCCAACTAAGCAAGCCAAAAGCCAATGGCGACAAAGGCGAAGAAAGGCGAAAAAGGCGACAGTGTTAAGGAACCAAAACTCCATCAGGTGACAGAATGGAGAAAAAAAACCTTGGGAGAACCCAGGCTCAGTCAGGGGCCAGTTCTCCTCTGGCCAACAAACGAACAGTGTATGATTATGAGGGATACACTTGAACTCTTTACAATGCCAAAGTTTTTGTCAATTGAAAGTTTTTTCTTTTCTTTTGTTTCTTTTTTTCTGAAAGACGTTCCACAAAGTTTGTTGTTAAACAACAGTACAATCTATTGGACACACTGTATTCTATCACTCACAACCTTGGTTTCATTCCTGTCAATAAAAATGTAATATGGAGCTACCCTGATTATGGTCTATCATCCAACTATCCTATTCCCATAAAAATCAAGCTGCATCTCTATCCAGCTGTCTGTCTTATACCTCAACACACATCCTGGGACTCTGATTCACCTCATGTTCTCCATGGTGTCCTCAGGCATGGGGGCCACAGTCTGAACCGCAGGCAGATTCTTGCTGGTGGCTCCATTCACAAAGCTGGAAGAAGAAGAAGTGGAAGAATCCGTGGCTCCTGCAAGACAACGAGAGAAATCCGAGGTTAGAAACAAGCTGCTTTTATTTATTTAATTATGCATTGTGACTGGCTAAATTAAATTTTTGGAGCAAAAAGTGTAATTTGGGGGGGTGGATAATAGGCAAGGCAAGGCAAGTTTATTTATATAGCACATTTCATACACAATGGTAATTCAAAGTGCTTTACATAGAAGAAATTAAAATAATCAAAAGAGATCAGAATAATTAAAACAGTTTAGAATAAACGATAAAATACAGAAATAATAAAAAGAAATCCGAATAATTAAAACATAAAATAAAATACATTACAAACAGTCGGACGAACAGTGGTACAGTGTTCATTCAGTAAATGTACAGCTAAACAGATGTGTTTTGAGTTTGGATTTGAATGTGACTACTGTAGGAGCACATCTGATCTCTTCTGGAAGCTGGTTCCAGCTGCGGCTGGCATAGTAGCTAAAAGCAGACTCGCCATGCTTAGAGTGAACCCTTGGTATTTCTAGCTGATGTGATCCTAGTGATCTGAGTGATCTGTTGGGAGTATATTCAGTGAGCATATCTGCAATGTATTGAGGTCCTAGGCCATTGAATGATTTATATACCAGTAATAATACTTTAAAATCAATCCTAAATGTAACTGGCAGCCAGTGTAAAGACCTGAGGACTGGTGTGATATGTTAATATTTTCTGGTTCTGCTCAGAATCCAGGCAGCAGCGTTCTGTATGAGCTGCAACTATCTTATGTTCTTTTTGGGAAGGCCAGTGAGAAGTCCATTACAATAATCCACCCTACTGGTGATGAAAGCATGCACAAGTTTCTCTAAGTCTTGACTGGAAAGAAAGCATCTAATTTTTGCTATATTTTTCAGGTGATAGTATGCTGATTTAGTTATTGCTTTGACATGACTACTGAAACTAGGGTCTGACTCTAGAGACACACCCAGATTCCTGAATTGATTTGTAGTTGTTTGACCCCTAGAATGAAGGTATGCGTTCACCTTGAGAACTTGATCTTTGTTTCCAAACGCAATGACTTCAGTTTTGTCTTTGTTTAACTGAAGAAAGTTTTGGCACATCCAATTGTTTACTTCATCAATGCATTGGAACAGAGAGTCAATGGGGCTGTAATTGTTAGGCGATAGGGCTAGAGCTGTGTATCGTCTGCATAGCTGTGGTAAGCGATTTGGTTATTTCTCATTATTTGGCTCAGTGGGAGCATGTACAGGTTGAATAGGAGTGGCGCAAGAATTGAACCTTGAGGGACTCCACATGTCATGGGTGTCCACTCAGACTTATGATCTTCAATACTCACATAATAACGTCTCCTTACCAAGTATGACCTGAACCATTTTAGGACTATGCCAGAAAGCCCGACCCAGTTTTCCAGCCTGTCAAGAAGTATGTTGTGATCGACAGTGTCAAATGCGGCACTGAGGTCGAGTAGTACCAGCACTGATAATTTGCTTGTATCAGTATTTAAGCGAATATCGTTTATTATCTTTACGTGCGCTGTCTCTGTGCTGTGATGCGGTCCGGAAACCAGATTGAAAATTGTCAAATTATCCATTTGAGCTTAAGAATTTGTTCAGCTGTTTGAAGACAACTTTTTCAATGATCTTGCCTATGAAAGGAAGATTTGAGATCGGTCTATAGTTGTTTAATATGGTCTTATCCAGATTGCTCTTTTTCAGGAGGGGCTTGACAACTGCAGTTTTCAGGGAGTTCGGAAAACTCCCAGAGAGAAGTGAGGCATTTACCACATCTAGGAGATCTGCTTCTAAATTGTGTAACACATTTTTGAAAAAAGATGTGGAAAGTGCATCAAGGGCGCAGGTTGATGTTTTAAGGTGCTGTACGGTTTCTTCCAAAATTTTGCCATCAATTTCTTGGAAATCAGACATGGTGACTACTTTCTCAGGCTGTGGTCTGATCTGTCTGACACCAGCGCAACTCAAGGATGAGCTGATCACCTTTCTGATATTATTGATTTTCTCAGTGAAGAAAGAAGCAAACTCACTGCACTTGACACTGAAAACAATTTTTCACATTACATCCAAAACAAATGCCACCCAAAACATCAGATGCAGTAAAATCAAATACTCGTTCAGGTTTTTCATCAGGTAACAACATAACAACAGAGGAACAAGCTCTGAGAAACGAATCATCACTATTATCTCGCCTCCCTATGAGAAAGTGAAGCACCATCTTACAATTCCTCTTATTTCTCTCACTGTCAAAGGCACGGTGTCCACAGCGCCCTGTGCAGCAGGGAGCTTCTGATAGATACATCACAGCAATGGACTGTCATCCTGTTAAACCACAAGCTGTCACGGGACATCTGAGGATGGGAAATCTATTACGCGGCCATCAATCGCTGTGTCAGAGATGAGGGTCCACCCATAAGCAAATACGCCAAGATGAAGGAAAACGTCAAGATGGACAACATTCTGATGGATTTCACTGGAAGCGCAGCTTGGCCTGATTCAACCTCAATCCAAATCAACGTCCCTTGTGCATTCCAAGATCTCAATGAGCTATTTAATGGACAATGGGGACTAAAAGTCTCTTTTAAGGAAAATGTGATCTATTTTTCGGCTACATTTCAGAAGTTTGGGGTTAGTATGTTTATTTTATTTCATTTTATTTTTTTAAAAGAAATGAATACTTTCGTTGAGCAAGTATTCATTTAATTGATCAAAAATGACTGGGACTGTTTCCCACAAAAAATATTAAGCGGCACTACTTCTGTTGTCAGCCTTAATGATAATAATAATAAATGTTTCTTGAGCATCAAATCATCATATTAGAATGATTTCTGTAGGATCATGTGACACTGAAGACTGGAGTAATGATGCTGGAAATTCAGCTTTGCATAAAAGAAATGAATTACATTTAAAATATATTAAAATAGAAAACAGATATTTTAAATTATAATAATATTTCACAATATTGAAAAAAATCGAATTAAAATATCTGTTTATAATATTCTATTTTAATATATTTTAAATGTAATTTAAAAAGCAGCCTAATAAAACCTACAAACCCCAGATTTTTGAATGGAAATGCATTTAATGTATATAATAAACAGTTATTTTAAATTGTTGTTAAAATGTTTTTTAGCAAATAAATAAATGCAGCCGTAAAATTATTTATTGTATTATTATTTATTTATGTAACAGTATATGGTGATTTTTTTATACTTAATACAAGCGGACAAACATTTAGACATTTGTGTAAAAATAAGTATGTTTTGTCATATCAATTTGTAATATAAATATATTGCAATCCAGGTATTTTCAATGAATCCCACAGACTCAAATATTATGTAACCAGGCCTGAAATTCCTGCCTACAGCAATAATCGCATACAAACACATTCACGAAAAATAGTTGTGTAGAACAGCTCAAGTTTTAAGAGCAAAATCTATAGTGTTCACAGTGTGCAGCCTGATGCAGACACCTGACATAAAAGTTCCTTACAGTCTCCACGTGGCTGCCAAACAACCTTGAAATTTCATACAGATCCTATCTTCATGAGACTGCAGTCTATTTGGATATGGTGGTACAAGTGTGAGAAAAAAATATATAGCGAGGGATGCCCTCTTGTGGACAAACTGTTTGATGCCACCAAATCTAATTTCCTGACCCTGAACGGGTTTGAATTCTTTTAGGAATGACATCTTTAATTATTCTAGGAATAGCAGAGGAGAGGATGCATTTCAGTGGAAATTCACTTAAGCACTAGCACGTTCAAATCAACGTCTCATTAACAACACAGAGAGCGGTTGTGACCATTATATCTATCCTTATAAAGTTACCAGTTAACAACATAATAGAAGAGGTCAAGTTAGGATGTATTGAGACAGGATAGGTCAGAGCAATTACCTGTAGTGTTGATCATGCTCTTGGGAGCAGCCGATGTAGCAGCGAAGATGTTTGGGGTGCTAGCAGTGGTCAGGGCACTGCTGGAGCCAGAACTGCCCACCGTGTTCACCGTCGGGCCCGACACAGGCTTCTTGGCCTGTACCACCACACTCCTGCAGGAGGAAGGGAAGAAAGTGTACACAATCCATTGATGCACTGGAAAACTGTTCCCATAACCTGGTGAGAACAAGGCATTTGGGTCGGCACATGTGTAAGGATAACCAAACCAAACAGAGTGGATTTTACCAAGCACTTCCCTAAAGGGGGCAAGTGAACTACACAGGCTTCCAGACTCCGCTAGAGTGAAAGGAAACATCTAACAAAGCTAAATAAAACAGTTCACCTGCAACAATAAATACACGATTGCTTGTGAAATTAGTTGATTAAGCCGGAGGGAGATAGCAGTTTTCCACAGTCCAGTCAGACTGGATGAAAGTGGCCAGACTGAACAGGTCGCAGTGGCAAGGCCAGGGGAAACCAGCAGGCAAAGTAAACATCCTGCTGTCCTGCCGGCCCGCGCTTGCCTCACGATCTTACGCAAGGAGAGCTCAAGGCAAACAAACAGTAAAATCAAAAGCAGTGACTGCTGGGTTTTGGGTATGTTTCTCTTTTCTGCTGTTTGTCCAGTGCTGTGCCTCGACATAATGTCAAACTCAGAGAGGAATTCATCAAGAGAGATTTTCCAGGTGCGTCACCAAATGTTGCTGTTGCTATAGCGGGGCAGTCTTGAGGTTCTCACCTCTGAAAACCTTACGGGTTGTTTGTACTATGCAATACATTGACCTCCATTTGTCCCCATTTGTGAAGTTTAAATAGTAAACAAACTGCAATTTTATTAGGAAATATTGGTATTACTGTTAAATAAATAAAACGTAATTAAAAAAGTATTATATTAGATTTCTTGAATCAAAATATCACACAAGAATTCACACAGAGGAGAATTTAAAATGATTTAAGTACTGGAATAAATAAATACATAAATAAATCTGGTCGTCAATTAATTTTTTTTTTTTCATCCTGTTGTTTGAAATATTCATTTGAACAAAAGTTAGTTCCTCAATGACATCACCATTCAGCAAGTGACATCATTTTGTGGGAAAACAACATCATAAAATGTCAGCAATGGACCTGATCAATTATGTTACATTTTGTGGTATTAGGTTGGCTTGCATCAATCCTTTTAGGCATTATTCTAGCCTTCGTGTAAATAAAAATGTTAAAATTAATGAAAGTGCCCGAGCAAGACTACACTGTATGTCTGAAAGTTTAGAACATCCTTTTATAGAAATACTTCCTTTAACACACAAATTTATAGAAAGTACTTCAAAAGGCATGGCATAACAGTAACAACCCTCCTATTGCAGGAAATGAAGAAAAATGACAAAACCAGCAATCATCTTGTCATCCTTCTGGCCAGCTGCAATCTCTGAAAAGATAATTAAAGAAATAGTCTCTAAATATAGCTGCTAAACATATTAAATCATTAAAAAGGGACTAAATAGACTAATCAACTTAATTATGCCTTCAAGAAATGATATCTGTTTTTTTCCCAGCTTATTTATAGACGAAGCAGAAAATCACATGGTTTCCAGAGGCAACGAGCTGAAAATAGCGCTGGAGACGAGCAGGATCACGAGTTCACATTAAACTCTTGACCTCGCCGATAATCTCCTGTATGTTTCCACAGACATTCTGGAGATTCACGGAAACCCACCTTAGCCTGATAGCAAAGAGCAGGAGAGGATTAGTTTGATATTATACACATGACAGAGTCAAGTGTTTTGGAGGATGGAATGATATTTTGTTTGTGTGTGTGTATCGGTCTGGTTTTCTTATCGCAACTTGACGTGGTCCGAGATGCTGGCTGATACAGAGTGTTTTTTTGGGTGATGTAGCGCAGGACTGGTTGTAACGTCACCTGCTAAACCTCCTGATGCCGCACAGTGTGACCTCAGAGCAGACACTGTACAGAGAGAGGATGGAGCCATCAGAGCACTTGTCTGGGACACTGCGACTCGTCCCGATAGCACGTTCTCTTTAACGTGGTGGCGTGACACAGGCGGTTTTCTCTGAGATCTCATGCGAGGAAGCAAAAACATTTTTGACACGTGCTTCCCCTTAAGTACTACAAACAGAGAATAACGGACCCTTAAAATCATACATGTGTACCATTGTCTGACTTATGAGGGATTATTCTTGCAGGTGCAAATACGTACACTATACAATTTTTTTTAACGTTTTTTGGAAGTAGTCTCTTTTTTTCCAAGGCTGCATTTATTTGATCAATAATACACAGTGATGTTGTGAAAAATTATTAGAGTTAAAAAACAACTTTTCTATTTGAATATATTTTAAAATGTAATTTATTCCTGTGATGCAAAGCTGTATTTAAGCATCATAGAGTGCCGAGGTTATGACGTCACTTTGTAGGACAACTGGGAAGTTAGCGGCGCATGGGTTCCCTCGATTGAAAAGATATGCATTTTACCCAATAGACTTTTGGAAAATCGCAAAAAATAAGATCTGTGTTCAACAAAGAGTTGTGACCCTTACACGTTTTGTCTATCAAGATAATCTTTACAAGTTAATCCAAAACGTATACATTTTGAAGCCTATATAAAGTTTAAAAAACCACAAGCACACACAATAAAGTTTAAAAAACCACAAGCAGGTTATAACTGGTGTGTTTTATGTCTTAGATCAAAACGTGAAAATATTTAGAGGCTTTGTTAACCCCAGACCTTATTTTTAGGCGATTTGGCAAAAACCCATTCAAAAAACCCATAGACTTTAGGGCGAGGGAACCGGAAGTGCTAAAATGCTAACTCACTTCCGTGTTTTGGCCTACAAAGTGACGTCATAACTTCGGCACTTTATAATTAATTTTGTAAAATTCTAATTGTCTTTACTGTCACTTTTGATCAAATATAATGCATCCTTGATGAAGAAAAGTATTAAATTATATATATATTTTTTTAAATCATACTGACCCCAACCTTTTGGTTCAGTAATGTAAAAGGAGTCTGGCATGTAATTCTGAAGCTTCTGACAGCCTCTGGTCAATATTTATGTTTATTTATCAAAAATAGCAGCCAGGACTTTCTGCATAAAAAGTCATTTCGCATACCACAGCAGAAAAAAGTCACACAATGGTGAAAAATACAAGTGAGTAATTGCTAAACAGTACCATTCATATTTCATTATTTTGTGAAAACAACATCCAAATGTACTTTATCAGAACAATTACTACTAATTATTAATAATAATTAAATAAATATTCATTTAATAATGGTCTGGTTTCACAGACATGGCTTAGCCTTAGTTCAATAAGGGCATATAAGTAGCTTTTATAAACGTACCAATGTTTCTTCTTGAGACAAAACAATGGCAGTGACATATTTTAAGATATGTCAGTGAAAGTTGCTTTCAGTTAAAACAGATCAAACTCACATTTTAGTCTGGGACTAGGCCTAAGCCTGTGAAACTAGGGGTTAAAGTAATAGTTGTAATATGGACACGTGATATGTTATTGTGCATTTAACACAGAATTACGAGTCAAATACTAATCCTAAATCTCAGTTTGCATTTGATCTGAACAATTGTGATCACAAAGATCCACAAAGCATGCTTACCCCCACACCCCGAGCATACAGTATTTATTACTCATAACATGTCGGCTTCTTGCAGGTATTTGACAGGTAGAGTTGATAGTATTAGAATAATAAACAAGCTTCTAATACAATATGAACACTCATGAATTATTCATTGGCTGGGGGCTTGTGAATGATACATGAATTATCTGCCGCATATATTATTAATAGTTTTTTTTTTTTATTGACTTGCTTTGAATAAAGCACGGATCAATCTTGTGTAGACTATGAATATTGCAAATATTTTGTTTTATTTGAAATGGCTTTAAGGATTACAAACAGTATTGGCTCATAAATGAACATTAATAATAATAATTAAATGTGTAGGTCTCATATAGTGGCAAACTATATTGGCATCACTCGGTTTATAAGCATACCATCCACTGACACTGACATGGACCCATGTCAACGTATTAAAGTGCTTCTCCACCAAACGCTTTCATTTGAATTAACTTTCAAAGCCAAAGCAAGTCCTTTATGATGGCGGCCTCATCTGCAAACACGGCTTCCTGCTTATTCAATACTAATTGAAAAAATTCACATTTGGAAAGTCCCAGAAAGACGGTGATGTCAGTCCTCATCACTCCTGTGTTTGAGGCTTTTTTTGATGTCACTCCCAATCTATTTAGGTTCTGACACACAATCGAAGAAGCCTGTCCACGTCTGGCATCTCATTTGGTGGCAGGTGGCAAACAATTAGACACAGCAATTTCAGGGCCGGCAGATGACATTAAAGCATGCAGGAGTGAGTGGTACGACCCGGCATCAGCGGACAGCCTATGTGAAAGCATTTCAAAAATAATACACTCTGCCATGGCAACTCATTTCTGCCTGCCAGCCTCCATTAGGGTGCTGAGGGGTGAGGACGACAGGAGGGGAGCTGGGGGCGCATGGGGCGCTTCTGTTTAATCTGTCATCAACGCCCTGGAGACCCTCCCTAACACTCACAAACACATTTACACACACATCACCTTTACTAGTCAGCAGGCGCACCTCATCTGTGGCGGCTGCATGCATTACTGCGGATCCATTGTTCCTGTGACTCAATATCTAAGAAGGGAGAAGCACATTGCCTGGGCCTAATCTCTCAGGAGACACACGTTTAAGTATTTTCATAAAGTCTGGTGAACATTGTAACTTATACTGGCAAAAAAATCTGCCTGCTTACTCATGTAGGAGGGGACGTTCTTGCGACCTTGTGCAAAGTTCCCTAAAAGTTCTCTAAAGGTGACGAAAATTGTTTATTAAAAAAGATCAAGTGAAAAATAAGCAACCTTCTACGCACACCTAATAATAATAATTATTAATATTATCATTATTATATTGAGACGTAGCTAAATCTATTGTACAACAGTAGCCTAATATATTTTGGGTTTATTATGATATGACAATTGTTTTTTTTCTCAAATGAAATGGTAAAATGCTCAAGTGACTTTCAGAGTGGCTCTGGAGATGAAGTTCATGCATTCATGTTCTCATATAGTGAGGTGGCAGAGGCTGAAAACACCGTACGCGTCACGCTTGCTTCAGTGTGTGTGCAGTAAATTAAACCATAAGTCTGCGACATTCATTCACACCAAAACAAGCAGAATATGCAGGATTCTTATTTAAATAGTCCTTTTGATGTTTAATATTCACAGACACTAGTATCATCGCAATATATATCGGCTACATTGCTCCTATTAAAAAGAGTTAGTCCCGAACCCTGCGCTTGGACAAACACGGAAGCGACTGAAAGCAACTGCCGATTAGTGGGTAGCGAATATACCCGGTACTCGGTACTACAGAAATGCTGGAATCGTCACATTTTCTAAATTTCAGTACCCACTTGGTACCAAAGTACCGGTACTTTTTACAACCCTTGTAGAGACCTAGAGGGAACTTCCTATAGTAATGTTCCCCTAAACATTCCCAAAACAGCCTGAATGTGCCCTACAGGCCCGCCAAATAACGTCCCCCAACCCTAAAATAACTTCACATCGTAACAGTCTAGGAAAGTTCTGGGAACGTTACCACGCAATGTCCTTGATACCAGTGGGGACGTTCTGGGAACATCAAACTTCCAAATAAAACATGGTCCCCTAAAGGTTCAGAGAATGTCCTCAATGTTCCCTGAAGGTCCGCCAAATAACGTCCCCCAACCTTTTAAAGAACTTCACATCATGACCGTCTCAGAACATTCTGGGACTGTTACAAGGCGACGTCATTGACACCAGCAGGGACTTTTTGAGAACGTCAAATTTAGTACTGGGTAGACAATAAGGGGCCATCTATCTGACATAAAAAACAAAAATAGCAACCATTGTCAGAGATGTTTACAGAAAGATTAATTGTTGATAATGCAATAGAAGGCACGTACATATTTATGTATGTTTGCATATACACTAAAAAGTACATTATAAGCACAGTGAAAGCATCCATAATGCATATGAACAAATCAACTTGATGTAAAAATGGTAACAAGTCCTTTTGGGTTCATAGAAAATTAAATTCATGGAATTAATAGACTACACCGTATTTAATCAATCAGATTATTATTCCGATCACATTTAACACATTTGCCTATTTCTGCAATTTCATTCTGTTCTGTGTGATTTTTGGTGTCGTGTTCAAGTATAAATTTTAAATTGTTAAAAAAAATTACATATATGTATATAAAAAAATCAGAATTGCGAGACAAAAGTCAGAATTGTGAGACAAAAATGTTATAGGTTTAAAATGTTACTTATGTAAAATTTTATAGATTTAAATATTATTTCATGCTGTAACTGTAGGGCTAATACATTATGTCCCCTATGAACTGCATATGTGAATATTGTGTAGACCTATTGTTCACGTCAAATTCATGCTTTAATAGTAGACTAATCATCGCAGGTTTCATCAGTCCAGTCTATGGCTTGCTACCATATACATCTGCGTTTAGTTTCCAAGGGCGTTTTCAATGACAGTATTCCATAAAAATGATGACCATCTTTTTATGCATTCCGATTCTGACATCCAAAGGCTCAACAAAACATTTTCCTCGCTGTGCTCTATTTGTATTTCTGTCACCACAATGCTAACTGTGATGTCTGCTTCCAAACGGTCTATTATCTAAAAATAAAAAATAAAAAATATGTAAACATCATGTGCAAATACAAATGAGATCAGCCTGAACAAATCACCAAGATTGTGGTCAAAGAGTGAGACGTAGGCCTCGAAAACAGCAAAACCCTCTTAGCATCCAGCTGGAGATAACTTTTAGTCAAAGTGAACAGGTTATTATCAAACAAAAAAGTTTCCATTTACACTATTTCTGTTTACATATGTTGATTCGAACAGCAACAGTTTTGTTAAGAGCAGAGACTTATCACGTTGAGATTTTATCTGGCCTTGGAATGTAAACACACCACAAAACGCTCAAACACATCTCTGAGACATTTTCAAACACAGCAATTCTTCATGATAGAAAGTATGGGGAATTTAAAGTGAGTTATGGCTTGCTTATGACCAAGAAAATCATTATGGTCATTCGTCAGGGAAAAGACTAATCTAAGAATTCATCATGGTTTGACTGAGATGTATTATGTAGTGTTTAAAGGCACGGAAGGGATCGCATGCACACAGAAAAGGTCACTGTACTTTTAAGGGCCTTGTACGTATACATCTGCAGTAAATGGGCTACTGAAGTGCTATTGGTGACAAGAAACATTCAATCAAGATGAAGCCACATGATTTTCACATTTGGCACCCATGCTGATATATATTGCTGCCACCTGGTGGAGGTTCATATGAATCCATTTTAACATCGTTACAGTACTTCTGTAAAATCCCTGGTATCATACAAGTTGAGTTCAATCAACAGCTTTTGTCGTATAATGTTGATGAACACAAAACTATCGACTGTTAAGATGACGCACTTATCGTTCAAATGAATGGGGACAAAGTTGGAGGATTTAAAAGCATAAATATAAAGTTTATAATTTTATAAAAGCAATTATATTAATTCCTCTGTTAAAATGTGTGTATTATTTGAGCTGTAAAGCTGTTTAAATCATCATTTGAGTTGTTTCAGGGTTTTAGGGTTTATGGTTATGTCGTGGGGACAAACTTTTAAAATTGAATATAACATCACACAGAAAAGGTTATTAAGTTCTTTTTTTCACACTAAAATCATGTTAAAAACATTTATGCATTGTGGCTGTGGCAATACTATTGAAACAATATTGTTTAAAAAACTGGCCCCATTGACCTCACTGTAATCCAGATTTCTGCTTTTTTTAAAGGGATACTCCACCAGTTTTTCTTATTAAACTATGTTATTCCCTTAAATAAGACGAGTTGATACATACCTCTCTCATCTCATTTCGTGCACTATATCGCTCTGTATTGCCGCAAAACTATGTTAGCACTTAGCTTAGCCCATGCATTAAATATGGGCCAAGCAGAGAAGCGACCAAACACTTCCACGTTTTCCCTATGTAAACACAGTTACTCGAGTAGTGTAACTTGACCTGGGCTGGTGACACAAAATAAACCGTTGCGCTTTTCTAAGCGTTTAAAATTGATGACTATATTGTATGGCGGAATACCATAACAAGTGCTTTTGAGCACTTCGACTTGGCGCAATAATATCTTCACTCGTAAAAAAAAGTCCTCTTACCGGCTCCCGCTTCCTCTCGTTGTATTGACGGAAATGTCAGAGGGAGAGGAAGCGGGAGCCGGTAAGAGGACTTTTCACGAGTGAAGATATTATTGCGCCAAGTCGAAGTGCTCAAAAGCACTTGTTATGGTATTCCGCCATACAATATAGTCATCAATTTTAAACACTTAGAAAAGCGCAACGGTTTATTTTGTGTCACCAGCCCAGGTCAAGTTACACTACTCGAGTAACTGTGTTTACATAGGCAAAACGTGGAAGTGTTTGGTCGCTTCTCTGCTTGGCCATTGCTTAAACATTATGAGCTTATTATGAACTTAACTTGTACTAAAGCTGGAATACAGGACAGATACATCTCAAAATGTCTGAGAAGATGGTACCTGTCAAAGGAATGGAACTGCATGGGTAACATGGCTTGGGCTTCCCTCTTCATGGCCTGGTGGTCAGGGTAAGGCAGGCTGTCCGGCCCGCTCTCTGTGCTCTCCACGGGAGCAGCTACCAGGCTCTTCAGGATTTCCTTGACATTGATACCTTTGTTGGACTGGCTGATGCTGGAGATGGATGAGGCGGGTTTGAGGTGCTCCATGGTTGATGGCTCAATCAAGCTTTCCTGTGACCTGGCCTCTGATGACAGGGTGCAGAACAGACCGCTCATGCCGTTCGGACCACCCATTGCGAGCTCCAGGCCGGCCCCGTTCATCACACTGGATACCTGCTCGTCACCCAGTCCCGAGTCAGAGTGAGGGAAGGATGATTCCTGACGGGACTCCTCCAGCACGCTGAGAGCTTCCTTGCGACCATCAGAGAGGGTTGATGGGTACTCTGAAGGTCACATATCATAAAGCAGAGAATTAATAAAATACAAAAGAATTATTTATTTTTTTGTGATGACCAGAAAGGACCAGGCCTATTTTACGTTGTGTTTTGTTTATGTTTGTGCGGCTGTCGTCCGTGAAGGGCTGCCGCTTTTCTTTCGTTTTGATGTTAGTTTATTTTGAAATAGGGCTGGCTCGATATCATATTTTTCCCGCCACGGTTATTGTGGCAAAAAAAAAAAAAAAATCACGGTAACAATATATCCTGATATCTATAGAAACCTAGAAAAAAAAACTTTTTTCAAAAATCATATCAGTCAAATTCATCTTTACATTGTTTATTTTGTGTTTCGCTTTCTTTTTTAGCAAATGCATCACGCCATTGAGACACCAACAATTGAGACTCTTTTGAGGCTTCTTTTGACACTGCCTAAGACATAAGCAGGAGAGAGAAAATACTGTAAAGTTCATCCGTATTATAAATAAGCTTGAACAACACAACTACTACCTTAATATGTTAACATGCGTCCCCATTTGTAACCCAAATCCATGAAATGGCATAGTTACCCAAATTAAAATACATATAGTTCAAGAAGCCTTTGGACTTGAAACATTGTAGAATCATTTGTTGTTGTTTGACTTGTTGTCATATCGTCAGAATAAATTAAGTCAATGATACAATTCTAAGGAACATTTACATAACATTTAACAATATTTGGGACATTTTTAAAATGCTGCTATTTGATTTCATTTAGAGGAGACTAAGATGCCAACCGCGTTTAGCTTAGCACAGCGGTAAAATACAATTTATGAGAATAACAGCATATTTTACTACAAAATATCGTTATAGCGTCAGTCGAGTAATTGAAATAACATCCTTCTGTGAAATGATGTTGCTTGTTACACAATGAGGCCTAAATTATTATTTTATTGTATTCTATGCAGTGATAAAGGCTATGTCGATAAGAATTGCATTATATTATCCCTTACGAAAATAACCAAGATGGCTTGAAGAACACAGATAAACATTATACTGTCACAATGGTGGGTTCATTCTCTTTATGTTTATTCAGTCAAAAGGTCTCTGTCTGCATTTTATTCAGCTGCAGGGATAGCTTTGTCCATTTTAGGGTTTTCCTGGAATGCCTCCTCCTTCCCTGAACTTTAACTTTGCTAAACTATCTATCTATCTATCTATCTGACAAGACAACTCTGTCTCCAATCTCTTCGGTTGTTCTCCAGATGTTGGGTAATGTTCATCTAGAGGCTTTAGCAAGGTCACTGGGCCCGTTCCAGTCATGGAGCACGTCTGGATGCCGATTTGGGTGCAGACAATGGCCTGCTACATGCTGTTAGGAAAAAAACCCATCCATAGCCTTTCTTTCCTGAAATTTATGAGGGTGATGCAGCGTAGTGCCTCAGCCTCTATGATCCCATTCTCCTCTGGTGGATTGCTTTCCTAATGGGCACTGACAGATAGGGCTGGAAATAGCAGCGCTACCCTGTATCATGGATCTTCTTTCTTTATACCCTTTTTTCTCTTTTTTTTTTCTCACTCTATTTCTTTACACTATACTTTCCCAACAAAAAAACTGCCTAAATTGAACACTAATTTCTACATTTCTAATCGATGAAACTACTGGACGTTTATCCAATTTTGTGAGCGATTTACAGACAAAGCCAGCAGTGATTTCCTTCAAGAATTTTGTAAGGGCTGCATGTTTAATATCATGCAGGATAATTAGTGCTTATGAATAATAGATGTGATACAGTAGGTGGTGAAGAGGAATGTTTTTGGCATTAGCTTGAAACTGAAACTGTGGAGACTTTTTTCAATATAATTTGTGCCTAGTATGACATATATAAAAAAAACGACCTGGCTAATTAAAATGTGTTATGAAAATAAGCGAAGATGTTCAGCTTAATGTAAATATAAGTTAATAAGTGCATTTAAGCTGTGTCAACAAACAAAACATTAGCCACTACAACACCTGTGCTGGTGGGGGAATTTATCTCCTGCCGAATGCCTCTTCCTGATTGGCTGATAGACCTGACAGTCTCCCTCTGGGGTTCCAGGATGTCCCGGTACTTAGACACCATGAGCACTGAGATAAAATAGACAACAGCGAGAGCCAGGAACTGGGCCTGCTTACTGTCATCCTGTGAACCAAAGGTTATGAAGAAGAGTCAACATGTGACTAGAACATGTCATGAAAAGCAGAAATGCTACTCTGAACTGATTCTAATTCCGTTAGAGAGTTATATTACAGAGTATTATTTAAAAAAATAATTGAATAAAAAAAAAAACGAAATAACTAAAATGCATTAAAATCTGGAATTCAAAATCATCTAATATTAACCTGGAAAAATAATATAATATAATATAATATAATATAACATAATATAATATAATATAATATAATATAATATAATATAATATAATATAATATAATATAATATAATATAATATAATATAATATAAAGGAAAAACAAGCAAAGAAACAAAATTTAATCATTTAAATTCTGTAATAAAATTTTAGATTTCACGTTTTTTAATCATAAAGGCAAAACTGTGATGCTGACCATGTGAACAAAAACACTTAAAGATTTGTATTAAAGTGAACAAGATAATTCTAGAAACTTCTTGAAACTGCGGGATACACCTAGCCCTACACACTTTCAAGGGACATTCGAGGACCATTTGACATTAACTCACAACGTCACGAAAGACAGCCGCTCGCAGACGGTTGATGTCCACGTCTTGTAGAAGTCGGTCCGGGTCCTTAATTGGAGAAACATTACTTGGAAAATTTTCTATGGTGGTCTAAGGCAAGAAAAGCAGATATTTGAAACAGATATTTAACACTTTAAACAGTTCTCACATTCCAGATCTCATTTACACATTCACACCATGCCCACAGCACCAAATCACACATAACGCGACAATGTTATATTGTGTGAGGAAAAAACTAACGCGACGAGACAACACCACCTACTTTCACACTTTTAAAAAAGACAGCTTGAATGCTTGAGAACAGTGAGTATACTACATGTTGTCAAATCAAGATTTTTTTTTAAAAAATAAAACAAGTAAAAAATATAAAAATATAAAAATAGATAAATAAATAATGGAAAATATATTTTATAATAAAAATAAATAAATAATAAAAAAAACTTGAAAGTTTTAAAACTATAATTTAAGATATGGTGTCATACATTTAAGATAAATATAAATTAAATATAATATATAAATTAAAGATCACTTTACGCATATTTAAAACACTTGAAACATGAAAACGTTACTCTAATTGTATTGTTTTTTTTTTCTATTACAGAAATGTGTAGAGTGCCTGGATGCAGTGTAAGAGTGTGTGTAGTAAACTGGGTACCTTGTTGGCAGTGGACACACTTTGCAGGCCCTCCTGAGACTTACTGCAGGAAAGAGAGGACTTCAGACTTCTGTCCCTCTGACGCTGACGACACTCTAAACAGTTCCTCACGGCCACACAACATACTGAGACAGAGAGAAAGAAAAAGCACGACATAGAAATGTGGAAAAGTGGAAAAAGAGAGATGGAGGAAATAAAATAATTCAAAATAGTTTTGATCCTGGCCCTGGGTGCTGACTGATCAATATAGTGTCCCTATGGGCCCCTTAAATTATAGAGACAACCTATGTTGGGCAAAGTTTTTTTTTTTTTTTAAGTAATGCATTACAATACTAATCTTTTAATAATAAAGAAAATAATGACAAAGATTTTTAACTTTGCCACTATGGCCTTAATGTCAGCCATTCTTTGTTATTCTATATTATGTTACCTTGTAAGGCTTTGTTTTTAAAATAGGGACATTCGTTTGGCTGTAATGCTAAGTCACTTGCAAAATAGTAAAGCCAACATGAAAAAGAGTTGTGATAAAATCGTGAATCGTGATTTTCCAGAAAAAAATCATGATATGATATTTTTGCAAACCTATGCTGAACATCTTCAGGTGTTTTCTTTTCATGTTATGTTCTTTAAAATGTGTCCACACGCAAACACTTATACATACCAAGTCTGAGACACTGTCGCATCAGTCCACCTGAGGACATGTTTTTCTCGGCTTCAATCTCGCTGAAGTTGAGTGAACTTCCGAAGACCAGCACATCGACCATAGCCATCAGCCGGGTCAGAAAGATCAGGGCCATCTCAGAAGACATGCCCTGCGTCGCCTCGATGCCTTCCATTTCAGTCTGACACGGACAGACACGGTAAAAGAGAGCACAAGGGTATCATCTGAGATCACGGCAAGTCATCACACTATCCTGTTTGCACATTGTTATAACATTGATCAGTGGTTATCTTCAGTACAAAAGTGAAACATTCAGGGTGCGATTGGGTGGATTAGGGAAAATGTGACAAAACACAGCACATCCTGTTAACCAGGATGAGAAAGGACATGCAAAGCAATGGTAGATGCTTTGAAGGATACAGGATTGCTAAATGGAAGTCTTTGGACATCTTTTAGATGAGTCTGGTGCACTGAAATTGAGCATTTAAGTTTTAATCCTAGTTAAATGAGTGCAAACCTCCCTGACCAATCTGCACTACTATTCAAAAGTAGTTTGTGGTCGGTAATATTTTGTAATGATTCTGAAAGAAGTCTCTTATGCTCAACCAAGGCTGCATTGTTTGGTCAAAATATAGTAAAAACAGTATTTGGAATATGATTACAATTTAAAATAACTGTTTTCTATGTTAATAATATAATTTCAAATGTAATTTATTCCTGTGATGCAAAGCTGAATTTTCAGCATCATTACTTCAGTCTTCAGTGTCACATGATCCTTCAGAAATCATTCTAATAGGCCGAAGAAACTATTATTATTAACAATGTTGAAAAAAGTTTTGCTTTACATTTTTGTAGAAACTGTGATAAAAAAAATAAATCTATAAAACGTTAAAAAAAATTCTTACTGACCCCAAACTTTTGAACATTAGTGCATATGTGTATGAAATTCATCCAATTATCCCAGATGAGAACTGGCATTGGGTTTTAATGTGTGATTGCATTAATACATAAATTAGCACTTTTATATTGACTAAATCCTTAACCTAGAGATACTAAGCACATTTAAAACGAAAACGACTAAATGGAAAGTAGTTCCTGTGACCCGAGCTTTTAAAAGTCAATATATCCATGTTTTTCTTGTAAAGTTACTATGACAATTCTTGCTTTGTTTATGGAATATTGCAGCACTTATTATAAATTATTTAGCCTATCCGTCCACATTATTATTACTTTCTTTCTTTCTTTTTTAAATACATGTGCCTTCCTGATCTATAATCAAAATAACTTCCCCTCCTTATTGCAACAACATCCCTTCTTTACTGGCAAGGACGGGACAGCCTGTCATCGACATGAGATCGACCAATGGCAAACCACAATGATCCAACTATCCAATCAATTCCTGATGCACAAAATCAAGTCCCGCCCTACATTTGTTCTTGTTCACGAAGCCATTTCACTGGTATATACTTCACATCATAGGGAGGAAAAAGACTATAGCCTACTGTAGCAACTCCTGTTTCATGCTGACTTAAAAATATATAGGCTACATATAATTTGCGGGTGCTATGAGAAAGTATGACATGACAGACGAAATGGAAATGAACCACAGAACATTCTAAATATACTTATGTATTGGAACTAACCTTGGTATTCTTGGCATAAACAAAAAATAAATAAATCAAAAGAGAGAAACGTAGTTAAAACACACTCAACAGTGAAGAATATATTTAAAATAAGGTAACCTGTAGTAGCATCCTCCCAGAGGCATTCTGTTCCTGTCCACACTAATATGTTTTAGTTTGAAAATGCACATTTTTCTCTCCGTTTTGGCCTTCCGTCCACATTGTGACGGCGTTGTTTATGAAAAAAAACAAAGCTTTTTGAAAGCGCTCTCCAAAGTGGATGAATTTAAAAACGCCCCTTTCTCGCTGTCATTTGGACTGTGGGCATGTAACATATGTAGGGAGTAGTAGGGCCCTATACCGATAGATATTAATGTTTATTCCGGTATTGTGCCTGTTATGTGCTATTCACTTTCACACAGTTGCTGAAATGTGTTACTTTGCACATTCTTCATTATCACACAGTCCTGCAAAGATGACAGAAAATGTAGGCTACTCACATTTGCTGTCCTGTGGCAAATATGAGAGCAGTTGCATTTTAGACCAAACAAATAATGGCGACTTAGTGCGATCTGGATGGATCAGTGAATGGTGAGATATTTTGCTAAATAAAATGATCCTGCCTGCCAGAAGAATTGTGTGATAACTTTACCATGTCTTGTTCCGTCTCAGTGAGATTTTATGAGGGTTTACTCATGCGCAGTTAGGTGAATATAGCGTTTTTCAACGTTTCAGTGTAGACGAGAAACTTTTGGAAAACGCCAGTGTGCACCGTTTTCAAATAATCCGGATTAATGTAGACGATTGAGCATCTTTGCTTGCAGTAATCTATGACGGCCACTGGGTGTCAGTATTGTAAAAGCTCAGGCACACTCACAGAGGGCGAGGTGGCAGCGGACAGCAGGGGAAGGATTCCTCCACAGGCGATGATGATGTTATCCACCATTTGTGAGATCAGGTGAATGGTATTGTGTACAAAGATTATATTCTCGTTGCTGTTGACAAAGTCCATAATGGATTTTGTCGAATGACTATGAGGGTTAAGAGAAAAGTAGGTAGAGAAAGACAAAAACAATGCGTAAGAGACATATCACAATAAGGACATGGTGATTTTTGGTGTTATAGGCTAGGCTACAATAATAAGAGTAGATATAATATATTATTTGACATAAACAAAAAAAACTGCAAGACACAGAATTACAGTCCTATTGGGGGAAAAAATAAATAAAGTATGATATAGTAAACGGATTTGTATTTTTATCCCTCGCTGTTTTTGTTCATGTCAAATAATTTATGGTGTAAACTGTAGCCACTGACCTTCTCCAAATGTGTACATCTGATTCTAGTGCAAAGAGCAGATCTGTAAGTAAGCGCTGGTGCATTGGGGACCACTTGAACTCTGGGATACGGAACATGGTGGTGCGGGGACCCGGGCTGAACTGTCGACGCTGCTCTTCTGTCATTGGCATGCCTCTGAAGCCCAGATCCACACGCAGGTCTCTATCCAGATGACTACCAGAATGGCCGTGCAAATTCTGAAAGCAAACCAATGCTTTTAAAACACAAAACAAATCAACTTAAAAATCCAGGCATCTTAGGGAATGTAAACAGCATTGACTGTTTATGACAGGTGTAATAATGAAGCGTTTGTGTAAAATTTCCGAGAGATTGTGTTCTTTCTTCCAAAAGACTTACAAAAAAGCCTTCATGCTGGAAACGACTTGAATAATTCTTGAAAGTCAGCTGAAGGAAATTGCAGGTTGCAGTTGAAGTTATGACATTTCGTCAGGCAAGTTTTATTTCTTTATTTTATTTTTTTGTTTAAAGCTGGCTTTGCCAAGCTGCAGACGTCATATTCCTATAGGGTCCACAATATATCACACAACACCTCAGAAGCAGTTTTGGCAGTCATAAAGATGTCAAAGAGTGAACCCTCTTATATTTGAATGTTTTTTTTTTAATGATATGTTAAATTATGGTAACTATGGTACATTCAAATATCATCATATTTTTGTAATAGATGGATAAAATTGAACACAATGACATTTATACATGAGTCAATAATTCATTAAGATATTGGGATTTATTTTAATTGAAAGGCTGAGCTGTGTTCTCAGGATATTTTCATAAATGTCAGCTCAATTTATTCATTATAAATAAGGTTGGCCAAAACAATGGTTTCATATATTTAACATGAACCTCTTTTTTTATTTCATAATTGTTTTACTGTTTACATTTTGCTAAAAGGCATATGATTGGGTCAGTATGTGTGTACTGAACTGTAACTTTCATCCTGAGATATAATAGTGAAAATGTCCAATGTTCAAAAAAAAAGGATAAATAAATGATTAAACGTTTAAGATGAGGAATAAACAGGATGAATAATTTGCATTTTAAATAGTTACATTATATTAAATATTTATCTTCTTTGTCCATAAAAATAAATAAATAAATAAAACTCCAAATCTACACTATTGCTCAAAAGTTTGGGGACAGTCATTTAAAAAAAAAAAATTTTTTTTTAAAGAAATCTCTAATGCTTACCAAAGCTGCATTTATTTGATTAAAGGGGAACTCGGTAACTCCAGCCTTGTTTTCTCAACAAGCTCCCCCTACAGCTGTGGGGCGTATATTTCACCACAATGTCGTAAAAAAAACTCACTTGCGGCCCCCTCCTCTGCTTTTCAAACGCTGTGCACTTTTTATTATCGGAGCCGGACAACTTTATCATGTGGAGCTATGTCTACCGAGGTGGGTAATACATCATACACAGTATCATATGGCGTGTGTGTTAACCTGATGTCGAATTGTAGAAAATGTCGAATTGCTGTAAAGCAGTTTGTGTTTCTCGCTCGTTCTCGCTTCTCACGAGACTTCCTATTTCCATCTTACCGGGACGTTAGTCCCCATGTTGCAAGGTTGGTTTTTCCGCCTAGGAACGCTGTGGGGAGCGGGGAAAGTCACAATTCTCACTAGAACAGGTTATTAAAGCATCCAAATGATTTATAAACGGTTGTATTCAGTTGAAATAGTTGCCGAATTCCCCTTTAAGTAAAAAACTGTAATATTGTGAAATAGTATTACATTTTAAAATAACTGTTTTCTATGTTAATATATATTTTAATGTTGTTTATTCATGTGATGTTAAAGCTTAATTTTCAAGGTTCAATCAATTCTTCCGTGTCACATGATCCTTCAGATATCATTCTAATATGCTGATTTGGAACTTAAGATACATGTCTTATTACTATCAATGTTGAAAACAGTTGTGTTGCTTTTTTTTTTTGCTACGTTTCTTCAGGATTCTTTGATGAATAGAAAGTTCAAAAGAACAGCATTTATTTAAAACAGAAATCTTTACTGTACAATTTGATGCATACTTACGGAATAAAAGTATTATATATATATATATATATATATATATATATATATATATATATATATATATATATTAACTTCAGACTATTGAAAGTTAGTGTATATACGGCAGTACCAACACTCATAGTTACCTGTGTTGTAGTAGTAGTCTGAATCTTCTTGATCTCTTTATCTTTGTCATCCTCTGATTTCTCTGTGTCTGATGTGGTGCTGGTAACATCTGCAGTGCTTTTTACCCCAGAAACCCCTGGCTCCAACTCTACAGCCACAGTCTCAATCTGCCCAGGGCATTTAGACAGGCTTTCCCCTTCAGGGGCATTGAAACCACTCAAAGTAGGCTGCATCTTAAAGCTGTCATCCTCCAAAGCCGTTGGGTTGGCGTCCAACTCTTTCGAGCTCTTGTTCATGAGAGCCAGAAGCCCAAGGTCTGCACTAGTGCTGGTGTGGACCTGAGGTTCCACTCCTGAGAGCGGAAGAGGTTCAGATGGTCCCATTTCAGGCAGCAGATTTTCCCCCGAACTGGTCGCCATCGTGCCAAAGAGGAAGGTGTTGTTGCTGGAGATGGCATCTTTTTCATCTGCCAGGGTGATAAGAGGACCTGAGCTCTTGTCTTCAAGGCTGGCTGTGGGTACCAGTACACTGTGTGCACTGCTGTTCAGCTTCTCCACCACAGCCGAGTAGACGTTATCAAGGAGAGAGTCCACTTCCACCAAGCCACCATTTTCTGTGACAGGTAGGAGGTCCATGTCGTCCATCTTCACCTCTGTGGCCTCAACCTTCTCAGCTTTAATATCTACAAGCAGGTCATGAACTTCCACATGGACACCTGACGCTGGGTTCTCCTCATCCAAACTCTTAGATTCAGACAAGAGGTTTCGCCCGGAATCTGCCGTCTCTGGTTCATCCGCTTCACTCTCAGGAGTCTGGGTTTGGGAATCCGGGTCCAGCTCTAGAGTGCCTTTGATGGCGGAAGCCTGGGCTGAAAGCCCCGAAATGGTGCTGACAAGCCCCTTCTTCCCTTTCTTAATGTTCTCCTCTTCCTGTCGCTGGTATTCCTCATACATTTTGGCTAAATATTCTTTGTGAGCCTCATATGTCACCTGCCAAACAAATCGACAAATTTAGGCTTCTTAAATGCAAACTCCCTAAAAAGTAAAAAAAAAAAAAAATATTGTAAAAATGTATAAAGCTCTGACAACGCAAAATATACTAATACTAAAATAATCACGAAATGAGTTTGGTTGTGCATTTGGATCCCTTTTAAAGTTGAATTGGAATACCAATCTATCTATCTATCTATATATATATCTATATATATATATATATATATATATATATATATATTGTATCTATCCATCCTCTCAAACAAGTCTTTGTCAAGGCCACATTTAGTTTGCCTTGATAAACTTTGAATTGCAATTCTGCATCCTGTTTGCTACCTCAATTTAAATCTAAAACTCAAATTTAGGAATTGAATCAGCATTTAAAGGCATTCTCAATTAAATTCTCACACTTATGGTGCCCACTGTACTCTACATGTGGATTATATCATCCATCTCTGCTCTCTAGATATCTTGAATCAATATTGGCCAGTTTAAGATTCTACCGCTACACGTTTGTTCAGCTGGTAAAAAACATCTATTTACTTTGGAGTGGGCTATGGAGAGTGTGTCCACCCACACACGCCAGCCGCCCCACTCATGCTTGATGGCGTGGTAGAGAAGAATCCGGAAGATGTTGTAAACCATCTCTGTGATCTTCTGTTCCTCTGAGTTCTTCGGGTTAATGTAGCTGAGAGAGAACATCCAGTCCTGCCAAACGGAACACTGCAGCAGACACCTGTCGCACCAGAAATGAGATGGATTAAGCTTGCGGCAGTCACTCGTGTTAAACCCTCCTCTCCTCCGCAAACATCTTTTTTTACATCCTCAAACGACACTCAAAGGTGGAACCTAATTCACAAACCGACAAGTAACACAAAGCAATTTCAGCCCCAACCTCCATTAAACTTTAGATCTGCGAGGTAATGCTAAGAATGACTGGCAGCTATTTGAATAACACCTGAAGCACTTTGTGTTATCCACCATCATTTTTTTTTCTCTGTGCATTGTGGCATAATAAATGGATCTTTGGGTGAGGCGGAATGAATTAAGCTTGTTTCTTTTGCTGAAACACTCCGGGTTGTAAGATTGTGGTAAGGATGGTTTAATTTCGAACCCATCACCATCTGCTATTAAAGAGATAAACTACGGCGTGTAAACCATCGCTACAGGATTAGTTTATCCTGAAATGAAAATTGGCATAATTTACTCACCCAACAATCTATCTTCAGTGGAAAACAAAATAAACATTTTTGAAGAATTGGACTTGTCACTTTGCAATGAAAATAAATTAGGGATTTCAAGATACAAAAAGGACTTCAATTGGATCAAAAGTGATCCATACTAATTCTGCATTATATTCAATGTCTCCAGAAGTCGCACGTTCGTTATTTACAAACAATCTGGACATTTGCACTGGATTTCCTTGGTTCATGTGCAAAGTACCAATGTCCAGTTTGTGTACAAAATGTTCCTTTGAGTCAAAGCTTTCACAAGTTCAGAAAGCAGATCAGAAACTTTTGGCACCAACGTTCTCTACAATCTATTTAATTATTGTGCATCAATTAAAAAACGTTACACAGGTCCATAGAGGACAAAAATGAAGACCCCTTAAAGAAGACCCTTGGCAGATTATTACTGAAGTAAAAATAAATTAAGTAAATTAAAAAAAGTTATATAGGTTTAAGTTTATGAAAATTATTTTATATAAAATATATATTTTATGAAACATGTTGAACTCTAAAACTGATAGAAATTCAAAGCAATACATCTAAACAAGTTGTGTTCCAAATTTGAGGATGATATCTCAAAAAATGAGCTTTCGGTAAGATTTGGTTTGGGGGCAGTAACAGATTTTCCCCATTGGATGCCAGCAAAATTCCACTGGTGCACACAGTGATTCGATTTTAGATTTGCAGTTGAGTTTTTCTCTCTCAAATATTACATGTTTTTACTGTATTACATGTATTACAAATAGTATATGCCGAAGCAGAAAATAGGAATAAAGCGATTATTTGCTTTATAGGCCAAACCTGAAAAAAATGGCACCATCTGGTAAAAAATAGTAAAAATTTAAATCGTGAACAGAATAAAAAGCCTCTTAACAAAGATTACATCATTTTATAGTTAAATGGCCCTGGAATTAAAAATTGCAGTTTTAATGGGTTTCAATGGGGATATTTTTGTCCAAAAGGCGCTGAGAGGAAGTATAGATTTTTTAAAGGTAATGGCGGTGAAATAGTAAAATTCCAATAAAAATACACACCTGTGCAAAATTTTATGCAGTTAGCATTAACACAGTGCAAAGTGGTAAAGTGATCAAAAAAGACAAAAATGTCCACAGGGGATGCACAAGGGCTTCTAACGCTTTTTGTAAACGAAGCTTAGTAAGATCTGTTCAAGAGTTTAACTGATTCTGGTTCTTAACTCACTGCCTCACATACATCTATTGTGTGGCTTCAGAAGAGTCATGTGAATCACTTTTAAGGTTCTCCTCCATCCTTTTTGAGGCTTGAAAGCCTCATTCCCCATTCGGTATAATTGCATAGAGAACAGTGTGAAGCACTGTCTTCATGATTCCTTTAGCATTGCACAGAAGAAAGAAAGCCACATTGGAACAACATGGGGATGAGTAAATAATGACACAATTTTCATTTTTAGATGAACATTAAATTCCATTAAAAGCAAAGACAAATGTCTGGTCTAGTTACCAGTCACTGGCACTTTGGAGCACTTTGGAGACGTAAAGACTTCATCAAGTCTAAAAAGCTTCTTGACTGGCTCACTGTAGAACGTAATGATGGAGATGATGAAAAGTAATAATAACAGCCAATTGAGATTTCAGCACACGCTGGGGGACTGATTGACTGCCGGATTTGTGATTGCACAGAGGACCCCTGCATACGGCTTACAAGAGAAGAAAAGAAAAACCAGCAGCCATAGGACAGCAGTGAACCTGGTGTGGATTAGCATGTGTCACGGAAACATCTGTTGTGAGAGAAACACGGCGAGGATTCAGAGGATTATTTAGCGTCAAGGGGGTGCCCATTAAACACAACAACAAGGGAGAACGTCACTTTTCTCTGCTCTCTTTTCTGATCCGTTCACTAGGTGGTTAATTGCGGATGGCCCGAGAAAGGAAGAGACCCTCACCGTCTGTTTTCACGGCTGTTACTGAAGAGCTTGATCATGTCAGAGAGGAAGAGACGCCGCACCTCCATCAGGTCTGCGCTGGCCGTGGAGCTCTTCAGCAGTGTGGCCACCACCTTGAGAATCACTGAGAACCACCGATAGAAGAACATACATTAATCACTCAGCCAATCAAAGCAGAGTTGTATCTGATTGACATAGATGCGAACCAATGAAAATGCACAATTGCCACAAGTGAGACGGGCTTCTCTATGTGTAGAAGCAAACATTTAATCATTCGCTAGTAAACGTTTAACTTCCACAGATGACAGTTAATGTATTAGGACCAGACCACAAAAAGAATGAATGGGCTGACAGAAAGAATTACTTGGGTTCTGGATCTTCACAGTAGAATCGGGTTCAGCATGAGGCTTGTGGACGACCTGTGTGCAAACCTGCTCTGTCAAAATCTAGACAGGAAATAGATCAGATGTTAATTCATCTGTGACATTACTAGAACAGATAAAGCATCAATTATTAAGATGGCTTAAACGTAAACTGAAAACTCTATTCAAATATTTTGTGTAGTGGATATACAATGGAACCAAGTAAAGCATAAAAAGTTAGAGATAAAAAAAATATCCAAACATCTAACTAAACTGCCTCTTGCAAGTTAACTACTAGTTACCTAAGGAAATGCTGAAATAAATGCCCTTTTCAGCTTTCTATAATATTATAAATATTTCATAATATAATTATATATACGATTATTTATATCAAAATAGTAATATGTCTAATATATTGTGCTCGCCAAGGCTGCATTTATTTAATTAAACATAATAATTATATTGTTTATATAATTATATTGTTAAATATTTATAATTTTATCATGATTTTGAATGACGGGGTTCTATTTTATATATTTTTTCAAATGTAATTTATTCATGTGATGTCAAAGCTGAGTTTAACATCACAGTTGTTTATTTTAGTTTTGTTTATTTTATATTAAATAGTATATTTTAGTACAACTATAATACTGTATTGACCAATCAGCATCCAGAACAGAACAATCTGTTTTATATTACCTCATATAGCGTGTTGTATGTAGTTATCGACAGTGTGTTGGAGTGCAGCATCAGTCGTTCCCCAAGAAGTGTGAAGAGACTGTTTGTGTGCATTATTTCCACCTTCCTCCTGTGACAAAACACACACACACACAAATAGAAAAAATACTGTAGTTGAAATGCCAACTTTCATACATCTCACAGCTAATGTCAAGCTAGCAGGAACAGGCCTTGATTGCGACAGAGCGTGGCACCTTTTGCATGGTGTCAGGTACCTTCCGGTTTCAGTCAGAATAACGAAGCAACCACCTCTGCGCTCTCATCCTGGAAGAGCTGTGGCTTTCACAATCACAAACTATCCAGCAGCACATCATTCTGAGGTACTGTCAAGATGCTAAGCCTCCTAAATGCAATCCTGCCCAACAGCAAGTACAGACAAATGGGGACTGTACAGTAAAATGACAACCAGGAAAAAGTATGTTTTAAAGTGCCTGTGAGCTTTCAGGATGATAACGATAATGATGACAAAAAGCAAATGTGGGTTGTATGTGCACTCTAGGCTAACTGCAGTACAAGTCTGCAAATGTCAGTGGGCTTGTAAAGTTCTAAAAACCACATGGTTGCGTTCATGTTTTTGTAAGTGTTTATTTAAGGGAAAACGTCTTACGCATGAATTTGCCCTCACACCAATACATTGTGTGTGTGTGTGTGTGTGTGTGTGTGTGTGTGTGTGTGTGTGTGTGTGTGTGTGTGTGTGTGTGTGTGTGTGTGTTTGTTTGTGTGTGTGTGTGTTTGTGTGTGTGTGTGTGTGTTTGTAAAATTGTAACTACATTCTGGCCTAAAAAACTACATTCCGTGACAAAACAACATAGAATTTGCAAAATTATGGTGTTTGCTTGTCTGCAATGACAACTCACTGTGAGAGAAATGCTGCAAGCGGAGTGATAGACTAGTAGAATATCTCATGCCTGGAAAAGGCTCTCAGACAATCAGAATTGAGAACAATTTATCGTGAGCTTAGAATTATACGGTTCTATCTCCACTTTTGGTCGAAATTGAGTTTTTGACATAATCTTATCCATTAGGTGTTTATTAATGCCTGTGTGATGTTATTTTTGTAAAAAAAAATATTTTGTTAGTAGTAATTAATAAAATAAAAAGGTTCCATCTCACAAAACAGCAGGGATGTAAAAAGTTTGATGCTCAATATCTCAGAACTACCCTAAACGAATAGAACTGTATAATTCTAAGCTCACGTTATATAAATGATTAATCGCAATTAAAAACATAAGGTTTTATATAAGTAGTAATTATAAGTTTGAATATTTTGTATTGTAATAATATCTCAGTTAATCTCCAAATGAATGTAGAAACAACATAAAGACGGTATATTTTAAATAGTGGTTTAAAGGAGCATTGCGGAAGTTCTGAAATTTCTTACCGTTACTGACACCAGTGGCCGTTAGAGAAACTGCAGCCAGTCAGTCTCATGCTCGTTCTCGGTGCACACGCTCGCACGCTCGTTGGCCGCACTAGATAAGGCTCTTTTCTTCTTTCTTTTTTACTTACGAGGAGTTTCCGTGGGTGTCTGGATTGTGCTGGAGGCTGGTCACTTCTTTCCGTCCGCAGAGTCCATTTGAAACACTACTGCTAGCGATTTCCATTGCCGTACGGATGTAAACCCAAGTAGACGAGAACGCGCATGACGTCACATTTTGTGAATTTTCAAGCCAATTCGGACCCGATTCCTCCACACACAATTGAGCCTACAGGCTGATAGAGGCAACCGTGGTGGACAGTAAAGGTGTCATTCTTTCTATTACAATATGGTTGGCTCATATATATACAAATGAAAACTCTATCTTAAAGATTTTTTTTAAGTAAAAACCTACACATAGCCCCTTTAATGGCATCTTTTTATGAATGAAGGCCTGTATCACTAATACTAATACAGCTACATGATGTATCAACTAAATAGATTTTAAACATTAATTATAGCCATTCAACATTACAGTGTAATTGAAAGCTATCAGTTTTTTTTTTTTTTACATTTATTAAGCTTCAAAAATATAACAACTTTTATTTTAAGTCAACTAAAAACAATCGCATAATAAATATAATATCTACCTGTGCCCATGTGAAATATACAGAAATTGAATAAAGTTATCAAAAGTGCACTGCATAAAATATAAATTAAATATAGATAAATCCCCTTTAAAGCTACAAAAGTTCTTTAGTCAAGAGCAGTGAGTAATTTTCTGTTACCTTTATTCTTTGATTAACATTTAATGACAGAGAGTATTAGTGGCTGCTGTCACTTTAAGATATGACGCTGCTGCACATGATGTGGATCTCACATGCGTCCCAGTTTCTCACTTTACTCTTTACATTAATTTAAGACTTTTGTTATCTAATTTAAGACGGCTCTTATGAGGATACTCTACAAAACAGACAGTTTTGCATAATTGTTATTTGCACGTTTAAGCGCGAAAGAACTTGATTCTAGCACGCTTTCTGTGAGTCGTGTGTGTGTCACATAAACTGGACATTCATAGACAGTGAGTTCTCTTTTGTCTTGTTGTGTTTGGATGGTTTAAAAGCATTGCATGAATAAGAACGTGATCACATACTGTAATATAACGCTAGCCAAAGGATGACAGGAAAAATGATTGCTATATATATATATATAGTTCAGTCATGAAACTCTAGAAGGCGCAGGCTGGTAGGTCCTTCTTTACATGCAATCTGCAAGCTACTGTATCACATCATTTCCACATGGAACAAGATGATTGGCCTCTGCTGATCCTGCAGCCAATGAGATTGCTTGCTCAACATTTAAATAGTCTGATTTATTTTTTGCTGAAAAGCTAGTCCTGAAGAGCACTTTCAGAGTTTCTCTGAAGTCCTCCACCTCCCCCAGCTCCACCTGCCTAGATCTGTTACGAAACTTATGTATGTCTATTCACGCAGCATATCTAACATGCTCACAGCAGGGTGTCTGTGTTTCCCTTTCAAGGGAACTCGAGCTGCGTTGAGACGCGGAGGGAACGCTCTGCGTGATTGCGTCGTGAAGCACGTGTATAATCAGTCCAATGGAAGAGCGAGACGTCATAGGCGGGTGACGTCATAGACCAGGAAGCTATAAAGCACACCTGAAAACAGACCGCGACAGCTTCTGCGCCTTCAGCAAGCGATCTGTGTATTCTGTCCTTGTCATATTTATTGTTGTCTGTCGAGTTGCAATATATATATTATGGCAAAAGAGAGCAAGCAGCTTTGTGTTGTTCCCTGCCCACGTTATATCACGGGTGGGGTCACACACATCAGCTTTTTGTTACTATTTGGGAGTGGAGCATGCCACAGTCAGTTCTCAAGGGGGCTGACTGTGAGCATTGCGAGAAGCTGTCCGTGAGGGGTTTTTTGGGGTTCGCAAACGGATCTGACAGCGGGGGTTGGGGTTGGGACGGGCTCCACCCTATCTCAGCTTTCACCTGCCGGATCCAGTGCAGGCGATTTCCAGTTCCAAGGAATTGGTGTCGTTAGTGTTTTGTTCAGAAAAATAGAACAAAACAAATAAAGATATTAAGAAAAAGGCAGATGTTTGAGTTTTCAATAAATGAATAAATAAGTCAGCTCATAACTCTGTTGAATAAAGAGGAGCTTTAAAAGGAGGTTTATCTAGTGCTGTTGCTCGTTAAATATTTTCTGGCCTGCTGAACATTATGAGAGTTAAAATAAAAAGAGTTTATTAGATGAAATATATCTAAAAACAGAAAAAACTCTGTATCTCAGCCTCCTCGTCGGGGACTGCCGTTTTCCCCTATCTCCACACCACACTGAGGTGTCGAGATCGTGGAATAAGCCAGTTTCTATTTTATGTGTTTAATGCCCAAACGTCTAACTATAGTAATGCTATGGGTATTAAGCATCATGGTGTGACAGTGCCTCGGGTTAAAGAGACGCTTGCTAGCTTTCTCTCTCCCGAGTCGGCGTCATCATTTTTAACCCCGACGTTACCCACCAGCCATCTTAAATAAAAAATTTTATTAGGCAGCGCTGGTGAGCAAATTATAAAGACATGGGTGAATGTGAGGTTGTCACTATTCGAGAATTGCGTCATGCAAAAACAGATAAACTATACTGGGGAGGGACGGTTTCGAGAAATCGTTTCTCCTCTTGGGGGGCGACTCTCTGAGGAGGGTCGCAGCACGGCCAGTTCGGTTGTTTTCCTGCTGGTGGCCACGGAGTGATATATTTATATACATATATATATATATATACATATATATATATATATATATATATATATATATATATATATATATATATATATATATATATACATATATATACACATATTTCAGGCATGGCTAGATTACTATAAAAGAGTTCACATATTCACTTTTCTTGAAAATATTTAGCTATTCGATCTATTTAAATGCTTCAGTTTGTTATATATTATAATAATATAATATGTAAACAAATTGAAGCATTTAAACTGATGTTATATCACTTCAAATACATCAATTCGTTTTTTTTATATTATATTATATTAGGCCTATATTTTATTATATTATAAGCCTAAATAAAGAATCTCACGGGCTCATTGCCATTAAAAACTTTGAAACCCCCTGCTAAAGAAAATATTGGAAATTCATAAGAAATAAACAATCATTTAACTTTGATGTTTTAATGCTTCCTGTACACAATTAATTGACTGTACAAAAACACTATATGTTTTTCCCAAACCATCTCAGTGTAACAGCTTACTTTTCTTTCATACTATATTCTATTATTGTAAAGAATTGAACTGTCCTGCAGAAGATTTTGTAAATTATTTTTCATAGGATTTCTTGGTAAAGACTGTACAGTTAACAGCACTGTGAAAAAAATATCAGGTAACCTAAAATGTGCTTCATTTAGTGACTTCTTAATTAACTGCTTGTTTTTCAAAAATATGATTTAATACGAATAAGTTACATCAAGGGTCAAATAAAATAGAAACGCCACATTCAAGTTAAAAGTTACAACTGAATGTTGAAACCATTGTGTTTCTACGTATGCTGTACAGGTCAGGTATAAAGAATATTTTTGCTCAGGTGGCGAAATATGTCCGCCCAATAGAAAAAAGTTTTGCTCAGCAAGAAAAAAAATTAGAGGGAACATTGCTCGGGACCAAGGGGTTTTCTCCGAGGGGAAATCCGTTTTCGCATGATCAAGGTCGCGCGGCTATGCCTTCGTGCCTCAGTCATGTCGAAGAAACCTTGGTTCCTCGCCCAGGGCCCAGTGCTGGGGGCTTCTTGTCGACGCGTCACGCTATCGACGGATGCTTCCCTCACAGGATGGGGGGCGGTCATGAGTGGCCGCTCGGTGAAAGGTCTTTGGTTGGGGCTCATGGCAGTTGCGTCCAACTTAGTTACTTTTGGCCTTCTGTACATGAGACCCCTGCAGTGGTGGCTCAGGACCAAGGGGTTTTCTTCGAGGGGAAATCCGTTTTCGCATGATCAAGGTCATGCGGCTATGCCTTCGTGCCTCGGTCATGTGGAAGAACCTTGGTTCCTCGCCCAGGCCCAGTGTTGGGGGCTTCTTTTCGACGCATAATGCTATCGACGGATGCTTCCCTCACAAGTCGGGGGCAATCATGAGTGGTTGCTCGGCGAAGGGTCCGGACAACACACTGATGGTCTCGTATATCAGAGCAGATATCCTGTTGAGGCAGGGGCTGTGGCCCGGGGAATGGAGACTTCACCCCGGGGTGGTGGAGCTTCTTAGGGAGAACTTCGGTCAAACTACAAGTCGACCTTTTGCATCTCTTGTACAATGCATTGCACTTGTGGTTCCCCCTCACGCATCCAACTCCGCTTGGACTGGATGTGATGTAATAGGTGTGGTTGTCGCTACACCTATACACTTTTCCCGATATCTTTGCTCCTGGGAGCTCTGGAGTTGTGGATACTGTGGGCTCGGCCTCTGAGTGGGCCCAGCTCATAGATTCAGGTCTCTCGACCGAGGTCGTGGAGACCATACTCCAGTCTAGAGCTCCCTCCACGAGAAGACTAAATATGCTGTTCTCTGCCTGGTGCAGAGAACGCCTTCTGAATCTTGTTTCTGCCCTGTTGGTACAGTACTTGATTTCTGTAATGAAAGTTTCTTTGCTGGGTTGTCTCTGAGGAGAGATCCTTAATTTCGTCTTCTCCGAGGTACATGAGGTACCTGCACGTACTTGGATTTGCACCTGGTTTGGTGGTAGTATTTCTTCACCCCAGGTCAGGTTGTATTTCTAGGTCCCTACTAAATGTGCGGGTCATTTGTGCTCCAGGCCTTCTGTCCTCTACCTTTAATACCCCAGATCAGGAAAAACTTAATCTGTTATGCCCTGTCCGGGCTTTGGAAGCATATGTCGACAGAGCTGCTCAGTGGCATAACTCAGAACAATTATTTGTCTGCTTCGGGTAACCTAAGATAGGTTGCCCTGCATCTAAACAGATAATGAGCAATTGGGTAGTTGAGGCTATCTCACTTGCTTATGAAGCGGCCGGACAGCCTTCAACTATGGCTGTTCAGGCCCATTCTACAAGGAGTATCGCTGCCTTTAGGCTTTAATTTCGGGTGTTTTCCTTCAGGATATTTGTAATGTGGCAGGCTGGTCCTCACCACATACATTTGTTAGATTTTATGACCTAGACCTCTCCACTCCTGGGGCTAGGTTGCTTGCTTCTTAGTGTGCGCAAAGACTTCACACAGAACGGGCATTTGTCTTTATGGCGTAGTGGGTATGGGGTTCCCACCGCGTCTCAACGCAGCTCTTACGTATGTAACCCTGGTTCCCTGAAAGGGAACGAGACGCTGCGTTCTCCTGCCATACTTCCTGCATGCCTTGATCGACTTGCTTCAGGCTTATCAGAAGCTGTCGCGGTCTGTTTTCAGGTGTGCTTTATAGTTTCCTGGTCTATGACGTCACCCGCCTATGATATCTCGCTCTTCCATTGGACTGATTATACACGTGCTTCACGACGCAATCACGCAGAGCGTTCCCGCCGCGTCTCAACGCAGCTTGAGTTCCCTCTCAGGGAAGAGAGGGAGTAGCTCTGCAGTTCTCTTAGGAGTAGCTCTGCAGCAGAAGCATTAATTATCAACAGCAGCAGCCATATATAATCCTTCTGTATATTAAATCACATGCTAAATGTATTTAGAGAGTTGTTATGATTGAAATATATATATAATTAGATAAAATTGTAACTTGAGGTGACTTCCGTTATACCACTCATGCCTACATAGATACACACTCACAAATATCAACATACACAGTCACACACTAGTTTAAAGAAGAGGCTTATCTCACTATAGGTGCCTTTCTTAACAAAAGCCCTGGAGCCATTTAGAGAATATTTCTGAAGAACTTTCTGAAGACATTACTGATGAGGACTCAGTCCTTATGCAACCACAAATTTCACCTTGTCGGATTCACTTATATCTCTTGGAAGACTTTGTATGTGAAAGTGACTCTGGAAAAGAGAAGAATGGATGTACTCACTTGTGACCTAAGTGTTTGAGAAAATATGCCAGAACTTTCAGAGCCTGAACTCGGATACTTTCACTCTTGGAAGCCATAAGTTTGTACACCACCCTGGAAAGAAATTAAATTTAAAAAAAAAACTAAGAGAATGATTGTGATTTAATTAATTAAATATTATGTTAAAAACAGGAATCAGAAGGAAAGTTCCAAACACTTAACTTTTTCAATTAATCAAGTGGCAGATTAAAAAAATAAACAAAAAGAATTTGGCAGACAATAATAAGTAATACTTGAGAGGAAATGGCATTGTGTAAACCACCATGTAGCTGTTCATCAAAGTCATATCAGTTATTTTTAACAAATCCCAAAACTTTATCAAATCCATCTATATTTCATTAGCTTGAGATGCAGGGTGTGAGCTTTATCCTACTTGTCAGAAAATAAATTTAGAAATAAATTTATAATGAAATCCAATTCCTATGTCGAGTCTTGTGAATAATTCATGATTGTATCAACTCCATCATGGGAGACGAGATGAAATATAATGAAGTTTAACTCTGAGTGGAATACAAGGCTTTTTACCGGATTCCATTCCTCTGGTCAAATGCAGGAATCATGGAGGCAGGGTGCTCAGAGATGAGGGCCACAAGCAGCTGAAGAACATCATGGAGGTTCTCATCCTGAATTGAGTAAAAGCATAAACATACATCCTGCATTTAAAGGGGTACTTCACCGCTGGTAAAATGGCCTTTCAATAAAACATAATAAAGCATGCACACACACACACACACACACACACACACACACACACACACACACACACAGACACAGACACACACACAGACACACACACACACACACACACACACACACACACACACACACACACATAATATATATATATATATATATATATATATATATATATATATATATATATATATATATAAAATGCAACTCTGTGTTGAATTTTATTCCAATCTCGAAGCACATGGTATCAGTTAAAAGTTTCTGCAGGCCTAATCATTTTTAAATATGACTATTTTCTACATTTTAGAACAATAGTAAGTTGAAAACTATTAAATAATGGAAGTATGGACATGATGTAGAGATCAAATATTAAATAAATCAAAACCATCTTAAATTTGAGTTTCTTCAAAGATGACACCCTTTGTCTAGATTTGAGTTCAGCTTACTTCATGAGGTGCATTCTGGGATGCTCAAACAGTACAGAACAAGATCAAGTGTACACACCACTGTTCAAAAGTTTGGGAGTTTGGGGTCTGTAAGATTTTTAAATGTTTCTGAAAGAAAACTGCATTTAATAGATTAAAAAAAACAGTAAAAAAATAGTATTGTGAAATATTATTACAATATAAAATCTAAAGAATTAACAGTAATTTATTCCTCTGATGTCAAATGAATTTTCATCATCATTTCTTCCAGTACATTTTTTTGTTTAATTTAAATTTTTTTATTTGTAATTATTTACACAAAAAATGCACAAAAAGATTGGGTTTCGGAAATGTGTGTAGTCTATAATCCACTTTAAAATGACTAAAGATTAAGTGCAATAGGAAGTCGTTGAGTCACTGATTAGAATTTATTTTCAGTCAAATCTTAATTTAAGGAGTGTAAAATTGGGCCCATTTAAGAACATGAATGAAGAATAGGAAATGTTCTAAAACAGATATATATCAGATATATGTATGAACACTGTAATATGGTGAAGACCCACCTCATGCATGGTCAGTAGGTAGTTTAAAATACTTTGAAGCTCATCTTCTTTAACACCTCGGTCCTGACGAATAATAATAAAAAAGAAACGTCAACAAAAAGCTGAGCTGTGCTACTTTTTGCAATATGCTGTTGTTAAACACCCAACTGCACTTATAAGCTGCTACTTCCATCAGCATGCTGACAAAGTACAAATGGCTAAAAATAACAATGAGTTAAAATTCAGTGAGGCTGTTTGCTGAAATTAATGTTCACAGCAAATTTGGGTCCTGACTTTTACAAGCGGTCTCTTATTATTTGGTAAGCAGCGTGAACTGTCCGGTTGGAGCGGTGCTGATGAATGCACACGATTCCCATTACTGCCAGAGCACAGGCAGCTTGAGAGCTGATTGTTGTTTTGCTTGTGCCTTGGCCACCTGACAGATTTCTTGATATGTTAGCACTGGTCTGAACAAGTGTACACTTTTTCCTACAGTCCTGTTAGGAAATTGTAAACAGCTGGGGCTGGCGAATGAGAGCGAAAAACCTGCCAAAGCAACACCCCTAGAGCTGTTGTTCTCTATATTTTGGTAAATCAATACAGGCACAAAATGAAAATGAATTGATTTTACTAAACTGTATTAAATGTAGTATTCTAGCAGGTTAATATAGTCTTGATACAAAAAGTATGGTATGATTTGGGACAGATGTCAAGTCATTCTATTGTTTATTATCATTTGTCTGCATATGCTACATATTATCCAGTTACATGTGGATACATGAAATGATGCTTACCTTCAGTATGAGCTGTTTGAGGAACAGCAGCATGAAGGCTCTGAGGGAGGTGATCTCTTTCTGCAAGGGCCGAGGACCGTCTGCTAACACAGGAGTCATAGAGGAACTGTTACAACAAACCGCACTACATCTCAAAAATGTCATGTTTAATGTTTCACAGATACTGGCATTAAATTCATAGTGAGAGTGTCAAGTGGAGAACCGTGGCACGGACAAGAGCTTCTGCCAGCCGAGAAGAGCGGAGAGGTCAGAGCTCTCAGAAGAAAAGCTAAGCCCTTATTAACTCCAGGCGGGAAGACAGCTAGAGCTCAGCAGGCAAAGGTTCATTTCAGTAACATCTGCACTCATTTCAAATCCCTGGACACCCTGATTTTACTAAGCAAGACATGTTCCTGGGTCAACATTTTGTTGATCCTGGAACAACATTCCAGTCCAAAAACGTAGTCCTCACCTAAACTAATCCTACACATTAACATATCCCTAAAATAAGAGGGAAATTATAGGTGTAGAATCACCTAAACCTGATTGTAAGCCTAAACTAAACATGAAATGTTAACTTGTCCTTTAAATCTGATTGGTTGATTGGAATGTTTAACCAGGAACATTTTTGGTAAAGTGATGTTCACCCTGATGTTTCCAGAGCTCCTTTTTAGTCCTTTTTAGACGTGTGTGTGTGTGTGTGTGTGTGTGTGTGTGTGTGTGTGTGTGTGTGTGTGTGTGTCATGCCATTTCCAGTAAAACAGCAAATGGAAATCTGAGCATAAAAAGAAGAACAAATTGATTAGCTGTCATATTCACAGATTCATCTCAGGAGGTCTGATCACCACCACTTGCTATTACACTGTCTAAAATGATCAATTCTTTCTCTATTCATATCAGCAGCGACCAGCAATTTCGTTTTGGTTGAAAAAGTGACGCCTTTAAAGGTTTCATTCTTTGGATTGTAAAGCACAATTAAGCAACTGGAGCTGTTTTTACATTTACAGATCCATTTCCAAAAACAGATCAGCATCTGCAGTTTTAATCTCACTACATATTTCTGAATAAATGGATTCAGTCCAGTAACCCATGATAAAATTCTGCTAAACATTCATTGAATATTAAACTGAATATTAAATAATTCCAACATTCATCGGATAAACACATTTAATGATAAATGTTACATAATATAAATTACTTCCCTGCAAGTTTTTCTTTTGTTTTCTATGGAGGCTTGTTTCCACCACAGAATAAAAATAAAAATAAATAAGATAATTTACATCTCACAATTCTGACTTTTTTCCTCAGAATTGTGAGATGTAAACTAGCAATTGCGAGTTATAATATCAGAAATGAGAGATATAAACTCGATATTGTGTGAGTTAAAAAGTCAGAATTGCATGATATAAACTGACTTTTGACTTATTTTCTCGCAACTGCGAGAATCTCGCAACTCTTACTTTTTCCCGCAATTCTGACTTTCTTTCTCGCAATTGTGAGTTTATGCCTCAAAATTCTAAGAAAAAAAGTAAGGATTGATAAAGGTCAGAATTGTGAGATGATTACCTTTTATTTTTTATTCAGTGGCAGAAACAAGCTTCCATAGTTTTCATCCTAGTTTCTGTCTTTTGACAAAAGTATGCTTTAAAGTTTGTCAAATTATGTCATGTTATTTTAACAATTGTAAGCAGACATCTGCAAAATGCTCCACACAAAAAAAAAAATGAGTACTGAATTATTAGCTATTTTTATTTTAAGTTACTGCATTGTGAATTCTCTATGCTTTAATAGACTGCTATTACTGTTTTAAGTGTTAAACCTATTTACAATATTGTGTTACGTGTATCGGGCTGTAACAGCAAAGGTGTATTCTCATTTGCGTAAGATGCATTTGAGTGAGCTACTCAACACACTAGTAGTTAATTAGCTCCGTTTACCAGTGTTCAAGACAGCTCAAGCGGGTTTTAGTTATCGCCATGATGCATCTCTGTTGGCATTGTATTTGTAAACCTTTAACATTTTCATCAATCATTTTATTGATGAGATTAGCATTGCTTTTATTAAACAGATTAGCTAGTTTAGTTTAAGAGTCTGCAATTGATTCTCCATTGTCTTAATCCTTCCTTCAATGTAAAGAAAGCCGTTTTTAAAGAGAGATCATGGGATGTTATCCACCTGGTCCATAAGATGACTGATTAGTGTACATTGTTCTGTAAATATTTGATCATATGTCTCTCTAAAAAAGAACCCAAAAAATCCAAACAAAATAAAATATTCCCTATAGCCCACATTAATCTGAACAGCCATTTCAGTACTAAAATTAATATTAAAAGCGTAATTTCATTGGTAAACACCAAAATCTGCAATCTAAGAGACTTTGGACCAACTGGGCTAAAAAATGGTGTATCTCCAAATTGAGGGGAAAATGTATTTTAAACAGCGGATCTTTAAAACTGGATCTCATTAGGAGATCAACTTAATGATTCAAGCAAAACTAAACAGATCAATAGAATGACTGATATCTCTTTTACTCAATAACACTTTTTCCTGCACCATTTCAATGATTGTGAATATGAACACTCACGGCAAACACTGTCTCTTATTTGCAAAGAGTAATGAATCTGGCATGGTGTCAAACAGATAATCAATGCATATGTACTCTCACAGTCTCCCTACGCAGTGCACTATCCTTAAGATCAGCTTAAACAGCAGTGTATGTGGAAGCTCCTTATCAAAATGGATCTGTGGGACATATACAGAAGTGAAATTAAAAACCATCCCTTCCGAGGGTGTATGTATTAATGCGGGCCACAGTAAATATACAGTAATTGGTTCTGGAGTCATACTACGGCTTATCTTCTGAAGCCAGGAAAATGGGAAAACGAAGCCAAAAGAAGAATTTATTCAGCCCCTAGAGTTTTCCACAAAAGCTTTCACACAGCAGAAATGGACTTGGGTTTTGACCGGCTAAACATTAACAACGGTGATTAACTGTGTGTGTGCTCGAGCATTTAAACACCAAAACATGTTTCTGCGCAATTACATGAACGTCAATGCTGTCCCAAATAAAAAGAGAACTTTCAGAAATAACGTTTTCATAACATTATGGGAACGTTATTAAAGTTATTCAGTTGGCTGGGATTGCAGTCAGAAGAAAGCTACATTTTCGCTAGTTAGTTAAAGTCCCCTTGTGGTGAAAATCAAGCTTTTAATGTTGTTTATTTGTCAATGTGGTGTCTTTCAAATGCTTTAAGACAAACCATGTGCAAATTCAAAAGTCAGCACCATTGCTGAGTATTTTCTTCTTAAAACTGCAGTGGAAAAAAAGACAGTCTCAAAAAAACGTGCAACAAAAAAAGCTACATGAACAAAAACAGAACCAATGTAATAGCACAGACATCCACAGACAGCTCTATCAGTGTTTTGAGTACTGAGGTTTGTTACTGCCACTTTAAATGCAAGAACTGAAGTAATGCACAACAGGACTTTTTGCTGTGCTTGATATTTCTTGAGGGAGTCTTTCTATGCATGTCTCTCAAGACACTGGTGAGAAAAGGCTGTCTGTGCTATTGAAAACAATGGGCAGGAGTGATGCATGACTTTAATTTGTGAATGTGTGTGTATGTGTGTGTGGGTGTGTGTGGGTGTGTGTGTGGGTGTGTGTGTGAGAGAGAGAGAGAGAGAGAGAGAGGTTTTGTGGTTAGCTGATGTTGCTCCAGTGTAAAACAGAACTCTTTGTTGCAGTAATTGAACACTTCATTATGTTATACTGCTTTCTCTATAACCCATCCCTTTGTGGAAAAGACAAAAAAGACAAATGAAGAATAAATCAATGCAGACCGCCACATAGAATTACCTACTTGGCAAGCCAGAGACAAATTCTTTTACATACTTTAGGAGAGCTCCTCTAGGACCTCTTCACCTGGTCTGTCTGCGAAACGTGTTTGAGTGTTTCTGTGTGTGTCGCAGAGGTTTAAGTTTCATGATTGTGTGGTAATCTTAGCACCAGCTGCTTTTCAAGATAAGATAGTCCTTCATCTTTTGCGCTTGTGTGTATATATGTGTATACAACGTGCTAGGTTCTTTAGATATTCATTTAGTTTTAATCACAATCTGAAAAGATTCTGTGCTGTTTTATGAGCCTGAAGAAAAAGTAATTAATTATCTAAGTCACAGTACTAACAAATCTGATATAGCAAATACTGATACTGATTTCCAAAGATCTATCCATGATTTAAAGGAATATTCTGGATTGAGTGTAAATTTGTTATTTAAAAATACATAAATTATATATTATTTTTTATTGGGAGTATCACTTCCGATCATTTTAGTGCATTCTAGCTATATAAGGTATTTACATTGTTACAAATTATTTCTGTTTCAAATAAATACTTTTTCCTTTGCAGTTTCTTTTGACCGAAGAATCCTGAAAATTTTTTTATCATAATTTCCAAAAAAATAAATAAAAAAAGCACAACTGTTCAATGTTGATAGTAATAATAAGTGTTTCCCGAGCAGCAAATCATCATATTAGAATGATTTCTGAAGGATCATGTGACACTGAAGACTGGAGTAATGATGCTGAAAATTCAGCTTTGCCATCACATGAATAAATTACATTTTCAAAGAAATTAAAATAGAAAACTAATTTTAAATTGTATAATAACATTTCACAATATTACTGTTTTAAACTTGTTTTCTTATTAAATAAATGCAGCCTTAGTGAGCATACGAGACCCCAAACTTCTGATATACACCATAGATGTTGACAGAGGTTCGTTTATATTAACTTGCCCAGAACATTCTTTTCAGGGTAAAAACAAAAGGATGATTCTGGCACATAAATGAAACATTATTAATTTCAAATGAAACTCTATCTGCAAGAGTGATGTACTACTATGCTTCCACATCCATAGACAGGACTACACAATTTGAATAAGCTGTAAGGGTCTTTCTGGCGCCTGGCGCTCTCAAAACCAGCATTGCCCAATAGGTGTAAAAAAGTGAGATTGAGCCCTTATTTCAAAACAAAACAAAGCATATTTGGCACAACCCATGCTACCCTTTCCACTCATGCTCCATCCACGCACCAGCCAATTGCAGCAATCTGAATCTGTTTGTGTGTAATCGAAACTAGGCTCAGGGGTCAACAACACAAAAAAGCTTCAGCAAAATCAGTAATCCAATCCACTACGACAAATTACAGGCTTAATCGTTTACTGCTTTGTGAAAAAAAACATCACGCTCTCTAATTTTTCAGTGGAGGGTTTTCTGCCTATTTTATTTTAAGCAAAAGAGAAAAGATGGAAGGAAATTGTGGAGAAGCAAATCGCAACAATCTGTGAAGATTTGGTATTACCATTACTTTGATAATGAATTACTCTTTCTTCAGGCTCACCAGAATAATTTTAGATTGTGATGAAGCCAAAATGGATATCTATAGAACATAACATAGTAATAACACACACACACTCATTATAAAAAGATTTGTATCTTGAAAAGCCATTGGCAGAGATAATAATACACCATGCATTCGATCCTACAGCTTCCACATGAGCACCACAGCTCAACTTCTCCAAAGAACATGTAATTGATTAGCTTCGTCAATTAGGCCCTGCTGGTAGATACCACTTTGCAGGTGGTATCATTTTGGAGCCAGTACATAGAACACACATCCTGACCTCAAAACGAGTGATTCGTTCACAGAATATTTGTGAATTATTCAGAGGACATGAAACTCTAAAATATTCTAGCTGTAGGTGCTTTCAACTTCAGCGGGAAATCAATGCAGAGAGAACAGTGGAAGCTTTGCCATGAGGAAAAGAGAGACAAAACATAATAGAGGAGAGGAAAAAGAAAGACTGTGTACCTAAAAGGTTGTTATAAGACAGGAAAGAATAGGAAAAACAAGCATGGTACAGTTAAAAGTCATGATCTATAAAAAAAGGCTGTAAGAGATGAAAAGGAAAGCATATGTTCAACCATGAAAGGCTAGTTGCGAGCTGCCCATTGTGAGCCATGTGAAATTCAGAAGACTAGTTCTAGTGTCTCACAATGTGGGTTATTATTACTCCACTGTGCTCTTTTATACCTCTACGGAGAGTGTTTAAAACATGTTTGAAAGGATGGGAAAGATAAATTGTACCCAATTTCAGAGAAAAGTGCGGGCAGTTACAGAGCTAGCTTTATTCAACAGTACTGCTCCTCATCAATAGCAGCGGGCCATACAGACACTTTTAGACAAAGTGTAAGATTGAATGCTGGTGACAGTGTTGAGCTTCATTAAAATTCACTCTCAGAAACTACAGACTGTTTATTAGACCAGGGTGAATTTGATGCTGGTGTCCCTACTAGGGTGCTTTTATTTTATATTAATTCCATAAAAAATGTGCCATGTTTGCACCTTGTGTATAGTCTAAAACCCTGATTCATGTAATTTAAT